>NW_006921638.1:14647857-14659305 GCF_000298275.1 Orycteropus afer afer | reverse complement strand
GCTCTCCGAAACCGAAACAATACGGTTGGGATGGTTTTGGGTGGTGGATATGTTGTTATTCTTGTTTCGTTAGATATAAAATTGATTCTTCTTGGATTTCTTCTGCTCCATATAAGCAAACACTGGCAGTTAAACATCATTTCTCAACACACACACACCCGCGACAATGAATTTGCTTCCACGCAAAAGCAAGTTCCAAGAAAACTCCATCTCTGATCAAAGTCTCCAAATGCGTAATTTAAGATTACTAAAGGATCTGGCAAGCTCTTCCACAACAAGGAAGGGAAAACAACCTGCACCCGAGAAGGGTCAAAAGGATCTTTAGCTGAAATGATGGGTGGAAACCAACACCCTTTTGCCCCCTACAATCTTGGGGGGGGTGTTACCAAATGGTCCGTGACAACCACAGCCTGAGGGAAACATTAGATTTTAATCTCTGGCATCTTCAGACAGGTTCAACACGCCTAGTTCTCAAAAATATCATTTAGGGTGGAGCATAAACATATTGCTTTAGCTCTCACTGATAGATTAAGTGCTCAGGTATAGATTTATATTCTACCTAGTAGAAATTATATTACATTACAGAGCAGGCGCCCTTGGATACCAAGACCTTCCCAATGATTTTTTAAACATTAATAAGTTAAGTAGCCTGCAATGCAGATAAGACACTAGAAACAAGATCAGGAGGAAACTGGGTGAGGCGTTCCTTGTTACCTGGTGCCTCTAGGGGAAAAGACGATCGTAGGAGGACTTTCTGCCCGCAGGTACAATCCCGGCAAGGTGGCTCCAGGTGGCTTTCACAGTCGTTCGCGGGTCTCGCTCGTCACTTCGCTGCCCTTTGCCATAGCTCAGCAACCGCATCCTAGGGAGTCGGAGAGGCGGCTCCTGCCACAGCCGCCGCTGTCCGTAGGTCGCGCTAGATGGGGGATCCGCGGCGATCGCCCCTAGAAACCGGCGGATCCGCGCCCGGGGAGCGGGCAGAGGCAGGGCGGCCGCGCACGCACACACACACACGCTCTCTCTCACACTCACACACTCACAGCCGGGAGCGCGCGCAATCGCACTCACACTTGCACACGCACACCCAGCGCCGCACGAGGAAAAAGAAGCAGAGAGAGGACTGGTCTGTCTCACGATTGGCTGCGATACCCAAGGAACCGCGGGCAGCAAAGAGAGCGGTCTGGCATAGCCGTTTGATCACGTTTTCTTCAAGTTCTTCTCCAAACCAAATCCACGTAATTCTGGAGCTGATGACATTTTGGTGGGGAGGAGGGAGCGAGAAAGGACTAAGGTGGAGTCGAGGGTTTTGTTGAACAGTTTGAAAAGCAATCCTCGTTATCTTGTTTGTACAGCAAACGAGCTCGAAGAACTGAACTTTTGGCTTCACAGGCTGTGGAAGGAAATGTAAATACCCTTCAAAACAAGGCTCAAAGGTTTCTTAGCACTGAAACAAGACGGCTGCAAGACCGTGTGATGACCTTGCGATGTACCTGGAAGCAAGTTAGTCCGGGCTCCTTCCAAGACTCTGGGTAAAAGGATCCACACACCTAGGTCCACAAGCCGGCAGCTGCTGCGAATCTAGCAAGGGAAATGGGTCTGGACGTCCTCCGCGCTCTGCGAGAACCCGGGCATGGAGGGACATCGCCGAGTTAACACATTTGCTTCTGGGCAGTTGGATAAAAGACAGTCAAATGGATCAGACAGACGCGCGCGGATACACACATGCACATACTCACACAGAGCGAGGTGGACAGTGCCTTACAAAACACTAGATAGATGCCAAGATGTCTTGAAAAGGTAGAAAACATCCAAGATCTTTCCGGAAATCAGAAGGGCCAGCAGGGAGATTATGAAAGTCTTCCCTTGTCTTTTATTCTTCCTCGGTCTTGAATGTGTCAGTGTGTGTGTTTCCAGAAGATTTCGTTGCTCTGCCCCACCCCCGTCCAGATGCGCTTTTCTCTCTCTCTTTCTCTATCCCTCTCTGGTATAACCGACAGTGCAAAATAAATTAAATGTGTGGGTTCTGTTCACAGACAAGAGCTCCCCGAAGTCAAGAATCCAAAGGGACTAGCCAGCGGCGAAGTCATTCACATCCTCGAAGGAAGAAGGAAAAACACGCGAAAACACACGCACACACTTGCGCACGCACGCACACACAGCCTCGGGTTCGGGCGCTCAGCACATGCTCCCCTCCAACCCGCGCGCGGCAGCGCACAGCGCCCCGCCCGCTGTTGGGGCGAATCCGCTGCTCAGGCAATAAGCTGGCCTCCGAGGTCCCAGGCTGCGGCAGCGGCCGGGGCGGATCCCGAAGCCAGGCTCCCGCGGGCAGCACTTGAGGGCAACGGCTGCCGCCTGGCCGGGAAGAGTTGCGCTCTGTGCTGCAGCATGGAGGCGGCGGCGGGCGCGCGGCCGTGAGCCCGGCCCTCGCCGCAGTGACGGGAGTGGCCGCGCCACCCAGACCCCGAGAGTCAGGCGAGACCCGTGGCCCGGCCCTCGGTGCTGCGCTACGCCTTCACGCCTTCCATCCAGGCTTGTTCCAGGCAGATTTACCCCGGGAGCGCGGAGACTTCCTGCGAAGCGCCCGCAAATCCCTAAACAGAGGAGGCGCGGGGGCGTTGCAGACTGGGGGAGGGGAGAAGGCGGAAAATCTGGAGAATGAAGGCAAACTTCCAGAGGCATCCTTACTATCCTGAGAAGGGGAACTTCCTGACTGTCACTGCCCGCATTTGCAGGATCACGAAATGTCACTGAGTCAGGCTGCGGCTACTAACGGCTGTGGGAAAAGACATTAAATTTAACCAGCTGGGAAAATCTGAGACGTAGGGCTACCCCTGGGGGGCTCAGTCACCTGCGACTGGCTTCCAGTGTTCCCTTAATGGTGGGCGATGGGTTGCTTACTAACCAGATGACCAGAAGCTGAAAAGAGCATTCATATTTTGGAATCAACCCAGTTTAGCATCATATAATAAGACCGCTGTAGTTAGACACATTTTAGTACGTCAAGGCCAGAAAGAGCGCCTAATGTTTGTTATAAGTTAGGCCTAGACACTAAAGGGTCCACGGGACAGCAGAGGGTTCTGAAGCTGGAGGTAAAGCGGAATAGGTGGCTAGACCGGGCCCCATGGGGACAGGGCCCTCGCCTAATTTTGCCAGAGGCTCTTGTGAGGTTCCCAGCTCGCACTCTCCTTTCCCTTTCCTCCTGGTTTCCAGCCCTGAAAAGCTAATAAAAAAAAAAAAAAAAAAAGGGGGGGGGGGCTTCCTCTTGGGAAACCCCAAGTGAAAGCGCGCCGGTTCCTTTCCGCTGAAGCAGTAAAACCTTTTCTTTTCCCTTTGACAGGTTCACCAGCACGTGATCTCCGGCGCCAGCACGCCTCTCCCCTTCTCAGCTCTGTTCATGGCGGTTCTCTACACCAGTCTGAATCCAAAGGCACAAAATATTTGAGGGCTGCAAAAGGAAGCTGGTTTATAATGGCCTCTTCCTGGACGAATTGGAAAAGGAGCTGGTTGTCTCCTCGGATGGGGCACTCTGGTATTTTGCTACGAATATTACTCTTCTAGGCTTTACTGTTATCCTGCGGGTGCCCAAGCGCGCATACGTACACCTACGCGTAAACAGAACCCACACATCCGCCTTTTTGGGGGAACAACCCAAGGAGTGGAATTCTTGGGGTGGAAACTGCTTACATCTCCTCCCTCTTCTCCTCGGAGTCCTCCTCTCCGCCCCCTAGACTCCCGGTCCAATCCCGGGTTTAGGAATCCGCTCAACCCTCCTAGCTGCTTTGTTCGAGAAGGAAGCGCTGCTCAGGGACTGCACTTCCCGCGGCCTCTTGGGAGGCTCCAAGTCCCGCCTTCGGGACTGCGGGGATCTCCTGGGTAGCCGAGCGGGCTCTAGATGTTCGGAGTTCCCAAGCCGGAGAGTCAAGCTCCCCGAAGCAGGGAGTCTGCATGGCCAGAGTGATAGCATAGCTCGAGTCCCGGAGTCAAACCATCAGTGCTTCCCCAGTGGCTCTCTGTCCCCCGAAGTGGAGAAGTGAGGTTTCCGAGAAGTTTACGGCGAAAACCTGAGAAGAAGTGAGGTCCCGGACTTTCAGAGGGACGGAAAGAGAAAGTGCTTCAATCCTGGCTTCGCTTTAAACTTGGCCCCTTCTGGGACTTCACTGGAAGGCGGCGAAGTTGCACTAGCACAGACTGGAGACTGATCAGAGCGAGCACTTCCAAATACTTTAGGACGCGGGGGTGACTCCTTTTTCCTTCAGGATTGTCCCACTTGCCACCGTTCCACGCTGAGCTCAAGGGAACCATCTAGGAGATAAAGGTTTGCAGAGAGCTCTGGGCACCGTAGTCTAAAGAAGGGTTAAATGAGGAATCCAAAGACTTTGCCATGCTGGGCTGAATAACTTTTGTATTTATTTTAATTTTTTCATTTTACTTTTGCGCCTGAACCGAGGTGAAAGGGGAGCATTTAACTCTTACAAGTCGAGAACTGCAAACTGAGTAAAGTTCTAATATCTTCCTGGGTGCAAGCATAAAGGAAAGTAGTGTGTCTCAGCGTGGTGTGTTTCCATGAGAAAGATGACATTAAGTTCCTTGATATGGGCGGCAATAGTGCCTAACTTTTCCGTGTTCTTCCATGTGGCAAGCCTTGACAAGCTTAGGGACAAAAAAAAAAAAGTCCTCTGTTTAGTTTACCTTTTCCATACATTGAGCATTGTATTTGAAAATGTTTTATAAATATTTATCTACTTTTCTCTATTTTCCCGTTTCATCTCATCTCTAGAAAACCACTTCTTGTATAGCCAGGTGCTGAAGGTACAGGGGTTCTTTTTCCCTTCTATTCAAACTGATTATTGTGTTGGCCAAAACAGAGGAAGAAAGGTTTGTTTTATATGCTTATCAATAGAAAGTATCAAGACTCTGAGGGAGAGAAGAGGCCAGACATTATTATGTCCCAAAAGATTAAGAAAAGTTAACAGAAAATTGTTTTCTTTTCTTTTTGAGAGGGGGTAAAAAGTTTCCCCAAAATAGAGAGTTTTCAAGAACATTTTCTAGTGTGTCCATATAATCAGTGTTAGCATTTGTTGTTGTCTTAGTCTCCAAATTTATGAATGATGAAATGATATTGTTATGGGGCTTTGAGTTTTCCTACTACTATAAAATTTTCTGTTACTTCAGAATTGAAATATGATGTGAAGTAACCAAGGGCAATACAAGAATATGAGATAAATATAAAGTGCTTTTCCCCCCTCCCAAAAAAAAACTGAGTCAAACAGAATAAATGAAATCCAAACATTGAAGTTTTCTTTAATCACTATCATAGTTGTGCCCTACATGGTTATGAAATGGAAAGAACAAAAATCTATGTATGTTAGGAGTGTATTTCTGATGTTATTGTTGGCTATAAAATCCTGGCTTGGCAATTAGATCTTACCAAAAACACGATTCAACTAAGTTCTAAACAGAGTTTAAGACTCAGCATATTTCTAAGTAAATGGGTTTCTCACATATCTAACTTTGGACCCAAAAAAGTCAAATCTATTTATTATTTAATATTCTTCTGAGATACAGAGGATATTTTCTACTCGTTTTATTGTTCCTTGATTTTTGCTTGATCTCTATCATGTTGTGTAAACCATATTTCCTTTCCTTTTTCTTACATATTTGTTATTCTTTTAAATATTGATGGATTATGATAGTGGTACACAAAGTGAGCAAAAATCTACTCCGTGAAAACCGAAACTAATACTGAGAGCCCAAAGCACTACTAGAAGGACATGGTCTCTCTTTCTCTCTCTCTTAACTAAGAAAAATATTTTCTAACCATTAATTTTTAATGTAAACATGTAATGTTATTTAAAGATTGGGTCCTACACGGACCTTTTTGAGAGAATTCAAAGGGAAGGGGATATTTCAGAGAGAAACTGCTCAATGGACAGGGATATTCCTAGGCAATATTGCAAGTAAGAAATAAGTAGTGTCTTTTATGTCCATTTATCCTTCTGTTTTGCTAATTTACCTAATCCTGATATCAACACTCCATACTTGCCTGATCCTTCTATTTTGTTACTCAAAACGCTCAGGGTTCAGCAAGCCATGTAGGAATATCTAACCCCGAGAAGGAAGCCACAATATTGTGCTTTATTTTCTTCTTCTCATCAAAACTCCCATTTAGTCAGATTAGAAGGATCTAATTAAGCTTTTGGAAGTAAAATAATCATTGGACTGATTCAAACTAAAGTGTGGAAGTCTATTCCAGGTAATCTGAATTTCTAAAAAGGAGAATTTCTGGCAAAGTCTATTATATATATGGAAAGCAAAGACAGCTGAGTCATTCATAAATTTGCATGCATAGTCAATTGGTAGTATGGTACTGTTTTTATGTTTCTTTTTGTCATTTGATAACTAATAAACAATTATTCAAAGCTATTTTTAACCTTTGAAAAATCATTTTCAAAAATTTATGTGTGTGTGTATAATATAGTATTTTTGGAAAATTTCCACTTAATCTTGAAACTCAATTCTAAAATTATCTTAAAAACAAAAAGTCTTCATTATTGTTCTTGTAACTTTGTTTATGAATACCAGTAGACATACCAAATCATATTAGGTACAAGTAATAAACTGTTGAAAAGTCTATGGATTTAAAATCCTCAACAAGCTTTTATATTAAACTCACTTCTAGAAAATACTTTTGCATTTTAGCTTTAGTTTTACAGATTCTATTTTCTAATGTTTCTTTATCTCCAAAGCTGTCTCTGAATTCCAGGCAGGTGGAATCAGAATTAATTTCTGTTTATTTTATAAAAGATGAATTTTTATTAAATAAATAATAGGCAAGTTTTATTTACATGATAACATGTATTTTTTTTTTTTAGAATGATCATTTTTAACATTAGTTCCTAAGGCATGATTAGATAATTTGCCTCTTACTCTCTGCTTCAGTTCTTTTTTCTTTTTAATTATTGTGTCTTTAAAGACGGTTACTTTTCATTCTATTTATGTTTTAACAAACCCACTTGGAGCAGTGGTCAATTGCTTGGCTGCAAACTAAATGAACAGGGGTTAGAACCCCCAGCCATTCCACAAAAGAAAGATGTGACAGTTTGCTTCAGTCAAGATTACAGTCTCAGAAACCCTCTGGGGCAGTTCTGGTCATTGTGAGTTGGAATCCACTCAGCAGCAAAGGTTTTTTTTCTTTGCTTGTTTTTGCTTTTGGAGAGGGCTTTGTTTTGCTTTGCTTTTTTTTTTGGTGACACAGTTTTAAGCACTAGGCTACTAAATGAGAACCCAGCAGCTGGTCTGCAGGAAAAAGATGTAGCAGTCTGCTTCTTTAAAGATGCTACAGCCTTGGAAACAGTTCTACTCTATCCTATAGGGCCACTATGAGTTGGAATTGACTCGATAACAATAAGTATTTATGTTTTACATCCACAGTCTCCCTAGTCATTTGCACCAACTCAAAGCTTTCAGCTACTTTGGTGTTAATGTTCCTTTGGATTTAGTTTGCCACTCTTAACTGCCATTATTTCTTTCTGTGATTGTTTACCACCAAACTGCTTACCACCAAACTGCTCTGCACAGTTGCTGGCTTTCTCAGGTGGCAGTTTTGTTCATCCCATAGAAAGTCATTGAATGTCTTGTATTAGCCAGTATCCTGTACCAGGCACTGTGAAGAGAAGAGTGACCATAATCCTCTTGGTCTATGTCCCTCAGAATAGAGTTTACAATTTATTGGAGGTTATACATGAACAAGCACACAATTACAACATATTATTTTCATTTCATGAACTGCAGTTTGCTGACATGCATGAAGTATCTTCTTTTAAGAGATCCCTGGAACCTAAAAATACCAAACCTATTGCCATTGAGTCAATTCCAACTCTGCAGGCTGTAAATCTTTATGGACTAGCTAGTGGGTTTGAACTACTGACCTTCTGGTTAGCAGATAAGTGTCTTACCCACTACACCACCAGAGTTTCTTCCGTGGAATCTACCACTCATTAATTCCAGTCTAAGTTTTCCTACTATTCTTAGCTTCAGGTTTGTTTTTTGTACATTTATTCAAACTGTTTCGGAGGCAGGCTTTGAAATATTTAGACAAATTCCCTTCCAGCAATAAAAGGCATTGAACAGAATATTCAAACAAGTTTTGGTATAAAACAGACCTAGATTTGAATATTCGCTCTGAATCTTACTCCTTTCCTTGTAGAAATCATGTAACACTAGTGTGAACTCTAAGATTTCTGGATGTAAAATGGAAATGATAATGCTTAGTCTTGGGGTTGGTTGAGAGGTTTTAATGATTTTGCATATGTAAACTACCTAGTACAAGCAGGTGTTCCATACATATAAATTTTGTTCCTTACTAAAGGTTGGGAAATCTACTTCCGTAGTGATACCACTTTGGAAACACAAGGAGCAGTCACTATGAGTCTGGTTCAACTTGACGGCACATAACAATAACATGTCAAATTATGAAATAAATGACTAACTTCACTGAAAGCATATAACAAAGTTTATGAAAATCATCTATTTTTTTTAAATCAATAAAATTTGCTTATAAAGGATAGAAATCCTTAGGAAGATTCCTAAAATAGCCTAGAAATATTTTTCTTTTCCTTCACATGAAATATTCTGTGATTTTAGTATGTTATTGGTTAGCAAATCTTGAATAACCAAGTTGTTCCCTTCAGACACCACTAGGACCAGTTACTATCATAGTTCATGTTGATTCATGACAAACCCACATATATCAGAGTTGAACTGTGTTCCACAGAGTCTTCAATGGCTGAGTTTTGGAAGTAAGTCACAAGGTGTTTCTTCTAAGGAGCTTCAAGTGGACTCGAACTTGACAACCCTATGATGAGCAGGTGAGCACATTAAACATTTAGGGATTCCCTTCAGACACTGCTTACGCTCCAAATGTTTTTTTTTTTTTTTTTCCTGAAGCTTAGTACCAGTGTTTTACATGTCCCCCCCTTTAAGAGAGATAAAAACAAAACCAAAATCACACCACCAAGATGACTGCAACTCACAGTGACACCCATTGGTTTCCCAAGGCTATAAATCTTTAAGGAAGCAGATTGCTTCACCTTTCTTACATGGAGCAGCTGGTGGGTTTGAACCAATGACCTTTGGTTAACAGCCAAATGCTGTAACCACTACACCATTACAAAATATAATCTAAACACCTATTTTGAATTTTATCCATCTTGTCCTTGTCTCTCAGACTTGTTACTATATATACATAATATATTGTGGCCATTCTTGAGATAATATCAGAGGCAGGAAAAAGTATTATATTAATTGTTATAAAGTTAAGATGTGTGAATTATAAAAGATGACCGCCCACTGCTGTCTAGTCGGATCTGACTTGTAGTGTCCTTGGGATTCTGAGGCAGTATCACTAGGGAAGTAGACTGGCCAATCTTCCTTCTAAGGAGTGGCTGGTGGGTTTGAACCACCAGCCTTCTGGTTAGCAGTCAAATGCCTTAGGCACTATACCACCAGAGCTCCTTGTAAAAAATGAGTGATATGAAATTTTAAGATAGAAACATTATATACGTATTTAAAAATATTTAAGCTCCAGTTTATTAAAATCCCAGTTTACATATATATCCATAGCAGATGTAATTATTTTTACACACTTTTTATTGCATTGTGTTTCTATATAATAGCATTTCCCTAGTTTCTTAAATTGACTCTGTCTATTAGCAAGTATAATATAAGCTGTTGTCCATCTGTGTGTCTTTTGTTTCTGTATGGATATGCCAAAACTTAAAGAAAATGCTCTCTTGATTTGTGTTTGGTTTGGTATGATTTAAGTTATTGGCATAAATTTTCTATTTATCTATATCCAAAACACAAACAGACACACACAAATACATATATGAAACAATTAACATGAAAAAATACCAATCAGGAATATATTAGATATTTATATTAGTTTTATAAACAACAGAATTAAAGAATTAATGTAAGTGGTAAATCATTATGAAAGATGATATGAGAATTCAGTCTTGCAATGTTGTTTTCAGGCATGTCCACAATGCTTATAGGTGTTGTTGTTATTGTTATGTGCTGTCAAGTAAGACCTGACTCATAGCAACCCACCTTTGGGTTTCTCAGGCAGTTATCACTATGGAAGTAGATTACCCCATCTTCCTTCTGAGGAGTGGCTGGTGTGTTTGAACCGCTAGCCTTCTGGTTAGCAGTCAAGTGTCTTAGAAACTATTCTACCAGAGCTCCTTGATTATAGGTAGCTTTCTAAAAATAATTTATTTTATTTTTCTTGTTATTGAGACTACACACAGCAGCACATATACCAGTTCAACAATTTCTACATTGATTACAATTCACTGACATTGATTACACTCTGCCAGTTGTGCAGCCTCCTTTTCTGAGTTGTTCCTCCTCCATTAACATAAATGCACTGTCCCCTAGGGTTCCAATCTAACCTTTCATGTTTCTGTTGCCAGATTGATCTCTTGTAAAACCAAAAACCAAACTCATTGCCATGAAATCCATTCTGATTCATAGTGACCCCTCCTTGGGTTTCTGAGGTGGTATCACTACGGAAGTAGACTGCCCAACCTTCCTTCCCAGGAGTGGCTGGTGGGTTTGAACCACTAGCCTTCTGGGTAGCAGTCAAGTGCCCTAAGCACTACGGTACCAGAGCTCCTAGGGAAACCAACATAGTGTTGAAAAATCTCCATCAAGAAATACAGCAAATTCTCAAATTCATAAAAAATGATAAAAACTACCTAATGAACCCCCAAAACTATTGCCCTTAGATAATCTTTAAAATTTAAACCCAAAAATATGCCCTGAAATCTTCTTAAAACCAAACAATATTTTAGCTTATCTTGTAAAGAATGTTTGACTTGCACATTATGCTTTTTCACGCAACGCAAACGCAATACACTGCCATCTAGCGGGATCTGACTCATAGAGACCCCTGCTTGGGTTTCCGAGGAGGTATCGCAATGCAAATATATTGCCCAACTTTCCTTCTGAGCAGTGGCTGGTAACTGAACCACCAGCCTTCTGGGTAGCAGTCAAATGCTTTAGGCTCTATGCCACCAGAGCGCCTATGCTTTTTATAGATCTGTCTATATGAGATCAAGGAGCTCTGGTAGTGCAGTAGGAGCTCTGGTAGCGTAGTGCCTAAGACACTGTGAGCTGGGTCCGACTGATGGCACATAACAACAACAACCAAAAGTGGGAAACATTCACATTAAATTCATTCATTCACTTTCATACAAGATGTGTTTCAAAATTAATCTCTTCCTGATTCTGTGTTTCTCTATACCTGAAAGTAGTGTCTTGCTATTTGAGATGTTTATTTAATACCTTTTCAGAATGATGAAGAAGATTAGTAACAAGTAGACTTGTATAAAACATGCACATACTCTAGGGCACATATGTTGTTGTTATGTGCCGTAGAGTCGG
>NW_006921638.1:14646383-14647431 GCF_000298275.1 Orycteropus afer afer | reverse complement strand
AATAAATTTTTTAATTAAGTTTTAAATTTTTGTTTTCAATGTTAAGATATAATGTTAAAGATAAAACTTTTATTAATTTTGAAAGACAGGTACATTTGAGGCAGTGAACTAGAATAAGATAGTTTCTTTTTCTGGTGACTTTATCTCAGAAACCTTGATTGGATTCAGTAGTACTACACATACTCATTCATTTAGAAAATTACCAGTGAGCTATGAGATGGATTCCTAGACCTTCCGAACTCATTTCTGCCTATTGTGTTCTGTCTTCAGACTAAGTAACTAGCTCCTCTTTCCTGCTTTTGTTACTTAATCACTTCTGATTTATCCTTGGTAAGTGATATCCTTTTATATTTGAAATGTGTGCCTCTTTTCCAACACAAAACAACACAAGAATGACTCTTCTTGGAACTGGGGAATTAGGAGAGTATCTCCTTAAATAGCTATGGCAAATGCTTTTGGAAAATTTCATACCAAAAAAAAAAAAATGCCCCAATTGGAACTGACCATGAAATTTACAATATTAAAGAAGAAATATTAAAGAGTGGCAGACCGGAAGAGCAGGAGGAAGGGGATAAAAAGCCAGGAACCCAGACAGAAGAGCACTCAGCCCAGGCTTGCAGGTGAAGAGAGACAACTCAGGGACGCCCGAAGTAGCAAGCAGGAAGAGCAGGAGAAAGGGGTTTAAAAGCCAGGGAGCCAGAGAAAAGAGCAGTCAGCCGAAGGGATTAGGTGAGGAGAGGCAACTCAGGCCCGCCCAGAGTAGCAGGCCGGAAGAGGAGGAGGAAGGGGATAAAAAGCCAGGAACCCGGACAGAGGAGCAGTCAGCCCCAGGGACAACTCAGGGACACACAAAAGAGCAGGGCAGAAGAGCAGGAGAAAGGGGATTAAAAGCCAGGAAGCCAAACAGAGGTAGAGTCAGCCACAGGGACCCAGTTGGGGATGATACGAGAGATCTCCAACAGAAAGACAAATTTGTCTGTCAGTTTGTCCTACTGTGGTGACATGTAGACTTGAGTTTGAGGCTGAGCCTCTGGTGTTTAAAACCCAG
>NW_006921638.1:14639039-14642863 GCF_000298275.1 Orycteropus afer afer | reverse complement strand
CATTTATCTGTTTTTTGAAATGTAAAAGCTCACTGTTGCTTTCTTTGTTGTGTTTTGCTTTGACTTTTAGGTATAGGATCTCTCCCACTGGGGTTCGTTTGCTATTTTTTTGCTTAGTGCAGTGCATCTGTGCCATGATGTGCACTAAGAAACAAATGCTCAAGCTGAAAGGCGACAGTAATGAGTAGCTCAAGAGAGTAAATCTCGATATGAGCAAAATTGTTAAAATTAGAAAAGAAGTGACTGAGCACCATCCACAGTGTGTCCGTGGTCTCAGCCAAGGACCCTATAAGGTGAAAACATTTTTCAAAATATTTTAAGAGCAGATTTAATGTTTGTCTTTGGTATTTTCAAATTTATTATGTATTCCTGTTGCATTGCTACTATAATGTACCATGCTTTCTTTTCACCTTTTGTTTTGTGATTTGAAATACTTCAATTTCTCCTATGTTATTCCAATATTAAATACAGCCAATATAATCATACACATAAAGTTCACATGGAATAGATTATTCAGTAAGGGTACAGCATTTATTTTAAAATTGTGTTTTTCTTTTGTTTTTTTTTTGATCTAGTAAATGTATAGTGAGTGAAACAGACTGTCTAAGAAACTATGATCCAAGACAATACAAATCTTTTACATTTAGCATCTGTGATGAGAAAGCAATTGCATTTTTGTTCCCTTTCCTGTTTCTGATAGTATTTCTGTTTCAGAATTTACAAGCATGAACTAATGATGAAACGTTCCTGAAACACACTATTAGAGGTTAACCACAAGTATTTTCTCTAACAAATCTGGCATTTTTATTGTGCTATGTCTCTGACTTACTCAAAATTCTAATAAAATAATTGGCATTTATCATTAATTTAATACATGAACCCTATAACTTTATATGTATGTTGCTACAATCAAAAGGTCTTGTTATATTTAAAGCCTAGGAAAGGTTAATTAATAAATATGTTTGTATTCATGCTTAAACTAGCAATAATATAGGCCATCAAATATTAAATTAAGAATGCATTGTGCTCAGTAATGATTGCATTCCAAATTATTCTCTTTATTCATATTTAGAAATGTTCTGATTTTCAAAGAGCAAAAATTTAAAGTTAATTTAAATTTGAGAAAACAGACTCAGAGACACCAAGTTAACTTTTCTGTACTTCATAGAATGAAGTAAAGGCAGGATTAGAATCAAATAAGTCATCATACCTCCTTCTCTCTGTTCTATTGTATTAAGGCTCCTTTATTACAAAACTTAAAATAATGGTGGAATTTGAGCAACAATGGATAAATTGTTGCTCTAAGAAAACACGATAACATGTGGTCCAATTTGAAGTGTTGTAAAGAGAACCACTGAATTAAAATAAGATTGGGAGTTTATGAGCTTCTTGAAATTTAAATGAGATGCAGTATTAATTTATTAATTCTAAACATGTACTCTTTTTTTTTTTTTTTTTTTTTTGCAGCTAAACTGAATTAGATTCCACATAACAGTGGGTCAATCATTGGACTCCTGGACACCCAGATCTACCTCAGATTATCAGTAATTTTCTGAGCTTTGACAGATCACCATGTTCTATTTTTTCCTAAATAATGGAAAAATTTCCTTCATCCATAATAAGCTCTATTCAGAAATGGAAAAAAGACATTTCAATAAGACAGTGAAATGGATTGTAAATGTGTGTGTGCATGATGGTGTGGGGGAGTGTATGTATACTAAAGAAGGAAATAACTAGTTTACTTGCCAAGTCAGGGAAGGTTTATAAATGTAGAAACTTTACATGAATCTGGAGAGATAACCAGGAATGATCCAGGCAACAAGGTGGAGAAAAGTTTTCCAGAAAAGAACGACATGTTGTTATGTGCCGTGGAGTCAGATCCGACTCATAGCGACCCCTCCTTGGGTTTCCGAGGCAGTATCACTACTGGAAGTAGGAATGCCCAACCTTCCTTCCGAGGAGTGGCTGGTGGATTTGAACCGCCAGCCTGCTGGTTAGCAGTCAAGTGCCTTAGGCACTATGCTACCAGAGCGCCTACCGAGGCAGTATCACTACGGAAGTAGATTGCCTCATCTTCCTTCTGAGGAGTGGCTGATGGGTTTGAATCGCCAGCCTTCTGGTTAGCAGTCAGATGCCTTAGGCACTATGCTACCAGAGCTCCCAAGAACGACTTGAGCCAAATGAAAAGTTGTTAGTTGCTGTGGAGTTAATGTATGTATGTGTGCTATGTATGTAGTTACTCTACATACTACTACATACTGCTAAGACTGTAACCATTCTGACGCAGATCTCCATGGTTGTCTTCCAAGGTGCCTATAGGTGGGTTCAAACCATAACCCTTTAGGGTAGTAGTCGAGTATTGCCTTGTGGTGGCGCAAATGGTTAATTTGTGACACCACCAGACAGTAAGCCCCCAGGATAATATCAGGTAAGCAGACATCATTCTGGATATAGAGAAGTTTGTATGCTTTACTTAGGGGATTTGACTTAATCTCTTAGCAGAAAGCTATTAAAAGGCATTATGAAGTAAAATAATAAATAACAACTTCTGTTTTAGAGGAATTGGTCTGATAGCAACGTGGAAGACAGAGATGAATGCGAATGGAAGGAAAAAAAAGAAAAAAAGGAAATTTTCTAAAGAAAAGTTACAATAGCTTGGGTGAGAAATGACAGGGTATGGGTATGGGGAAAGAAGATCTGATTCATAAAGTATCTGTGTGGCCTAATGGCTACATATAAAGACGTAGACTGGCTTGACACCTAGGCATCTCAATCAGAATTTACTACAATATATATGAGTATCTTTAGTAACCCAGAAGAAGTAAAGAAGAACTGGAGAGTTATGAAGAAACAGGGAAACTTTTTCACTTTGTAGTGTAACACAATTTCTCATTTCTATTGTCTCTTCACATCAACTTGGTTTGAACTTGCTCTTCAGAAGAACTTTTATCTGCTTGTTCCTGAGAACATGTCTTTGATATGGTCATTTCAGCCATGATTTTGTTTAACTTTACAAATCCAGTTCCCATCACTAATAATATATACTATGTCACAATTTCAAACCCCAAAAGAGAATCAGGCTAGTCTAGTTACAGTCACTCATGGCTGTCAAGTTAGTTCTGACTCATAGGGACTCCTCTTTGGGTTTCTGAGGTGGTATCTCTAAGGAAGCAGATTGCCCAATCTTCCTTCCAAGGAGCTGCTGGTGGGTTTGAACCGCCAGCTTTCTGGTTAGCAGTCAAATGTCTTAGGCACTACTCCACCAGGGGTGGTATAATGTGGCCACCTACCTATTCAGCAGAAACCACAGCAGCCAGACACTAAAACATGGGGCAGCTTTTTCTTTTTAAATTTTTTTTTTATTTTTTCAGTATTTCCTCCCCTCCATGGGGCAGCTTTTTGAGAAGTAAGTATGAAGGCAAGAGAGAGCATATTGGTGTCTCTAACATACCAGTATATGAGTAGAGAAACACTTGGGTGAGAAAAATTAATTCAGTTTTTAGATGTGTGTTTAAGATAGATGGGACACAAAAATGAATATTGCTAGAGGAATTTGCATATATATAAGTTGACATTAGAAGAGCAGTAAAAAAAATGCAGATACAATTTGGAAGTCATTAACATAGATAAGGAACTGTGGTGGTGCAGTGGTTAAGCACTTAGCTGCTAACCGAAGGTTGGAAGCCACCAGCAGACCATGAGACCTGCTCTTACAAAGCCTACAGCCCAAGGGTTCTACTCTGTCATATAGGGTCACTGTGAGTCAGAATCAACTTGATGGCACACAACAGCAATTTGCAGATGACCATTGAAACTATGAGATT
>NW_006921638.1:14604644-14618740 GCF_000298275.1 Orycteropus afer afer | reverse complement strand
TATATATATATATATATATATATATATATATATATATATAAAACATCAATACAAATTGGTTAATATTCCATTTTGTACTAACATTTATAGTCATGTGTCACTTAACATCCATGATATGCTGTGTGAAATAGGATGTTACATGATATGCTGTGTGAAATAGGATGTTACATGATTTGGACATTGTGTGAACATGCCTAACTTATAAGCAATAGCATTCCTGCCATTCAATACCCTTTGTTTTACTTCCAAATAAATACTTCTCCTTTGCCTGTTGCTGCTGCTATCACTAACACTGGTTGTGCTGCATTTGGGAGCCATGATGCACTTCACAGTAATATTTTCAAATGAAAATTAAGTAACGCCAGAACACTCAAGACACATGTGCACATATTGCTGCTTACAAGTCAAAGTATATGCTGCTATATGGTCAATTTTTCATTTGTAGGTAGTAAATTTCACATTAAAGTAATAATTGTAAATACAATACACCACTGCCATCAAGTCCATTCCAAATCATAGTGACCATGTAGTACAAGGTAGAACTGCCCTATAGGGTTTCCAAGGCTGTAAATCTTTACAAAAGCACTCTGCTTCATGTTTCTCCCATGGAGTGGCTGGTGAGTTCAAACCATCAATCTTTGGTTAGCAGTTGGATGCCTTAACTATTGTGCAACAAGAGCCCCAAACTCCTGGGTACAGCATAGTACACACAGAAGCCAGTAACAGATGTGTTTATTATGACTATCAATATATATTATTAATATCAGTACATATTATGACTATCAATACAAACCTCTGAAGTGATCAAAGATTTCATATTACTTGAATCCACATTCAACACTCATGGAAGCAGCAGTCAAGAAATCAGATACCATAGTGCACTGGGCAAATCTTCTGCAAAAGACCTCTTTAAGTGCTGAAGAGCAAAGATGTCTCCTTGAAGACTAAGGTGAACCTAGCCCAAGCCATGATATTTTCATTAGCCTCATAGGCATGTGAAAGCTAGACAATGGATAAGGAAGACCAAAGAAGAGTTGATGCTTTTGAGTTGTGGTACTGGTGAAGAATACTGAAAGTACCATGGACTGCCAGAATAACTAACAAATCTTTCCTGGAAGAAGTGCAGCTGGAATGCTCCTTGGAAGCAAGAGTGGCCAGACTTTGTCTCAGCTACTTTGGTAGCGTGGTCAGAAGGGACCATTCCCTGGAGAAGAATATCATGTTTGATAAAGTGAAGGGTCAGTGAAAAGGGGAAGACCCTCAATGAGATGGATTGACACAGTGTCTGCAATAATGGGTTCAGATGTAGCGAGGATTGTGACTATGGCACACAATCTGGCAGTTTCTTTCTGTTGTACATAGGGTGGCTATGAGTTAGAGCTGACTCAACAGACACCTGACAACAAAAATCAACAACAACATCAATACATAGTTATTACGTGTTATATATTTACCATATCCTTGTCAGTTCCAGTTGTTTTTGGTGTTGTAGGTCTGGCAGTGGATTCATTTTGTACACAAGAGATATGCGATGCACATGTTGCTTGTGGGAAGCTGTAAGTCTGCTATGTCCTGTTCTCCAGTTGAGATTTCTGAACTCTATTGAATAATCTCACAGGACCACAGATGTGGTCTGATGTTGCCCTAACAGACATTATGCAGCACATGACTGCATTAGCTTTCACATGAGCTAATTCATCTATCTAAAAGTAAATGAAAAGTTTTTATTTGAAAATAAACACTCTGTTGTTGTTGTTGTTGGCTTCCTCTTATAAACTCTGATAGATTCCATAAATCTCTTAATCCCTGTTAAAAGTAAGAGGGAAGAAGAGGAATGTGTTATAATTAATCTTGAGTGAATCCAGTTCAGGAAAATAGAAGTGGAGAATACCTTAAAATTTTAATCCTACAATATGAATGTTGAGAGGAACAAAAATTTTAAAATACTACACAAATTGTATCCTGAAGTATCTCTAAACTGGGCTGTCAACACTGTTGTGAGCAGTCAAAAATATCTTACTTTTATATAATAGAATTTTAGGTTCAGAAAATACCTTAGTAATACTCTAGGGCTTTAGCATTAGCTCATGTTGTACATATGGGAAAACTAAGGGAAAAAAATCTCTTTGAAGTATGCAATTACTTTTCTCCTGCCTTATCTTGGTATTAGTAGCAACTCCTTGAAGTAGAAAAAGTGGATATCACTATCTCTGTTCTGAAGGTTAAAAAACTGAGATCTAGAAGTTATTATTTTCTTAGGGTTATCCTGTTAATTATCAACAATAAATGAACAATAAATGTTGATGCTTTTACCTTTATTCTAGAAGATTGAGGGGAAAACAAAACAAAACAAAAAAACCTGGCCTTATGTAACTTAAGACTCTTGAACATAGTATGCATGAAAATAATTTTTAATTACATAGTACAATAAAAATGTTAGTTCTTAATCTCTCATAGACACAGTAGTGGACTAATATTATGTTTAGTTTTACACATCGTTTAAATATGTTTTTAGGTTTTCCAACTGCAACCATGAATACACAGAAAAAAAAAAATCCAGTCGTATCTACTTTCAAGGTAAGGTCAGTGTTGTTTCCTTATATTGACTAGGAGAGGTACATGCTGATTTTATTTTATAATCACAAACTTTTAATTTAAAATTAAACATATCCAACTCTGTTTGAAAAGGGCAAAAACTGTTTTCCATCATTAACCATGACATTAAAACCTCATTACAGATTAATTTAAAGAAAACTACTGAAAATAATTTTAACAATAAATTGGAAAGCTCAGTACATGATGACTTTAGGACTATAAATAGGTGATTCAAGCTTACTTGAGTTTGCAACCTCACAATATGTATATGGTGAGACTACAGAGAAATACAATGTTTCTATTAACCATATATTAAACTAGCCTTATAATAAAACCAGAAAGAAGCTCTAGTGGTATAAGGCATTTGCCTGCTAACCGAAAGGTCCATGGTTCAAACTGATCAGCTGCTCCACGGAAGAAAGATTAGGCAGTCTGCTTCTGTAAAGATTTGCAGCCTTGGAAACCCAATGGAGATTGCTATGAGTTGGTATCAACATGGTGGCAGTGAGTTTGATTTTGGGTAATAAACTCAAAGATGATCTTATCTGTCAAGAAAATGTTATCCATATTTAGAAACTTGTATTGTGCCTCTTTTTACTATTAAGACATTATTAGGCATGACAGTTGTTACAAACATGAAGTACAATAAAGAAAAGTGAGCATGCGGTTGGGGGCGTTTAGATCATGCCAACTCTGCTCATTACAAGCTTTGTGGTTTTAGATAGTGCCTTAGTTACTAAGTGCCGCTGTAACAAAAATACCTCAAGTGGGTTGCTTTAAAGAAGAGACATTTGTTTTCTCACAGTTCAGGAAATTAGAAGTCCAAATTCAGCATATGGATATGGGGAAAGTCCTTTTTTGTCTGTTTCAGCTTCTAGTAGCTGGAAATCCTTAATGTTTCTGGGCTTGTAGATTATTCTGTCTCCATTGTCTTCAGGAGGTATTGGTCTTCCTGGTGCTCGTTTGTCTGCTTAATCTGCTCTTTTTATATCTCAAAAATAATTAGGTTTAAGACACACTCTACACTGGTATGGTCTCATTAACATAACAAAAAAAACCTATTCTGAAATTGAATTACATCCACAGGTACAGAAGTTAGGATTCCAACATATACTTTTGAGGGAACTCAGTTCAATCCATAACAGACAGGTCACATTAACATCTCTTAGTTCCAGTTTCCTCATTAGTAATATGTGATTTACTGACCAGGTAAGTCTCACCCAGTCTCACTACACTACCAGAGTGCCTTAAAATTTGGTATCTTCCAATTTTAAGGAATTAGAATAAAATTTACCACTAGAAATTATTAGCATTGCTATACTTTTACTTAATTTTTATACATTGAAGACATTAAAAAGTATCTAAGTTTAATATTTCCTTTCATTTTTGTTTATAAATTCTGTACTAGTATATAAGGAATACGTCTAACATGTATTTAATGTATTTTCTGTGCAACCTTAAGAACTTTTTGAAACATATATGACTGTATGGAGATTATAGGATATAAAAAGCAATAGATGTGGAAGCTGGGAATTTAATGATTTTCTATTATCAATTTTAGATTAAAGTCATTGAGCATTAACTCAATATCTTTGTGTGTGAGAAATAATTGGATATTTGATAAATTTTTAACTGGGTGACTATTGTAAACACTTAACACACTGAAGGATTGTGGCTAAGAACACAGGCTTTGAATGAGATCTGAAGTTTTGTTTTTCACCATGCCTCCGCAATATGATTTTAAACAAGCAATTTAACATCTCTGAGATTCTTAATCTGTAAAATATTGATGGCAATACCTTCTGCACACAATTGGCATAAAGGTAAGATTTGCAGAATACATAGAAGAGTACCTGGGACAAAGTAAGTACATATATAGATTTTTAAGTTTACTATTGAGACAAACTCCTATGTATATGGTCTGGCTTTTTGTGTTGCTTTCATGGAAAATGCCTACAAAAATTATAAATTCATTCTAAGTCTATAAATTAATTATTTAATCAGAAAAACATGTGACCCAACCACAAATATTAATCTATGGTATATCTGAGTAGATAATAATTTTTATTCTTTTCCTGAAAATACAAGAGTCAGTATCACTAATATTTTCACGAAGTCTTCAAAAACATTGTTTGTTGTTTGTTTAAAATTAGATTACCTTTCATTTTATTGATTCAGCAAGAAATTCATTTTTCAAATCAGATTTAGATCTTTGGCATCCACTTTTAGATAAGCCCTCTTCAAGAAGGTGACAATGCCCACTTCTCAACTTTCTTTTGAATTACAAGTTTATGGAGAATAAGGCTTTAATCATTAAAGGAACATATTTATATTTTCAAATCATTAACAAATTTTTACAAGTTCCTTTGTTTTTTGTTTATTCTAATCTCAAAGCTCTTTCACCTGCAACAGGCTTTCCTCCTTCTATATGCTATAATTAAGGCAATTGAAAATAAATGGATAAGGCTGTATCATGGCTCTCTAAAGATAATTTAATATTTCTCAGGGGCAAAATTGAAATGAAGATGTCTCATTTCTGAGACCAGATCACCAGAAAAGACCTCCTTAAAGTTGAAAAAGTAAAAAAAAAGACACCTGTATTATTAATTTCTCAATACAATAAGACTAAAATAAGACTTCAGAAAATAAGATGAGATAGAAAAATAACCCTCTTTCAAAAGGAAGAAATAAATTAAACAAGTCTTTCTCATAAGCCATTAAATCTACTCTGAAAGTCGATTAAAAAACAAAACAAAACAAACAAACAAAACCCAAGAAACAAAAACTGGAGACTAGAAAAGGAGATGAATTAGCTTAAAGCCAGAAGGAAAGAAGCACTGTTTGTTTGTTTGTTTTCGAAGCACTCAAATCAGGTTCTGAAATAGTTTTTCCATTTTCTCCTCCTTAGTGAAAACAAACACCACAGAAATCCCCAAGTGAAGAGAATGCCCAGAGAATAACTTCTCCAAGCAAATTTGCATGTGCTCACAATCCAAAATCATTTGAATGGTGGACTTAATTTATTTTAAAACTTATCAACTTTTGCTTGTTAATAAAATTCCTAAGACTTTATTGTTAAAGAATTGTGCTAACTGTTCTTGTTTGTTTTTACTTTTATTGTAGTGAAAACGTACACAATAGAGACACTCACCAACACAACAACTTCCCCATTTACAGCTCAGGGACACTGATTACATTTTTCATGTTGTGCTGCCATTATTGCTATCCTTTTCCAAAATATTCTACCACCTATTAGCATAAATTCAATGCTCCCCAAACAAAAGCTTTACCTTTCCCCTTCCCTCCTACCCATGGTAACCACTAATAACCTTTGGTTTATCTATCTATCTATATCTTCATATATATATATTTCTTTTTTTTTTTAACCTATGTAGAAATTTTCCCTCTCCTCCCTTCCTGGTCACTAACAAAATAAGTTTTCTTTTATGTATAAAACTTTCCTTGACTTTTCACAACTCACCAGCCACTCCTCGGAAGGAAGATGGGGCAATCTACTTCCATAGTGATACTACCTCAGAAACCCAAGGAGGGGTCACTATGAGTTGGCTTTGACTGGACAGCAGTGCGTTTGCTCATGTATTGTTATAAATTGCCCTCTGATCACTACTTTCTCTGTCCTGAGAGTTTCAGTCTTGTTTGAATCAAGGAATTTTTTAATTTCATTTTAATTTCTTCCATTACCCAGTCATTTTTAAGGAAGGTGTTATTCAGTTTCCATGTGTTTGCTCTTTTTTCTGTTGGTCTTCCTAGTGTTTATTTCTAATTTTGTAGCATTGTGATCTGAGAAGATGCTTTGCAGTATTGCAATGCTTTTAAATTTATTGAGGCTTGCTTTGTGGCCTAACATATGTTCTATCCTGGAGAATGTACCATGTGTGCTGGAAAAGAATATGTATTGTGCTGTTGTTGATTGAAGTGCTTTGTAGATGTCGATAAGGTCAAGTTGGTTGATTGTGTTTAGTTCTTTGGCATCTTTATTGAGTTTCTGTCCATTTGTTCTATCTCTTATTGAACATTGTGTATTAAAATCTCCTACTATTACTGTGGAGTCATCCATTTATCTTTTCAATTCTGTTAAAGTCTGATTTATATATTTTGGGGCTCTTTTATTGGGTGTGTAGTTATTTATTATGGTTATATCCTCAAGTTCAATGGATCCTTTAATCATTACATAGGTTCTTCCTTGTCTCTTAAGGTCGTTTTTGTCTTAGGTCTATTTTGTCAGAAATTAATATTGCGACTTTCTGTCCTTTTTTGATTACCATTTGTTTAGTATGTCTTTTTTCAGCTTTTGATTTTTAGTCTAGTTTTGTCTGTGCGTCTAAGGTGATTCTCTTGTAGACAGCATATTGATGAGTTGCATTTTCTTTTCCAGTATGCAACTCTCCATCTCTAGAGTGATGCATTTATCCATTTACATTCAGTGTAATTATTGACAAGTATGAATTTATTGATATCATTTTGTTATATGTTTTTTTCATGGAATTATTGATTCCTCTGTTCCATATAATTTTCTTTGCTAAGCTCATTTTGTTTATGAATCATGTTATCATCTCCTCTGTTGCCATTGTTTTAGTATTTGCTAAAATTTGTGCTTGTCCTCTATTTTGATGCAAAGATTTATTATTTTTCTTTGAGGTTACCATGTGATTTATTATATTCTTCTCAATCTTAGAAAAGTCTGTTCTGTCTCTCAATTGTCTTGACTTCCTCACCATTTAGAATTTCTGTAACTACACCAATTATTTCTTCTGCTTGGTTTGTAGTTGTCCGCATTTACCAATTGCTGTCTATGATTCCCTTCCTATAGTCTTGTAAGCATATTTTATTTTGGATGTTTCTATGACTGGATTGATTCCTGCATGTTTTCTGCTGAGAAATCAGAGCTAGTCTTATTGGTTGCCCTGTATAAGTAACTTCTTTTTTTTCCCATGCTGTTATTGAGATTCTTTGTTTTTCATTTTGGTGAGCTTGATTATGACATGTGTTGGAGATTTTCTTTTGGGGATCTATCCTGTTTGGGGTTCGTTGAACATCTTGAATTAATATATTCTCATCTTTCATCATATGAGGGAAATTCTCTTCCAACAAATCTTCCACTATTTTCTCTGTAGTTTTGTTTGTCTCTTCCTGTTCTAGAATTCCAATTACATGTAGGTTATACCTTTTGGTGGTATCCCACATCAATCTTAGGCTTTCTTCATTTTGTTTTGATCTTTTGTCTGATTGATCCCTTATCTAAGTAGTATTGAGGTATTTTTCTTCAATCTCATCAATTCTGTCTTCCATTGATTCAATTTTACTCCTTTGCCCCTTCAGTGCGTTATCTATTTCTGAAATCTTAGTATTAATCTTCTTGATTTCTATTTGTTGTTTTCAAATCATTTCTAATTTTTTGTTTATTTTGTCAATTTGTTCTTGTATTGTATTCCTAAATTGTTCTAGAGTTTTTTTCTGTGTTTCCCTTAATTTTGTCAGTGTTTTTCATGATCTTGTCAGTGTTTTCTTAGATCTTTTTGTCAGTCCATTGAAGGTACCTAAATATAATTCTTTTGAATCCCTTATCAGAGAGTTCTAACGCTGCTTCTTCCTCAGAGACGTTTGTCTGGGTTTTTATCCTGGTCTCTTGTTTATGCTACTTTATCTTGATTCTTTGTGTGGACTGTGATGGTCTGTTGTCTCTGAGACATTGTGGTGGTGTTATATTTATGTTTCATGTGTGAAAGAGAATGAGTGTGTGTGCACTGATTTGTGTTAGCTATTTGTAAGGAGGAGTTGAGGCTGAGCTGATCTCATATTGCCCACCATCTATTGTTGGTCAGTTGGTGCAAAAGCAAGTAATGGCCCTCACTCAGTGGGTGAGGCTGCAGGAGGTGCAGGTATGGTTTGGCTGTGTTGGAACAATTGCTGTCTTCCACTCAGCTAGACAACAAATTAAAAAATGAAATACAAAAATAAATAAATAAATAAATAAAAGCAAGAAAAAAAACCCCTCAAAACTGCATAAATAAACATCAACAATTGCAAAAAAGAGAGAAAGAAATGAAATAAATGAGAAGAAAAATTGTCAAAATTAGTTAACAAAGGTTAAAATAAGATAAAGAGAAAAAAAGCCACAATATCTGAGGAAAGAGGAATAAGAGAAATGAGCAAAACTATAAGAATAATAAAGAAAAAATGGGGAAATTACAAAAGGAAGAACAATGGATAAGAAGAACCAAAAGAAAGGAAAAAAAGGAAACAGGAAAAGGGAAGAGGAAAGAAGAAAAAAAAAAACTTGGAAGGGAAAGAGGTAAAAAAAAAAAAGAAGATAAAAAGAGTAATTTAAAATCAAAAACAAAACACTGAGAGGCATGGTACAGCATCCAGACTCTGTCAGGGCACAAACTGGGATGAAATTCCTGCTGGTCAAGAAGATAGGTGGAGGTGGGTGATGGCCACACCTTTGTTTACTGAGAGTGTGTGGGGTATAATAGTAACAAGTGGAATATTGCACCTTTCCAGTCGTCAGCCTCCAGTGTGGCTGTCTGTGCTGTCCTCAGTAAGTGGAGTCCACTCCTATATTGCTGTCTAGGTAGGAACTCCTTGCATATATTCAAAATTGTCACCCCCTCCACTCACATATATTCAAATTGGCTACATCCTCAGGACAGCAGCTGGCAGTCCACAGTTCTGTTTTTCTCCTTTGTTCTTTTTCTTTCTGGTTGTCAGTCACCAGTTCAGTCCTTGCCTATGCAGTCTTCAGTGAGAAGAGCCAATTATTAGGTTGCTATTGTGATATATTTTAAGTGACTGTGCCCTCAGGACACCAACATTCCACAGCCACATTTGTCTCCTTACTCATTGTTTTCATTCAGGTTCTTCTACTAGTTGGTATTTAATCCATTTCTTTATCCTTACCTTCAAAGCTCAGGGTTCCAGGATTATCTTCTGTATCAGTTTCAATTGATTTCTCATTGCTGCATTGCAGATGGTCTGTGTAGCTTGTCTGCCTATTCTGCTATCTTGCTGGAACTCTGAAAACTGTTTTCAGAGTAGTAAACTTTGCCCAGTTAGTGATAGGACAAGTCTCTATGGCTCTGTTCATTTTTTCTTCATTCTTGCTTAATTTTCAATTGCTCAGACTGGATAATCTCAATCGATGTATCAAATTTGCTAATTCTGTCTTCTCCCTGATCGACTATGCTGTTGTTCTCCATCAGTGATTTTCTTCATTTCGGATATCGTACTTTGCAAATCCAAAATTTCTATTTTTTTATTTTTTAAAAATAATATCTGAATGGATCCAATGTAATTGAATTCTGATTGAATACCAACTACAAATACAGTATTTCTTCCTCTAACTCTAACCCTTACAGCTAAGTCAGATCTCATAAGTTAAAGAGCACAATCCTCCAGACTTCCAAGTCTTGAGACACCAGCCATAAACTTGGGCTCCCCACAGCACCCTGACTTCTGACCTGCTGGCTACAAATTTTGGGGTTCCATCTACCCTCTTAGGATGCCAGCCATAAGTTCAGTTCAATAAAGAACTCATCCGGAGATCTGGTGGTGTAGTGCCTAAGGCATTTGACTGATAACAAGAAGCCTGGCCATTCAAACCCGCCAGCCACTCCTTGGAAGGAAGATTGGGCAATCTATTTCCATAGTGATACTGCCTCAGAAACCCAAAGATGGGTTGCTGTGAGTTGGATCCAACTAGGTGGCAATGAGTTTTTGAAGGAACTTCTCACTTCTGACCTACTGGTTCCTACCGCTTCACTGGGTTTGATAATTCACTAGGAAAGCTCACAGAACTCAAGAAAGCACAATGCTTAGAGTTAGTTACAATTTTATTTAGCAAAAAGGATACAAATGAAGAGATAAAGAGGGCAAGGTTCTGGAAGGGTCTTAGACAAAGAGCTACCATGTCTTATAAAGATGACATACAACCTTCCTAAGCACCAATGTCTTTCATTTACCATGAAACTCATGGAACATCCATATTCAGAGCTTTTATGTTGAGGTTTCATTACAAAGGCATGACTCATTGAATCATTGCCCATGTGGTTAAACTCAACTTCCAGCCTCCTTCTTAAAGTCAGGCTGATATGACATGGTGTGTCTTTCTAGCCTGGCCAACCTTCTCATTAGCATTGCATGCCTGCCAGATAATTATGGTCTGGAGGCCTTTCATGAATAACATAGATTCTAATCATTGGGGAATTTCCAGGGTTTTAGAGGTTTTCCCTCAGCAACCAATGGCAAAGAATAAATTTTTGTGTAAAGTAATTATTTTTCCCACATGTCTATCTCTTTATTGATATTCTCCAGTTAGCAAAAAATCATTCTCATACTTTTCTTAGTTTTTCAGGCAGACTTCCTTTAGTTCCTTGAACACACTAAAAATCGCAGATTTAATTTTTGTCTACTAAGTTCAATATTGGGATTCCTCATGGGGCAGTCTCTATGGACTCTTCCTTTTCCCCCGCTGTGTATGACCTTACTTCTCTCTCTTTTTTTTTTTTTTTTGCATGTGTTATAATTATTCTGTTGAACACTAGGCATTTTAGACATTATAGTGTTCCAATTCTGGAAATCAGATTCATCTTCTTTCATAGAGTTTGTTGATTTTGCTATTTATTTGTTTAGTGACTTTCCTAGACTAATTCTGTAGAGCCTGTATTCTTCATTAAAAAAAAAAAAAAAAAAAACTCACTGCCATCGAGTCATTTCTGACTCATAGTGACCCCTCCTTGGCTTTCCAAGGCAACTACAGAAGTAGATTGCCCAATCTTCTTTCCGAGGATCGGCTGGTGGATTTAAACTCTTTTATCTAATACAGCTACTGAAATCTCTGGTTTGCTGAAACCAAAACAAAAAACCAAACTCACTGCCTTCAAGTCAATTCTGACTCATAGTGACTCCCTTTGGGTTTCTGAGGTAGTAAATCTTTATGGAAGTAGATTGCCCAGTCTTCTTTCTGTGGAGTGTCTGGTGGGATTGAACCACCAACCATTGGTTAGTAGTCAAATGCCTTAGGGACTATGCCACCAGAGCTCTTTCTAGTTTGCTTAAGAGTTAGCTAATGAGTGAACAGATTTCTTTAAATGATTTGAACCAAAAAAATCTCCCAGACTTTGTTGTGGGACTCCCTCTCTGTGTATTGGAGACATCTTCAGTGCTCTGGCAGGCAGTTGGCAATTTTTTTCTAAGTCTTCACTCCCTGTTTGTCCAGTTTCCAGAAGACTTCATAGCAAGTGCCTGCCTGCTTTTCCAAGTATCCCTGTGAAAAATCACGTTTGCCTTGATTTCTCATTGAGTAGATCATGCTACAGCAGCTGGTCCTATTTCAAAGTCATGAGAATGACCATTGACACTTGAACAACATAATTTTTTTTTTCTCTCTCTTTTTTTTAATAATTACATTCCAAACATGGCTAAAGCTACATGTCTTGTTTCCCCCCTTAATCTAAAGCTGTGGCCTCATGTAGAGTTCTTTAAGACTTGTTGTAAAAAGAGTAAAATATTGGAGGATGAATCACAAAGTATTTAGTTATTTAGTATGATATGCTGGCACAAACCAGAATTGCATTACTGTAGAATTATAGTCTTACCCAATGATGATCCTGAAAGAGTATGCATGAAATAAATCCTGCCAATGGACAGAACACCTACTAGTACTACATCTTATTGTCTTATTTGACTAAAAGCATAGATGGATTAAAGTAAGACTCTCCATTGCTTTATGAATATGCAGCTAGTGGTGGGATGCTGTAAGACTTACAATTTACTCTGGTAGCCTAGTGTCTAAGGCACCTGACTGCTAACCAGAAGGCTGGCAGTTCAAACCCACCAGCCACTCCTCAGAAGGAAGGTTGGACAATCTACTTCCGTAGTGATACAACCTGGGAAACCCAAGGAGGAGTTGCTATTGGTCCGTCCT
Organism: Orycteropus afer afer; assembly: GCF_000298275.1. Classification (NCBI taxonomy): domain Eukaryota; kingdom Metazoa; phylum Chordata; class Mammalia; order Tubulidentata; family Orycteropodidae; genus Orycteropus; species Orycteropus afer. Next base: position 14,606,199 of record NW_006921638.1, on the reverse strand, counting down.
ACTCCATGGCACATAACAACAGCAAACAACATCATATGAATATTCCCACCAAAAGTCCCCAAGATAAATAAACTGAAGAAAAATGCCTACTCAGTGCTTTCTCAATTGTCACTGTTGTTAGTTGCCTTCAAGTTAATTCTGACTCATGGCAACCCCATAGAGTTCATAAGTATTATGATACCAGAAATAGAAGGTATTCTTGGACTTAATACCTAAACTTTCATGTCTGCAAGGCTAACTCGACTACTGTCCCAGCTATCTCTCTGCTTTTCTATCAGCAACAACCAATATAGAGCCCTCAGATGGACTGTTACCTTCAAAGAATCTGCACTTAAACCTACCTGTGGAAGTTTTGTTAGATAGTTAGTGAGAGCAGGTGTAAAAGAAATGGACATAGGAAGAGCGGGTACAGAGGAAAAGAGTCCTAACCATGGATCTTACCCAATTGTAGCCCTAAACTATTGCAGCAAGAGAAATAAACTGTGGGCTACACCACCAGCGAGACCAGGAATTCCTAGGCAATGCATGCACACTAGGGAAAAAGCATGCCCTTTAACCTTAAAATTCATTATAATATCATTATAATGAACTTGCATTGTGGTTACTGGTTGACATTGAATCAAACCAGCTGGATTCTGGGGAAAAAATATGCACAGTAACCCAAAAGCATTATCTAGTCTTTAAATGTCAATCAAGCTACACCTCCCACTCCAAAAGGAGGAGTGAAGGGAGGGCTCAGAACAGTACTAGGAAGAAAAATAGAATAAAAGGAGAGATGGTAAACCCCAGTTTCCCTACTGCTCCTAGTGGATGCCTGTTCTTTTCTGTGGGAATATGTATTAATAAACTTTGCTTTGCTTACTGCTTAACTTTCTTTTTCTGTGTAAATTCTTTGCAGAGGAAAGCAAGATCTTGAATTTGCATTCTCCTTTTATCATGCCCCATCAGCCCAACTTCTATGGAATTTTTGAAAACCTTATTCAATATCATGTTATTCCACAAACTATTGTTTTTTAAATGTACCTCATTTTACAGTGAAAAAGAAAGAAAACTGGCAAATGGTCAGGTAATTCACTGGTCTTATCAGATTCTCTAGGAGCCCTGGTGGCACAGTGGTTAAACTCTTGACCACTAACTAAAAGATCAGTGGTTCAAACCCACCAGACCCTCCACAAGAGAAAGAAGTAGCCATCTGATTCTGTAAATATTTACAGCCTTAGAAACCCCATGCAGAAGTTGTATTCTGCCCTAAAGGGTCATCTTGAGTTGGAATCAACTCGATGGCAATAGGAGGGGTTATCATCAGATTTACGCTATTGGTCTTAAGGGAAATTGTGATGACTCTTACAAGACTTATTATAGCACAAGTTAAAATAAACCACATTGCAGGTGTTGGGATGAGCTTCTTCAGTGTGTGACATATTTTCTAAGCCAGTAAACAATGCAGCAAGAATATCTAGATTTGAAAATAAAGGGGTAGAAATAGAGGTGCTACATCTTACACATACATATGATGACCTACTTTGTTGTTGTTGTTGTTGTTATTAGGTGCTGT
>NW_006921638.1:14599750-14600254 GCF_000298275.1 Orycteropus afer afer | reverse complement strand
AGGTCCCTTTCCTTTCCATATAAACTTAGTGATTGTTTTTTCCATTCCTTAAAGAATGTTGATGGGATCTGGATTGGGATTGCATTGAATGTATAGATTGCTTTGGGTAGAATGGACATTTTCACAACATTCAATCTTCTTCTCCACAGGCATAGTATGTTCTTCCATTTATGTAGATCTCTTATGGTTTCTTGAAATAGTCTTTTACAGCTTTTTTTGTACAGGTCTTTTGTGTCCCTGGTAAGATGGTGGCATAGTGCCTAAGTCATTTGACTGCCAACCAGAAGGCTGGTAGTTCAAACCCATTAGCTACCCCTTAGAAGGAAGGTTGGGCAATCTACTTCTGTAGTGATACTACCTCGGAGACCCAAGGAGGGGTTGCTGAGTTGGATCCAACTTGACAGCAGTGAGATTGGTTTTTGGTTTTGTTTTATTTCTTTGTTGTAGTTGTTGTTATGTGTTGTCGAGTCAGACCTGACTCATACTGACCTCTCCTTGGGTTTC
>NW_006921638.1:14594106-14595275 GCF_000298275.1 Orycteropus afer afer | reverse complement strand
AAGGTGGGTAGGAGTGAAAGATGGCCACACTTCTGTTCACCAAGAGGGTGTGGGGTGTAAGAGTAATAAGGGGAATATCACACCTTTCCAGTCATTCATGTCCAGAATGTCCTTGTGGTTTCTGCCAAGTGGAGCCTATTTTCAGGCTCTTGGGATCTCTGTTGCTTTAAATATCCAAACTTTGTGAACTACTTCTAAACATTCAAAATGGCTGCGCTCTCTGGATAGGCAAAAGTCCATAGTTCAACCCGTCTCCCTCTTCACTGCTTCTCCTTTCATTCACCAGCCACCAGTGCAGTTATCCTTGAAGCCCTTTGCTAGCAGAACTGATTTTTAGGTTAATTCTTAGGTCCTTACATCACTTGGCAACATTCAAGCTGTCTGCCATCTGGATCACTGACAGCCCACAGTTCTGTATGTCTCCTTTTTCGGTGTTTTCATGCAGTTTCTTCTACTAGTTGTAATTTAGTACACTTCTGTATCCTGCCTTTCAAAATCAGGGCTTCAGGATTATCTTCTGTATCTGTGTTAATTGGTTCCCCTTTTCTTTGTTGAAGAGGGTCTGTGTAGTTTGTCTGCTTATTCTGTCATTTTACTGGAGCCTTCATCAACTTATTACTAGCCTCTTAGAAGTGTAATCATTTTCAGGTTTTAGATTGATGCTTTTGTGGCTTTTATAGAGGGAGGGGAATGTGGAGTTCTTTGTTTATAATTTTTTCTTCTGTACAGAATAAGTCAAATTTGAAAAGTAATTAGCAAAGAATTTTCATTAGCTAGCGTACATTGCCTATTAGCCACCACTGAGCAATTTTCTATGTGGAACCATTACATGTTATAACTCTAATTTGTATACCCTTGGAGAACTATATCTAATATCATGTGGAATCTAACTGATTTTTATTCAGGATATTAATTTCAAAAATAAGATACATAAAACTTTACAGAATAATCCATCATATACTAATCTATGTATCTATGTAGTGCTCTTTAAAGGTTAAAAAAGTAAACCTTAGAAATTTTCTTTCTTGAAAGGCTCAGAAAAATATAAATTTTCAGTTTCTAAAATTATGAATCAACAATGTGGGAAGGAGAGAACTATTCTAAAGTTTGGATTATAATGTAAGCATAATTTAGTCAAATATAACCAGGTCTTCATATCTTCATAATTC
>NW_006921638.1:14590502-14591286 GCF_000298275.1 Orycteropus afer afer | reverse complement strand
ATACACACACATTCAGATGACATACACATTAAAAGTGTGTCATTTGACACCTGCACACACAAGTGGCAAACTCATGTGTGAAGAGAGAGGGGCAAGTCCTATAGCCTTTAGGCAGCTTTATCTTCTCAAACAGTACCATTTCTTCCTTTTTTTCCTTGGGGAATTTCTTGAAAGATTTTATGATAAGTACTAACACATTTCTATGTTCTAAGAATATGTGAATGTGCTCATATATTCTAACATAGCAATGTTTTTCACTGTTTGTGGCAATTTGAAAGGATTTGAAAAAATAACATCTTTCATGTACTCTTTGCATCAATTTCATTTTTTCTTTTGGTTACTGGGAAAAAGGAGATACAGAGACAACTCTAGAACCTAATGACTAAAACAAACATTTAATTAAATGTGCCTAAGATGATGCTATTGATACTATTTTAAATACATACATTTAACAGCAAATAAAATTTTTCATGAGTTTTCTGCCACTACTCCAAAATCTTCTCAACGTTTGAATTTTCTGTGCTCTGGAGCACAGCCTGATAAGCATCAGGGTTGAATTCAATTAAGCTTCAGTAGTAGAAACTGGAGACTTTTTTTGGGGGTGGGGGGAGCTCTTTTCTTTTAATAAACTAATATGTACTGAGTACATGGTGTATGTAAAAAATATGGCTTATTTGTGGACGTCCATTATCTAGACTCAAAGGCATAGATATATCCAACAAGATAAGGAAGGTTTTGGAGGCAAGATGACAGGAAGAAAACTTGGGTGAAGATAATTTCTTAA
>NW_006921638.1:14589690-14590289 GCF_000298275.1 Orycteropus afer afer | reverse complement strand
CATTTGCAAGCTTTTAAGATCCCAGTCACTACTCACCAAAGTAGGATGCGGAACAATGTTTTTGTGTAGTATGTTATGCCAGTTGAGTTTGTTGTCCCCTGAAACCACGGTCCTCAGCCCATAGGTCCAATTACACACTCCCTTTGGCTAGCTGGCTATGACCAAGAAGTCACCACAACCTTGTCCCTTGTCACCTCTGCTATATACCTGTACATTCTTACAGAACATACAACTACACTTGTAGAAGCATAATCTGATCACATATATTTGATCATGGTCACACTTCCCCCTGCCTAACATACCTGATCATTCAGCCTGTCCACCTATCTATCCACTTGTAGATCAATGTTGGCCATCACTGACAATGCAGTATAGGCAGAAGGGTTGTGCAAAAGGGTTCATTTTTGTTGCCTATATCACCCATGTACCTCTCTATATCTTCATGTCCCTCAATGCTACCATGTTGATCACTCACAGTTGGTGCATTGGTGCATTGCACCAATTAATCCAAATCAATACTTGTCTCTACCTATCTAGCAGTGTTTAATGCATATCTTTTTTTCATTTTAATTTATTACCCTATATTTTCTCATCCCTTT
>NW_006921638.1:14588723-14589266 GCF_000298275.1 Orycteropus afer afer | reverse complement strand
GTATCTACTTTGGTAGAAATACTGACTCAGAAACCCAAGGAGGGGTCGCTGTGAGTCAGAATCAACTCAATGGCAGAAAGTTTTGTTGTTTAATAACCTTTGTTTCACATCCACATCAATACTTCTCCATTGCCTCTTGCTGATGCAACCACGAGCACTGGTTTTGCTGCTTTTGGGAGCCATGATATCCTTCTCAGTATTATTTTCTAAAGACAATTAAACAGAGAGATAATGCTACAGCACTAAGAGATGTATTATATAGGAGATTAGAGAGATGTACTACATAGGAGATTAGATCCTCCTTCCTATGAGTCAAAGCATACACTGTTATACATTAAAATTTTTAGATAGAATGTACGGTATAGTATGTATAAGCCAGTAACACAGGCATTTATTATTGCTCTCAAAACATATGTATTATGGGTTATATATGTTCTGCATCATTATACGCCTGGCAATGAAATCTCTTTGCATACAAGACACATAGAATACACATATTGCATACAGGAAGTTATTGTGTTCAATATGTCCCATTCTCTGATC
>NW_006921638.1:14582263-14585263 GCF_000298275.1 Orycteropus afer afer | reverse complement strand
TCTATCTATCTATCTATCTATTTAGTGGCATAATGGGCAAGGCATTTGGATGCTAACCAGAAGTTGGTGGTTCAAACCTACCAGCTGATCCACAGAAGGAAGATGGGGCAGTCTTCTTCTGTAAAGATTAACTGCCTTGGAAACCCAACGGTGGTGGTTATGAGTCGGAATCAACTTGATGGCAGTGGAATATATGTATTCCACTTCCATCAAGTCAATTCCAACCCATAGTGACCCTATAGGATAGAGTAGAACTTCCCCATAGAGTTTCCAAGGCCATAAATCGTTATGGAAGCAGACTGTCACATCTTTCTCCTGCAGAGTGGCTGGTGTATTCAAACCACTGACCTTTTTGTTAGCAGGCAATTTGGTGAGCAGCAAAGCACTTTCACTACTGGCCTATCAGTTTCCTTATTTAAATAATAAACAAACAAACAAATATTAGATTCAGTAGAAAAAATATGGAAATGTTCACATTTAGCCAGTTTGCTATAAGGTGAATTTGATTTCAGTATTGTTTAAAAACATGATTCCCATTCATGGTGAAAATATGCAATGCCATCATTAGAAAATTATGAATTACTGTGCCCAAGTTCCTTGCAAATGTTACATTTTGTTTCTAAAATCCAGTCTGGATTCTGGATTGCCACTGCTATGCAACTTTAATGAAAATCATCTCCCAGGCAGCTGCAACTTCCACTTCCGTTTTAGTCACAGCAGCTCTCCTGATTAGCCCCTGCAGGAGCTGCCACCAGGCTGAACCAAAATTTGCTCTCTAGAGTCAAAGACTTGCATAACACAAGGCCACTAGTCATCAAAATTCATAAACACAACATGATAACCTTTCTCTTTGGCTTAATGTTTTTGTATGCTCAGAATAGCCATAGATGTTCACATAATACGCATTGTCTAAGAAATTTAAGCAAAAGGCTAGTAATTTGTTACTATGTGAATTTTGCCCACTAATGATATATGATGTACAAGAGCATGGGGAGTTAAAATAACAGCAGAAACCACAGCCACCTAAGGTTTTTATTCTAATCTTTTGTACTTAATCACATGCACTTGCACTTTTGGTTTCCTGTAGGTTTTCTGTATAACTCAACAGGTGCAGGATTTGCATAGTTCTCTCCAATTTTTATGTAGAAAGGGCACAGCATGTAGGTGAAGATTTATTTAGAATGAATTTCACCATTAAAGAGTCTAATTGAAGTTCTTATGCTGGCAGAATTTTTATGAACGTGCAAGGTTTTTTTTGTGGTACAGTTGTAAGGTTGGACTTTGTTCAGTCTGATTTAACTTGCTTTAAAGTCTTAGAGTCTGACAAGTTATCTTGAACTTAAGGAAAAAAAAAATTGTGAGTGTGTGAGCACACGTGTGTGTATATCTGTGTAAGTCCTCATGTATCCTTAACCCTTAAGACAGACTGAGAACTCGAGGGACATTTGGGGGCACAAATATGCCAAAAAGAAATGTCCTCATAAAGTTGGGGACAAGGGATTATGTAAGTGTCACTTTTATTTTATTATTTTTCTTTTTTTAAAATTTTTATTGTGTTTTGGGTGAAAGTTTACAGAGCAAATTCATTTTTCATACAGTAGCTCACATGCACTTTGTCTGACATTGACTATAATTTCCCACAATGCAACAGCTCCCCTCCCACTTCCTCCCCATAGTTACCTCTTCCCTGTGTCCTTCCTCCCCTGAACTCCTGCACTCCCCTGAGCTGTCTCCCTGTGCATACACAGCCCTTCTATTCTCCTAGGATTGAGTTCTTCAACGAGTGCATCTACCTATTATAAATGTTCAGCTGATATCTCTGTCTTTTGTTTGGCTGGAAGCCACAGGAGCAGGTTCAATTCCAGACGTAAAGGGCAACTAGGGGCCATAGTCTCAATGGTTCCACAGGCTCAATCAGACCAGCAAGCCTGATTCTTTTTTTTACCAAATGATTTTGAATTTTGTTCCACATTATTCTCTCATTCTATCCAGTATCTCCTAGAGATCCCTCTCCAAGTGGTTGACAGTGTGGTAGCCGGACACCATATAGTTCTTCTGGTGTCATAGTCATATAGACTGAGGATCATATGGTGTACCAGTTGGTTGGACTAATTGTTTCCATGTGTCTTTGGTTTTCTTCATTATTCTTTGCTCTGGATGAAGAGAGACTTATCTTTGCATCTAGATGGCCACTTCCAAGCTTTTAAGATTCTAGTCGCTACTCAACAAAGTAGGATGTGGAACAATGTTTTGAGTAGTATGGAACAATTGAGCTTGAGGTCCCCTGAGACTATGGTCCCGAGCCCACAGGTCCAACAACTCGCTCCCTTTGGGTAGCTGGATGCGGCCAAGAAGTGACTACAGCCTTGAAAAACAAAACTAAACTCAGTGCCTTCAAGTCGGATCCAACTCATAGCTTCCTCTCCTTGGGTTTCTGAGGAAGTATCACTATGGAAGTAGATTGCCCAACCTTCCTTCTGAGGAGTGGCTGGTGGGTTTGAACCACCGGGCTTCTGGTCAGCAGTCTTAGCCACTACTCTATCAGAGCTCCCACAACCTTGAAGTGGCACATTTTTTGAGACCAAAGGAAAACAGCATTGTGTTTCATATTGGGTAGTGGAGATTTGTAGATGAGGTAGGCTAATGCATATTGAATAGTAAGTCAAAATTGGAAAGCAAAGATGAACACTAGAGGCCCAAAGAAGCAGTTGCAGGAATTAACATGACAAATCCACATGCCAGTAAAATAGCATCATAAAAATCTTGTCAAAGGTCTTAAAAAACCTCTAGGTCAGAATCTTTTCACTCCTGGGCTATTTGTGAGGAGAGAGCACTGACACAGAAAGGAACTATCAGAGACTAAGAAGGGAACCAAGAATAAGCAGGATGTTGAAGGTCTGGGAAAAGCTTTAAGAGTGCAAGGTACGTCAGTAATCTGAAACAATGTTTACAACTATGGGAGGTATGCATGTGAGAGCTGGACAATGAATAAGGAAGACC
>NW_006921638.1:14580742-14582003 GCF_000298275.1 Orycteropus afer afer | reverse complement strand
GGCAGTGTTTCGTTCTGCTGTGCATGGGGTCGCTATGAGTCTGAAAAGACTCGACGGCACTTAACAACAACAACATGGGAGGTAAGAAGATAAAAAACAACTATTCATTTGATAGTAGGAGTTTTTCTGTGATCACTAATGTATAGTTTCAGCAGTATCAAAAGGAAGGGAAGACAAGAAAGAGCAAATGCATAAAGTGGAAATGGATTCAGTAAATCTACATCCCTCAATCTGACATTCATCAGTAAAAGCCAGTAAGAGGGCGGTTCATAGGAAAAAGCATGGTCCAGATGACGGGCCAGTAAAAAAAGAGCTAGAAGATTGTATGGTAAATATTATGGTCAGATAAGTTGAACTACCAAAACCAAAAATCAAATCCATTGCTGTGGAGTCAATTCTGACTCATGGTGACCCCATGTGTTACAGAGTCAAATTGCTTGATAGGATTTTCTTGGTTGTCATCTCTATGGAAGTAGATCACCAAGCATTTCAGCCATGGTGCAGCTGGGTGGGTTTTAATTGCCAACATTTAGGTTGGTAAAGAACAAATAAATTATTTGTGCCATCTAGGAACTACAGGAAGTTGGAAAAGCCTGCTGGCATTGCTAACCTAGGTTGGAAAGCATTTTAGGAAAGCACTAATAAGGAATGGGAAGGGGTCTGAACAAATTAGAGATATATTAAAAAAAAAAAAAAAAAAAAACTTCCACAAAAGATTTATTGAGTATCAGTTCTGTCTTAGACAGGGAATACAAAGACCAATAGGACAAAATCCTTGTAGTCATGCAGGGTGAAATAAGGACTGACACACTGTGGTGTGGGATGGGCACTGAGTACAGTGGAATTGCATAGCAGGGAACTCAGCCGCAGTTGGAGATGAAGGTCATGGTCAACATCTGGGATGTGAGTAGTTAGCATCTTCAGAGAGGACTTCCCCCCAAGAAGTCTAGGGAGGTGAGTAGTTTGTATATAATATCTTTGTAAGGGAAAATTTGGATTTCCTTAAAATAACTTCCAGTTTTACTTTTATTCTCAAAGATAATCCTTCCCCTTGAGGACCTCCCAGTAATTACAGCTTTCTGTACCATTTTCATCTTAGGGCTTGTGGTATACCCCCTTTTAATACCCAAACCTGAATTTAGAGCTATTACCTTACATGCCAATAGTACACCAGAGACTGAGCTAAAATCTCTATGCAAGACTTTACTAAGGGATTAGTTATAATTAAAGACAAATAAACTGAGAATAGCAGACAACTAAG
>NW_006921638.1:14579430-14580177 GCF_000298275.1 Orycteropus afer afer | reverse complement strand
ATTCTCCAAGGAGCATTCTGGCTGTGCTTCCTCCAGGACAGATTTGTTCTTATAGCAGTCCATGGTATTTTCAGCATTCTTCACCAGAACCACAACTCAAAAGTTGTGAGCTCTCGCATGCAAATGAGGAAATTGAAAATACCATGGCTTAGGTTAGGTGCACTGTTATCTTCAAGGAGATATCTTTGCTCTTCACCATTTGAAAGAGGTCTTTTGCAGCAGACTTCCCCAGTGCTATATGTCATCTGATGGCCTGACTGCTGCTTCCATTGGCATAGATTGTAGAACCAAGCAATGTGAAGTTCTTAATCTTTTCTCCATTTATCATGGTGCTGCTTATAGGTCCAGTTGTGAGGATTTTTGTTTTCTTTATATTGAGATGTAATCCATACTGCAGACTGCAGTCTTAATCTTTATCGGTAAGTGCTTCAAGTCATCCTCACTTTCAGCCAGCAAAATTGTGTCATCAGCATATTGAAGGTTGTTAATGATTCTTCCTCCAAGCCTCATGCCACATTCTTCTTCATATAGTCCAGCTTCTTGGATTATTTGCTCAGCATACAGATTGAATAAGTATGGGGAAAGGATATACCCTTGATTCACTCCCTTCTTGATTTTAAACCATGCAGTGTCTCCTTATTCTGTTTAAACAACAGCTTCCTGGTCTATGTACAGGTTCCTCATGAGTACAATGAAGTGTTCTGGAATTCCCATTCTTCTCAATGTTATCCACAATTTGTTATGATC
>NW_006921638.1:14577647-14579330 GCF_000298275.1 Orycteropus afer afer | reverse complement strand
AACCAGAATGGTGGAATAAGACTTCCCAAAACATGCTGCTCCATAAAAGCAATGAAAACACTAAAAAAAAAAAAAAAAAAAAAAAAAAAATCTCCAGAATCAACTTTTTTAAAACTGTGAAATGTAATAAAAGACTTGCAACAATCCATGAAAGATTTACTCAAAAAGAATGGCTAAATATTGATGGTGGTTGTTGTTATGTGCTGTTGAGTTGGACCTGACTCATAGTGACCCCTCCTTGGGTTTGTGAAAGAAGATTGCCCAACTTTCATTCTGAGAAGTGGCTGCTGGGTTTGAACTGCCAGACTTCTGGTTAGCAGTCAAGTGTCTTAGGCACTACACTACCATAGCTATTAGTTTCAAATGGTACAGAACACCACACAGGTTGGTAGAAGTTTGATTTAGGCCTCTGGACAAAAGTTTTACTAGAAGTATTACAGAGTCAAGGGTTTTCACTCTTTATTTTATTTTATTTTTTTCTCACTGACCCCTATCTGAAATCAGTTGTCTATGTATTTATTTGTATCCTGGTGTTTCATGTTAATGGTAATGCAGTATTGTGGATATACTGGTTGGTACTAGTGTCTGTTGTTTATATTTTATGTGCACAATTTGGTGTCCTCCCTTTCCCTCATGTTATCATGGTGGTCACAGACTCTTTCTATACCATAGAAGGGTTTTCACTCTTTAAATAAAGCATTAAGTTAAGCATCAAGCTCCTGTAAGTACTACTGTGTTTTCCTTGAAAGCAGACTTTTCCTAATACCAACCACATGGCCAAGCACACAATGACTTTTTATAGAAAAAACAAATGAATGAATGTGTGAATGAATGAATAAATAAATGATAGGCAGCTCTATTCTTGTATAAATATTTCCATCTGACTTTTTATTCATAGGGAAAATCAGCAAGATGTGTCTAACACTTAGTATGATGGAACAGTTACTTAAATCCTCTGTAAACCAGTTTCTTTGTCCATTAGTTGAAATGGCTAAAAATAGTACCACCAGTAATGGATAAATATTTGGTATTTTTGATTGAATTAGGTTGCCCAAAAAAGATTCCCCAAAGTCCTGAGCTCTGGTACCTGAGAACATAACCTTGTTTGGAAATAGGGTCTTTGGAGATATTACTAGTTAAAATAAGGTCATAATGTGTGCTAATTCCATGCAAGAAGTATCTTATAAAACAAATATGGAGGGTTAGGCATAAGACTGGCCATGTGATGGAGATAAATGTAAGCCAAAGAATGGCATTGATTGCTGGAAGCCATCAGGATCTAAGAAAGAGTCATGGGAAAGTTTTTCTCTCAGAGCCCTCAGAAGAAATCTGCATAGTAGGTATCCTAATTTAAAGTTCTAACTTCTGGAACTGTGAGATAATAATTGTTTTGTTCTTTAATGCCACCAAGTTTTGGGTATTCTGTTATGGCAGCCTTAGGAAATTAAGGTAGATGATATTATTGTGACGATCAAGTAAGATAATATACATCAAATTACCAACATAGTACCTGACACAGAGTGGTGGTGGTGGTGTTGGGTGCTGGTGTGTCATTTCCGACTCATAGCGACCTCATGCACAGCAGAATGAAACACCTCCTGGTCCCGCACCAGCTCCACAATCCTTGCTATACTTGAGCCCATAGACACAGCCATTCTGTCAATCTATCTCATTGAGGGCCTT
>NW_006921638.1:14575033-14576762 GCF_000298275.1 Orycteropus afer afer | reverse complement strand
TGGACGTTCTCTGTCAATATACTATTGTCACCATTTTTGAATTATCTTCAGTAAGATTTTAGTTGCATGTGATATTAATGGTACTGTTTGACAATTTCCACATCCTGTGGGATCAGCTTTCTTTGGAATGGGTACAAATATGGATCTCTTCCCAGTCAGTTGGCCAGGTAGCTGTCTTCCAAATCTCTTGGCATAGCTGAGTGAGTTTCTCCAGTGGGGCACCTGTTTGTTGAAACATCTCAACGGTAGGTATTTTGTTAGTTCCTGGAGCCTTGTTCTTCACCAATTCGTTCAGTGCATCTTTGACTTCCTTCATTATCATTGGTCCTCGATCATATGCCACCTCCTGAAATAGTTGGACATTGACCAGTTCTTTTTGGCACAGTAACTCTGTGTATTCCTTCCATCTTCTTTTGATGTTTCCTGCATCATTCAATTTTGCCCATAGAATCTTTCAATATTGCAACTTGAGGCTTAAATTTTTTCCTCAATTCTTTCAGCTTGAGAAATTCTGAGTATGTCCTTCACTTTTGGTTTTTTAACTCCACATCTTTGGACACTTCATTATAGTAATTGGCTTTGTCTGCTCGAGCTGCTCTTTGAAATCTTTTTTTTTTTTTGGCTCTTATCGTGTCATTTCTCCATTTGTTTTAGCTACTCTCTGCTCAAGGGCAAGTTTCAGAGTCTCTTCTGACATCCATTTGATCTTTTCTTCTTTTCTCATCTTGTTAGTGACCTTTTGTTTTCTTCATGGATGATGCTCTTGTTGTCATCCTACAATTGTTCTGATTTTCAGTCATTGGTGTTCAATGCATCCAATTTATTCTTTAGATGTCTTTAAATTCAGTAGGGATATATTCAAGGTCATATTTTGACTTTAAAAGACTTGTTTTAATTGTTTTCAACTTCAAGTTGAACTTGCATATGAGCAGTTGTTGGTCTGTTCCACAATCAGTTCCTGGCCTTGTTTTGGGTGAAGATAGTGAGCTTTTCCATTGCCTCTTGCCACAGATGTAGTCAATCTGATTCCTGTGTACTCCATCTGGTGAAGTCCTTGTGTATAGCCACTGTTTGTGCTGTTGAAAAAAGGTATTTGCAATGTATAAGTTGTTGGTCCTGGAAAATTCTATCACATGCTCTTTGGGGTTATTTCTGTCACCAATGTCAAATTTTCCAACTACCGCTGCTTCTTCTTTGTTTCCAGTTTTCGCATTCCAGTCATCAGTGATAATTAACACATCTTGATTGTATGTTCAGTCAATTTCACACTGCAGAAGTTGATAAAAATCTTCAATTTCCTCATCTTTGGCTTTGGTGGTTGGAATTTGAATAATAATAGTATTAACTGGTCTTCCTTGTAGGCGTATGGATATTATCCTATCACTGACAGCATTGTCCTTCAGGACAGATCTTGAAACATCCTTTGAGATGATGAATGCCACACCATTCCACTTCAAATTGTCATTCCTGGTGTAGTAGATCATATAGTTGTCTGATTCAAAATGGCCAAAACCAGTCCATTTCAGCTCACTCATGTCTAGGATATCAATCTTTATGTGTTCCATTTAATTTTTGACAACTTCCAATTTTCCTAGATTCATACTTTGTACATTCCATGTTCTGATTATTAATGGATGTTTGCAGTTGTTTCTCCTCAATTTGAGTTGTGCCACATCAGCAAATGGAGGTCCTGAAAGCTTTTATTTATCCATATCATTAAGGTTAGTTC
>NW_006921638.1:14568664-14574563 GCF_000298275.1 Orycteropus afer afer | reverse complement strand
TTTATCTTCCTGGCGTTCCCCTCCCTTTCTGTTCTGAGATAGAGTAGCTTTAAAGAAATATTTATCAAATGAATAAGTGAATAATCAGAAGAATGAATGAATAAATAAACACACAGACAGCTTTGGTGACAAATGGTTTATGAGTGTCTGGGTCACTTTCTATGAATTCTGTGAGTCATTTTAGTGAATTATCAAAACTGAAGGAGTAGTGGGAGCCAGAAAGTCAGAAGTGAGGGGGCTGGAGACCTTCAATCTTACAGTTAGTATCCTGAAGGATAGAGAAAACCTCTTTGTTTGTAGCCAGCAGGGAGATGTGGGGGGATCCCGTAGAACTCCCAAGATTGCAGCTGGCATCTGAGTTCTTAGACAGACTTGGCAGTCTGGAGGTCTGTGTCCTATAACTTGTGAGGTCTGATCTTGCTCTAAGTGGTTAGGGTAAAAGGAAAAAGTGATCCATGTAGAACAGTACACCTCACTTATCAACTATCTAATTATTCTATATTTTGAATTTACAACAATAGTAAAAAACCTACTATTTGACTGTTTTGTACATTAATGATGTATGTCTGGCAGTAATGAATGCCAGGGTGCAAGTTGAGAGTGACACCAATTGTGATGATTAAGGTTATATATCAACTTGACTGGGCCATGATTCTCAGTGGTTTTGTAGTTACATAATTATATAATTTAGCAACTATGTAATGATGTAATTTGACAGTTATGCAATGGTGTAGTCATCCTCCATTTTCACATAATGCCAATTATCACACAATGACTTGGTCTTTGAAACCTGAGAAAAAATGTGGTAAGTGAGGAGCTTGTGTACAGCTTGTGTTAGAACAGAAATGAAATAGAATTTCTAACATAGAAGTAGAACCACTTAATTTAATTGATTTGATACCTGCAAATACTATCTGACTCAAGTAAAACCAGTTGAAATAAATTAATATGATACTAAGACTATTCTGGGAGCTCTGGTAGCATAGTGCCTAAGGCACTTGACTGCTAACCAGAAGGCTGGCAGTTAAAACCCACCAGCCACTCCTCGGAAGGAAGATGGGGCAATCTACTTCTGTAGTGATACCGCCTCGGAAACCCAAGGGGGGGTCGCTATGAGTCGGGTCCAACTCGACAGCACATAACAACAACAACAACAAGACTATTCTACTCTCAATAAGCCTATATGAGTGATGTTTAATAGTATAAGCTAGAGTTGGGCAAAGGGCAGTGGTGGTTCAGTGGAATTCTTACCTTCCATGTAGGAAACCTGGGCTTGATTCCCAACCAATGCACTTCATACATAGCCACCACCAGTCTGTCATTGGAGACTTTCAGGGTGTTATGATGCTGAACAGATTTTAAGAGTGAAGAGAGACTAAGAAGATCACCAATCTAATTCTGAAAATCAGAAATGACATGAAAGCACTATGGTTCATGACTCTATGACACATAAGCAATCATGGCGGTGGAACAGGACTAGGCAGTGTTTTGTTCTTTTGTGTGCAGTCGCCATCAGTCTGGAGCCTACTCAACAGCACTTAACAAGAACATAGTTGCGGTACTCTGACTGCCACTACACTATATTCTTTTGTATTTACTGTTTGCCGAATATACTGCACACCATAAAAATACTAACACATAGAATCTATATGTCTTATATAGTCTATACAAACTCAAGAAGAAAAGTGTTCCCTTATTCTTATTTAAAGATGAATGCCTATATAAAAGTCCCATGGTGGCACAATCAGTTAAGCACTTGATTACTAACCTAAGGTTGGTGGTTTGAACCTACTCAAAGATGTCTTTGAAGAAAGACCTGGAGATTTTTCTGAAAGTCATAGTCTTAGAAACTCTATGTTGTGAGTTCTATTCTGTATACATGAGGTCAGTGATTTGGAATCTTCCTCATGGCAACTGTTTTTTTTTTTTTTTTTTTTTTTGCCTTATATTAATGATTCAATAATAAAATTACAATAGTTTACCTGATAATGATAAAAATTTAGTCGCAGTGCTTACTGTGTGCCAGACACTCCTTCAAGTATTTTTACATATTTTTACTCATATAGTCCTCACAACAACACACTAGATACTACTAGTATTCCCACTTGAAGGTTAGGGAGACTGAGGCACAGAAAGGTTAGATAACACACTCATGTTTACAAAGGCCAGGGCTAAGATTTTATCCTAGGCCAACAAACTCCAGAATTTTTTCTCATAATTGGTTCACTGTACTTTTTTTCACTATCTTTACTTAGAAATTTACATACTACTTTAAGTTATTGTGGAATAACAAAACCAAAAAACCAAATCCACTGCCATCAATTTGATTCTGACTCATAGTGACCCCATTGGGTTTCCAAGGCAGTAAATCTTTACAGAAGTAGATTGCTCCATCTTCCTTCTGTGGAGCAGCTGGTGGGTTTGAACTGCCAACCTTCTGGTTAGCAGTCATATTCCTTAGGCACTATGCCACCAGAGCTCCTTATGGAATAGGATTTATATTTTCATAGTGTTCTACTGGGGAAAACATGTGAAACTGTGATTGATACCATTAAAAAAAAAAAAAAAAGACTTAAACCTGAGACCCTGAAGTGAGATTGTTGTTCTGCAAAGGTGTCTTCAATGGCCATCTGTTTCCCCTCTCAATGTTCATGCTGAAGTCAGAATCCCACTTGCTTGCCCAGGTGTGTATGCATATAACTTCCTGGTTGATGAGTTTGCAATCTTTCTCTGCCTCAACTACAAGCACGTTGTTGATGAAACACCTTTTGAGTAGAAAGATGAAAGTAGACATCCTTGTGGGTAAGATAGTATGATGTTATAGCAAAAAATACGTGTAAGAAGATGTCACTCTTTTCCTGATGTTGTCAATAATTTGTAGTTTGATACTGCATGGGTTATTTAAACTTATGTGCCTTGGTTTCTTTGACTCAAAAAGTAAGCAAACTAGACTGTGGTATAGCTTAGATCCTTTCTAATCCCAAAAACATATACCCTTTCTAATCTGCCCAAGGCCCTCTTTCCAGCTTTATTGTCTATCGTGACTTCACTCTTTGTGACTCATGTTATTATATATTCTGTTCTGGACTGTGCTATAGCCTATCCATCAGGTCTTTGTTTTCTATTGTGGGCCATGTATTCCAAAACCAAACTCACTGTCACCCAGTGAATTCCAACTCACAGCCACCCCCTCTAGGTTTTGGAGACAGTAAGTATTTATGGAAGTAGATTGCCTAGTCTTCTTTCCATGGAGGGGCTGGTGGGTTTGGGCTGCTAACCTTCTGCTTGGTGGTCAAATGCTTTAGACACCACACCACCAGAGCTCTTTGGGCCATGTATTAGTTGGAAATAATTCACATTTTGTTCAGGTTTCAATACTCAGGCTTATAAATTGAGTATTTTACAAGATCCCTGTACTACAGGGATTTCTCTTCCTGTTTGTTTCTTTTCAAACTTGTCCAAATACTTGAACTTTAAAAACTTCCATCTATTCTAAAGCAAAATGGAAAGTATGTTTACTGTGGTTCTAGTTATAAAATCTTTCTGAGATGAAGTAGGTGATAGGATAACACTTTGCGTTTTGTTAGAGAAACACAATAAGAGGGCAAATTTCATATTACACTTTTAACAAAATACATGGCTTGAAATATATGACCTCAATAAAAGAATATTAGATTAAACCAAAAAACCTAAACTTTATGAGAGCAGACTGCCTCATCTTTCTCCTACTGAGCAGCTACTAAACCAAACTAAACTCACTGCTGGTTCAAAATCGTGACCTTTGATTAGCAGCTTTAACCACTGTTGCATAATATTCAAACAATTCTATCATTAAATCAAGTAGTCCAGCAGTGGTGGTTCAGCATAAATGTAGATAGTGAAATTTTGATCTGAAAACAAATTTCTAAGTGGAAAAGAATGTGACTTGAAGATGATTATTTTTTTGGGGGCCCAGAACTGTACCCCTAAGACTGGGCAATCTATTTCTGTAGTGATACCACTTCAGAAACCAAGGAGAGGTTGCATGGGTCCAGTTCAACGTGATGGCAGTGAATTTGGTTTCTTTGGTTAGACTTAAAAAACTCAACTGACTCCAACTACTGAGTTCTTAAATGTAAATTACTGTATTGAAAAAAAAAATTATATTATTTTTACAATTTTTCTTTCATCTAGGCAGAAAAATAAGGGACATTTATCTCACTAATAATCTAATTCTTTTGAGACAGAAAGGTCATTGTGCAAGAACAGTTACATGATTTAAAAAAAAAAACACCAACCCTGATCTTAGTTCAATCACAAAGAAATGTTGAGACCCTCTAATGATTTTCTTGTAACAGATATGCTGTTTTTTTGCATGTTTTTTTTTTCCTTGTTGGATATAATATATGAGGCCAGAACTGTGTCACTATAAATCACTATTCTGCTATTAATTATCTATTATTTTTAATTTTATTCATTTTAATACACTTTTTTTACTAAGTGAGAAAACAATGATCATTTTCAGGTTTATCAAGGGCAATTGGGCAATCCAGAGATATATTGTAAAGCTAGAAAATTGTCCTTAAAGAGTTTTGTTCTTCTGGTTATTGTTTCATTTTATATGCTTTTTTATGTTTTAAACTTCCCCTCCACTACTCTACCCTACCCTACTTATTGCCACAGAGTTGATTCCAATTTAGAGCCACCCTACTTGTCAGAGTAGAGCAGGCCTTATCGTTTCTAAGGCTGTTCTCTTTATGGAAGTAGACTGCTACATCTTTCTCCTGATGGATTCAAACCACTAACCTTTCAGTTATCAGCTGAATACTTAACCACTGAGCCACTAGGGATCACTAACTAAGAACCACAGCATATATGTAAAACCTGTGAAAGCCGGAAGCTGAGTAAAGTGGAAACCTGTCAGAGAAGGAAAACTTCCATAAAAATCGGCAATAGAAAAAGAGTATGACTGCAACCTGGCAAAGGTGGAAAACTTTGTTTAAGCAGCTGAGTGCTTAACCACTGTGGCACCAGGGCTCCCACTTCTTTACTGTTGTTGTTGTTAGGTGCCGTTGAGCTGTCTTCAACTCATAGAGACCCTGTGCACAGCAGAACGAAACTCTGCCTGGTCCTGCACCAGCTCCACAATCCCTGCTATACTTGAGCCCATTGCCACAGCCACTGTATCAATCTGTCTCGTTGAGGGCTTTCCCTTCTTTCATGGACCCTCCACATTACCAAGCAAGAAATCCTTCTTCAGGGAATGGTCCTTTCTGATAACATGACTGTGATAGTTGGAGCTGTGTGTCAATTTGTCTGGACCACAATTCTGTGTGGTTCAAGCAATTGTGATGTGGGTTGTTCCAATGATGGGATCAGAGGTATATGTTTTGAGCAACCAATCTGTTGAAAGGGAGTTTCCTAAGGGTGTGGCCTGCTTCCAGTATATTTATGGACATGCTGGGAAAAGTGACACTCTTCTGTGGATCAGGATTCTGTTGTGCTGTCTAGAGCAGTCCATGAGTGAACAATCCACCATTTGACCTGGAAATCTTAGATTCGTCATTTGTTGGAGTCAACAGCCAGTATACTGTTTGCCAACCTTGAGCTTGTCTGCCCCTACAGCTGTGTGAGTCTGGAAAACCCTCCAGCTTGATGTTTGATCCAAGAACTTGGGACTTATGAGTTCCATAAGTCTGTGAGCCATTTCCTAAGATAAATTTCTCTTTTTCTCTATAAGCTTTATTGGTTTTGCTTCTCTAGAGAACTCAATCTAACACATTTGGTACCAAGAGTGGTTTTAGAGAAACAAAACCATAAGGATGGGCTTCCTAAATTTGTTCTCCAATTTTCTTAATTGTAAAGGCACTGGTGACCCTGCCTCCAT
The DNA here is from genome assembly GCF_000298275.1 of Orycteropus afer afer. Lineage (NCBI taxonomy): Eukaryota > Metazoa > Chordata > Mammalia > Tubulidentata > Orycteropodidae > Orycteropus > Orycteropus afer. The sequence goes on along the minus strand of NW_006921638.1, from coordinate 14,568,697 downwards.
TAGTAAAGAGGGCCCTGCTGATCTCTGGCGTGA
>NW_006921638.1:14566455-14567579 GCF_000298275.1 Orycteropus afer afer | reverse complement strand
TGGTGGTTCAAACCCACCAGCCACTCCTTGAAGGAAGGTTGGGCAATCTACTTCCATAGTGATACTGCCTCAGCAACCCAAGGATGGGTAGCTATGAGTTGGGTCCGACTCTATAGCACATAACAACAACAACAACAACAACAACAACAACAACCTTAAGTCAAGTTGAAGTATCAGACCTGGCTTGATATAATGTAAAAGAAGGTATCCAGAGGCTTAGGGAAATAGGCCTATTAGAATGGATTTATCAGATTAGACTCCCAAAGGGAGGAACACTCCCACCTGGAGACACAACTCTGAATGCATTGAACTGGAAATTAAGTATGCCACCTGGCCATTTTGGCTTCCTCATGCCTCTGGATCAACAGACAAAGAAGAGCACTACTGTATTATCTAGTGTGATGGATCCTGATTACCAAGGGGAATTGGATTGACATTACATAAAGGAGGTGGAAATAGGAGCTCTGGTAGCATAGTGCCTAAGGCACTTGACTGCTAACCAGAAGGCTGGCAGTTCAAATCCACCAGCCACTCCTCGGAAGGAAGGTTGAGCAGTCTACTTCTGTAGTGATACTGCCTTGGCAATCCAAAGAGGGGTTGCTATGAGTCGGACCTGACTTGATGGCACATAACAACAACAACAACAAAGGAGGTAAAGAAGAATATATCTGGAATACAGGAGATTCTTTAGGATGTCTCTCAGTACTAACTTGCTCTGTGATTAAAGTCAATGGAAAATTATAACAACCCAATTCTGATGAGTAATGGCCCAGACCCTTCAGGAATGAAGGTTTGGGTCACCCCACCAGGCAAAGAACCATGACTAGCTGCGGTGCTTGTTGAGGGCAAGAGAAATACAGAATGGGGTTGGAAGAAGGTAGTTCTGAATATCAGCTACAAGCACGTGACCAGATGCAGAAACCAGTTGCAGGACTTCATTGTATATGTGCATCAAATATTTTTGTTTCTTTCTGTTATGAACTGTGAAATGTAAATAAGGGTAATGCATTTCGGTTGTACACTTGTGTGATATTTGGAGCTGTGTGTCAACTTGGCTGGACCCCAGTTCTGTGTGGTTGTTCCCATGATGGGATCAGATGACTGTGTTCTGAGTGGCCAATCTG
>NW_006921638.1:14564295-14565885 GCF_000298275.1 Orycteropus afer afer | reverse complement strand
CAACTTGACTGGACTACAATTCTGTGTGGTTTAAGCAGTTGTGATGTGGTTATTCCCATGATGGGATCAGATGAATATGTTTTGAGCAGTCCATTGAAAGGGAGTTACCCTAGGAATGTGGCCTGCTTCCAGTATATTTATGGACATGCTGAGAAAAGAGACACTCTTCTGTGGATTGAGATTCTGTTGTGCTTCCTACAATAGTTCGTGAGTGAACAATCCACCGTTCAGCCTGGAGATCTTGGATTCATCATTCACTAGAGTCAACAACCAGTATACTGCCTGTCAACCTTGAACTTGTCCATCCCTGCAGCTGCATGAGCTGGGAAAAGCCTCCAGCTAGACGTTTGATCCAAGAACTTGGGACTTGCAAGCTTCTATAAGTGTGTGAGCAATTTTCCTAAGATAAATTTCTCTCTATATAAGCTTTACTGGTTTTGTTTCTCTAGAGAACTCAGTCTACCACAATGACCAAAGTAGGTAAGATGAAGTCTGGTCATTCTCACTTCCAAAGAACATTCTGGCTGCACTTCCTCCAGGATAGATTTGGTACTTCTTTTAGCATTCTTTGCCAGCACCACGACTCAAAAGCGTCAATTCTTCTTTGGTCTTCCTTTTTCATTGTCCAGCTCTCACATGCATATGAGGCGACTGAAAATATCATGGCTTGTGTCAGGTGTACCTTAGTCCTCAAGGAGGCATCTTTGCTCCTCAGCACTTGAAAGATGTCTTTTGCAACCGACTTGTACAGTGGTATATGTCATGTGATGTCCTAACTGCTGCTTCCATTGGTGACAATCGTAGAACCAAGCAATGTGAAGTCTTTGACAACTTCAATCTTTTCTCCACTTATCATGATGCTCCATATAGGTCCAGTTGTGAGGATTTTTGTTTTCTTTATATTGAGATGTAATCCATACTGCAGACTATGTTCTTCAATCTTCATCAGTAAATGTTTCAAGTCATAGTCACTTTTAGCAAGCGAAGTTGTGTTGTCAGCATATCACAGATTGTTAATGATTTTTCCTATGATCTTGATGTCATGTTCTTCTTCATATAGTCCAGCTTCTCAGATTATTTACTCAGCATACAGTTTGAGTAAGTAAGGTGAAAGGATACAACCCTGACACACTCTCTTCTTGATTTTAAACCAAACAGTGTCCCCTTGTTCTGTTCAAACATCAGCCTCCTGGTCTGTGTACAGGTTCCTAATGAGTACAATTAAGTGTCTGGAATTCCCATTCTTCTCAATGCTATCCACAATTTGTTATGATCCACACAATCAAATGCTTTTGCATAGTCAATAAAACACATGTAAACATCTTTCTGGTATTCTTTGCTTTGAGCCAAAATCCATCTGACATCAACAATGATATCCCTCATTCCACATCCTCTTCTGAATCTGGCTTACAACTCTGGAAGTTCTCTGTCAATATATTGCTGCAACTGTTTTGAATTATCTTCAGTAAGAACTTACTTGTGTGTGATATTAATGATATTGTTCTATAATTTCCACATTCTGTGGGATCACCTTTCTTTGAAATGGGTATAAATATGGATCTCTCCCAGTCAGTTGGCCATATTCATACA
>NW_006921638.1:14559535-14560635 GCF_000298275.1 Orycteropus afer afer | reverse complement strand
GCCTCCTATCTCTCATCCTTTCAGGACTAGAGGTACTATTAGCTTCCCATTTATGCTCTAACCTTTGTGATTCACCTATGCCTCACCCATGCCTTTGCAATGAGTTGCTTTATACATAAGTGCTCCTCAAAAGAGCTTAATTTGATTGTGCCATCTGTTTCTATTAGTACCAGGCTAATACACTTTCTAAATCAAGAATTGTTTTTATCAGCATTAATTCCATTTTTGAAAGAAGATATATTCTAGAAATCATCTGCTATTAGCTTCCTAGGATTCTTATAACAAAGAACCACAGACCAGATGGATTAAAACAGCAGTAATGTATTCTCCTACAGTTCTCGAGGCTAGAAAGCTGAATGCAACATGTCAGCAGGGCAATGCTATCTCTAAAGGTTCTAGGGGAAGATATGTCCTTGTCTTTTCCAGCTTCTTGTAGCCCTAGGTGTTCCTTGGTTTGAGGCAATATAACTCTAATTTCTCCTTCAGTCTTCTCATAGCCTTTTTACCTTCATTTCTTCTCTTCTTTTTTAAGTATACCAGTCAGATTAGATTAGGATCCACCATATTGGAGTATGACATTATGTTAACTGAAATAATTACATCTGTAAAGACTGGATTGCCAAATAAGGACATATTCACAGGTACCAGTTAGGACTTCAGTATATCTTTTTAGGGACATAATTTCACCCATAACATCTATTAACAAATATAAAATAGCATTCTAAAGATTCCTTATATAGTATTTTGGTAAAATGAAGAAGTAGATAAATAAATAAAATATACATTTTCAATTATTTAAATGAATCCTTGACTTAGAAAATTTCAATATTATAAAATCATTTCCAGGTATTAATAAGTGTTAAGTCTCTAGAGGATGTCTTGAGTGTTTTAAGAGCCTGTTGACAGGAGATGGAATTGGTTGTATTAGCAAAGAAAAGAAAGCTACAGCTTAATGGGAAAAAATAAATAATTAATATAAAGAAAATCAATGTTTGATTGTAAAGAGTATAGAATAAGAATATTTGACAACAATTGAGTTCTATAATTTTTAATCTGAAGTTTTCATATATGCTTCTTGGCTAACACAATCCTCTAAGCAT
>NW_006921638.1:14557301-14558287 GCF_000298275.1 Orycteropus afer afer | reverse complement strand
CCATCCTCACAATCATTGCCATTTGAGCTCATTGTTGCAGCCAGTACATCAATACAATTCCTTGAAGTCTTCCTCTTTTTTGCTGACCCTCTTCTTTACCAAGCATGATATCCTTTTCCAAGGACTAGTCCCTTCTGATAACTTGTCCAAGTCTGTGAGACAATGTCTCACTATCCTATCTGCTGAGGAGAATTCTGGCTATACTTATTCCAAGACAGACTTGTTCATTCTTCTTGTAGTGCATGATATATTCAGCGTTCTCATCAACACCATAACTCAAATGCATTCATTCTTCTTCAGTCTTCCTTCCTCATTGTCTATCTTGCACATGCATAGAAGATGACTGAAAATATCATGGCTTGAGTTAGGTACACCTTAGTTCTCAAAGTGACATCCTTTTTTAATTTTTTCTTCTTCATACTTTAAAGGAGTCTCTTGCAGTAGATATGCCCAGTGCAATACCTTGTTTTATTTCTTTACTGAATGGGCATTGATTGTGCATCTAAGTAAAGTGAAATCTTTAACAACTTCAATCTTTTCTCCATTTGTCATGACATTGCTCATTAGTCCAGTTGTGAAAATTTTTATTTTCTTTATGTTGAGATGTAAGGAACTCTTGTGGTATAGTGGTTAAGCCTTTTGGCTACTAACCAAAAGGTTGATGGTTCGAATCCACCAGCAGCCCTGTGGAAGAAAGATGGTACAGTCTGCTTCCATAAAGATTTATAGCCTTGGAAACCCAATGGGGGTCTCTATGAGTCAGAATCAACTCCAGTGGCAGTGGAAAAAAGGCAGGGAGGCCACATCTCTTGACCTCCTCTAACTCCACAAGAAGAAGACAGAATCACTATCAGTAGCCCAAGGCTTATTACTGTGAGGCCAGACATGTTGCTTCCCTTCAGCCCTTTCACCAACCGTTCCTCCTGCAGCACCCACCACCTCTCTCCTGGGTTTGATAATTCACTGCAGTGGCCACACAGAACTCA
>NW_006921638.1:14554540-14556261 GCF_000298275.1 Orycteropus afer afer | reverse complement strand
TTGAACATTCTTTTCTGAACCTGACTTGCATTTTTGGCAGCTCCCTGTCAATGTACTGTGACAATAGTTTTTGAATTATCTTCAGCAGAATTTTATTTAAGTGCTATATTAATGATATCATTTGATACTTTCCACATTCTGTGGGATCACCTTTCTTGGGAATGGGCGCAAATATGGATCTGTCTCAGGTGGTTGGCCAGGTAGCTGTCTTTCAAATTTCTTTGCATAAACAAATGAGAACTTCTAGCATTGCATCCATTTTTGAAACATCTCAGTTGGTATTCTGTCAATTCCTGGAGGCTTGTTTTTTGCCAGTGTCTTCAGTGCAGCGTGTCCCTCCTTCAATACTGCTGACTCTTGATCATATGCTAATTCCTGAAATTGTTGAATATGTTGTTGTTGTTGTTAGGTGCCGTTGAGTTGTCTCTGACTCATAATGACCTTATATACAACACAACAAGACACTACCTGGTCCGGTGCTGTCCTCATGATCCCTGCTATACCTGAGCCCACTGTTAATCACAGACCAATTCTTTTTTGTACATGACTCTGTATTCCATTTTCTTTTGACGCTTCTCATATCATTCAATACTTTGCCTATGAAATCCTTCAATATTGAACCTTGAAGCTTGAGTTTTTAGTTCTTTCAGCTTGAGAAATGCTAAGTGTGTTCTTCCTTTTTGGTTGTCTAACTCCAAGTCTTTGCATAGATCTTTACATCACATGTACTATATTGTAGGTACTATTCTAGGTGCTTAATGAATGTTGATTCCTATAATCCTCACAATGCTTTGAAGCAGCTTTTATTAATATTACCAAACCAAAACTCACTGCCATTGAGCTTATTCTAACTCATAACGACCTTGTAGGACAGATTACAACTGCTCTATAGGGTTTCCAGGCTACAAACTGTTCAGAAGTAGACTGCCACATCTTTCTTCTGCAGAGCCACTGGTGGGTTTGAACTGCTGAACTTTGGGTTAACAGGCAAATGTTTTAACTATTGTGGCCCCCCCCCAGCTCCCTTTATTAATAGTAACATCTGTTTTATAGATGATGAAAATGAAGCACAGTTGAGGAAACTTTGAGTTCCAAAGAATTTCCCACAGACGCAGATGATTAAGCTCAGAATGCAGCCACTTTAGCTTTATCATCTCTGTTCTTGTTCTTTTGGTTAGGCGTCATCAGTCAACTCATAACCGCCTCATGCGGCAGAGTAGAAATGCCCTATATTCTTTTTTAGGCTATAATCTTTACAGGAGCAGTTTCTCTGGATCTTTCTCCCACAGAGCCACTGGATGTGTTAACAGATGAGCACTAAACCGTTGTACCACCAAGATGTAGCATTTCCTCAGTAGTTCGTTTAATTTTGGTTAAACAAAAATCAGTAACTTAGTATTTCCTTATTAGAGTTGAAAGAAACGTTCATTGTCTTTTGGATATAGAGGAATAATTGTGGAGCTATAGCAAGGAGAAAGCCCTCTTTCTGATTACCTTATAAGAAGAGAAGATATTAATTTCTTTCTTCCCTTGAAATTATAGTAGATTTTCTTCTATGGACTTATGAAAACCTTATTCTTGACTGGCAGTTTGTGGAATTGGTTTTGTATATATAGTAAAAATCATTATATTAATACCATAACTTATTTTCAGAAGCCTCATCATTCAACTGTGCTAACTTTATGTGCACCTGAAAAACAAAACGTGTTTAAAATGCATTA
>NW_006921638.1:14549428-14553185 GCF_000298275.1 Orycteropus afer afer | reverse complement strand
GAGTGGGAACCTCCCAGAACATTGTTTTGTGCCACTCCCAACAGAAATACTCCAGGTGGACAACTTCAGCAATCAGGAGCTCCTCAGTTGCTCATAGGAAATTCCACCTTGGAGTTTACAAAGACTTATGGGTAGAAAAGCCACACTAAGTAATTTACTACACCACAACTTCCGTAATGATACTGCCCTGGAAACCCAAGGAGGGGTCACTATGAGTTGGATCTGACTGGAGGGCTGTGAATTGAGTTGTTATCTATGGCATCCGGTGGTTCGGTGATTAAGAGCTCAGCTCCTAATCAAAAGGTCTGCAGTTTGAACCCACTAGGTGGTCCTTGGGAGAAAAATGTGGCAGTTCCTTCTGTAAAGATTTACACACTTAGAAACCCTAGGGGCAGTTCTGCTCTGTCCTACAGGGCCACTATTGGTGGGAATCAACTTCACACTAATGGATTTTTGTCTTTTGCATTTGTTTGCTTGCTGTCTATGGGCTTTTGACCACACCTGAGAGTTTATGCTAGTGAGGTGACAGGTAGGCAGGGAAGACTAGAAAAACCATCTTATAATATCAGTTCACTAGAGGTGGGCAGTTTCAATCAATCATGCCTACATAATGAGACCCCAATGAATTCTCAGGACCCTGAAGCTCCATGGACTTCCTGGTTGGTGAAAGACATAGATGCACATGGGAGGGTAAGGTGTCATTTTTTTTTGGGACCTGCAACCCCTGTATTGGGAACTCACCTTATTGCCTCTTCATTTTTTATCCTTTTTGCTATAATAAAACTGTAATTGTAAGTATATCATTTTCCACAAGTCATCCTAGCAAATAATAAAAACTCTAGGAGCTCTTCCACTCCTCAGAAGGAAGATGGGACAATCAACTTCCATCGTGATACTGCCTCAGAAACCCAAGGAGGGGTCACTATGAGTAGGGTCTGACTCGATGGGATGTAACAACAACAACAACAACAACAGGAGCTCTGGTGGCACAGTGCCTAAAGCATTTGACTAATAACCAGGAGGTTGGTGGCTCAAACCCACCAGTCACTCTGCACAAGGAAGATGGATCAATCTACTTCTGTCGAGATTTACTGCCTTGGAAACCCAATGGGGGCTGCTATAAGTCTGAATCAACTAGATTACACAAGTTTTTTTTTTTTTTTTTTTTTTTAAAGATTAGTGGGAGCTAGCAGGTCAGAAGTGAAGGGGCTGGGAACTCATAAGTTTACAGCCACTATTCTGAGGGGATAGAGGAAACCCCCAAACTTATAGCTCCAAAACCAAACTAACTGGCATCAAGTCTATTCTAACTCACAGTGACCCTCATTGGGTTTCCAAGGCTGTAAACTATATGGAAACAGACTGCACCTTCTTTCTTCCACAGAGTGCCTGGTGGGTTTTGAACCAGTGACCTTTTGGTTAGCAGCCAAATTCTTTAACAATTGCACCACCAGAGGTCCTTAAATTTATAGCCAGCAGGTCAGAAATGAGCAAGCCTGGGGGTCCCTGAGTTTGCAGCTGGCACCCTGAAAGGATGGATAGGAAAAATCTGCATTTGTAGCTAGCAAGTCAGAAGTCAAGGTATCATGGGAACTCCCAAGCTTGTGGCTGGCATCTTGGTCAGATTTGGCAGTCTGGAGAGCTATGTCTTTTAACTTGTAGATTCTGACCTAGCTTTGGGTAGTTATAATCAGATGAAGAAGTATTGCATATGCAGCTGTTGTCAGAAGAGAAGTGGATTGATGTAGAATAGGATTGGATTGATTTGGATTAATAATCCAAACAGTTTGGTAGCAGAGAATTGGGGATTTGATATATAATCAAGGATAGTAGTAAAGTGACCTTCTCCCACTCTAATAGAGAAGGTATGATTATTCATGTCCTCACTCTCTCCTCTGAATGGAATTCAGTCACTTTTTGAAATTGCTATTTGTTACATTTTCTCTTAAATGGAATATATATATATATATATATATATATATATATATATAATATAGGTGAAGCTCTTGAAAGATAATGATTTAGAATTTAGTTTGGTTGATGCAGTGTGCTGAATTACTTAATATGGCCCTTCTAGCCACAAACCGTCTCTATGTGTATGGTTATGGTCCTATTTTGGAGTGAGTTGTCTACTCTGTTAATGAGGCAGGATTAGGGTGGGTTGTTTCTTGAGTCACCATCTTACTAGAGGGTGTGACTTAAGTCATCACCCTTACTTTCCTTCAGGATATGGTCTATATCCTATTTATATGAATACTCTGGGTAAGTTTTCTTCCTTGCTGACCTCTGTTTCTTGGGCCTTGAGCCAGCATCCTATTGTCTGACCCGATTCACCAGCTTCTGCAATCTGTGAAATAACAGCCTGTCATCTGACTTGCCAATTTGGGTTCTTCAGCCCCTGCAGCCACATGTGTGACAAGAATCCCATGGATTTGGGACTTGCAGCTTTCAGAACTGCATGAGCTATTTTCTTGGCAGTTTGTGAGCTCTGTGAGACATTGCAATGAATTACCTAAGAGGAGAGGTAGAATCCTGAGAGGAGAAAGAACGTTTGATGTTAGAGATGATGGAGTGGTACAGCAGTTTGGAAAAGTTGGACATTTGGGACATCTTTAACCTCTGCCTCGTAGGGAATAGACTTTTTAATTCTGTAATTTCTCAGGACTTCATATATGTTTATGAGAAAGTTGATTATAATTAGGTATTCTTTTGTTTAGTTTACTCTGGTTTAGTTTTTCTCAATAAGGGCAGCATTTAAAGATCTTAACTCCTGAGTCTAGCAATATTTATGTGTTATTTTTGTCTATTATTAATAATACTTGTATATATCTGTTGTTTATTTATATAAATTTTTAGAAATTGTAAGGATTTCAGTGAATTAATAAAATGTTTTCAAAGCCTATTCTTATCATAGTTTGTTATTAAATGCATACTGCCTTTTAAGTAAAACAAAATTTTAATGAATGTGTGTTGAGTGTCTATTGCAACTGCTTTTGAGCACTTTTATTAACATTATGTTAGCACCAACATTAAAAACCAAAAAAACAAATTCAGTGCCATCAAGTCAGCTCTGACTCATAGATACCCCTCCTTGGGTTTCCAAGATGGTATCTCTAAGGACGTAGATTGTCCAGTCTTCTTTTCAAGGAGTGGTTGGTGGGTTTGAACTGTCAGTATTTTGGTTATCAATCAAATGCGTTAGGCACTATGTTACCAGAGCTCCCAACATAAACATTAGCTGTATTTAATTTAATTAAAATTTTTGCAATGACAACTTTTCTCAAAATCATATTAGTACTTTCAAGATTTATCTATAACTAGGGTCTGTAACATTTATATTTTCATAGGGTCCTAGACAGTGGCATCACTGGGGTTGGTGCTACCCAGTGCAATAACTCATGGTGTCATCCCCCCAAGGGCAGGAATAGCAGGTAAACCTCCCCCTGACTGGTGAGGAGGTGGGTGATGAGTTACCACACTGGGTGACAGGAGGCACCAACCCTGGTGACACTGCCTTGACAGCCCTTCCCCTGGTAGTGCTGGCCTGTCTGTTCCCATCACTACTACTGTGGATCCTGGGGTCATTTTGGTACTACTCCCTCTGATAATGGCAGCCCCCCGCCCCAGTGATGCCACTACCCCTACACCTCCTAGTAGGGGGTCTTGTTGTTGTTGTTGTTATGTGCCGTCGAGTCGGCCCCGACTCATAGCGACCCCTCCTTGGGTTTCCGAGGCAGTATCACTACGGAAGTAGGAT
>NW_006921638.1:14546107-14548123 GCF_000298275.1 Orycteropus afer afer | reverse complement strand
CAACAAAAATGAGAGTCTTTATTTTAATCATAGTACCTAAGGCATTTGACTGCTAACCAGAAGGCTGGCAGTTAAAACCCACTGGCCAATCCTCAGAAGGAAGGTTAGGCAATCTACTTCTGTAGTGATACTGGTTTGGAAACCCAAGGTGGGGTAGCTATGAGTTGGATCTGAATTTACGACAGTGAGTTTGTTTTGATTTTGGTTCTTAAAACTAACACTTAGTGGTTATTTTTGGTAAAAGTAAATTATAAAAGTGATTAAATTTAATGTTGGCAAAGAAAATTAATACTTCATTTTTTGTTATTGTTGTAGTTACCATTGATTTGATTCCAACTATGGTGACCCCATGTGTGCAGACTACAATTGTTCCAATGGTGTTATAGGATTGTACCAGATCACCAGACCTGTTTTCTGAAGTCTATGTTGTTGTAGTTACATACTATCAAGTTGGATCCAACTCATAGTGACCCTGAGGCCTATGGATGGGTTCAAACCACCAACCTTTAAAACGGATCCATTTTTAGAGAGTAATTTGGTGATTTCTTTTATAATTTAAAATGTGCATGCCATTTGACCCAACAAGTCTACATTTCAGAAATCTCAGAAGAAATCCTTACAAAGTTGCACAAATATATGTATGCATTTGTACAAACATATTTTTTAAAGTCATTTAACCAATGTATTATTTGTGAAAAAAAAAAAAAGTAAACAACTTGGAGGGCCATTGATAGAGGTCAGCTTAATTATACTGTATCAATGTAATAGATACAATGTATTTTGGTGACTTTGTGCCACTTAAACAGAATATACTACAGGTGGATGGCTTTAACAAACAGGGGTTTATTCTCTTACAGTTTTGGAGGCTAGAAGTCTGAGTTCAAAGTGCTAAGCTCTAGGGACTGGGTAAAAACCCCTTGACCTTGGGCTTCAGTTCTGCCTCTTGTTCTTGGCCCACTAGAGCTAGAGGTGTCTCTTCAATCAGATAGCTGACAAATAAAATGACAGCGTCCCAACACTACCAAACAAGATGGCAGGCCACTAGTTCAAGTCCAGAGACAGTCCATGATTGGCAGGAAACATGATAGGCTCTGAATGAAGACTAAGCTACATGCAGAGTCCAAGAGTGCCAAAAACCTACTGACCATTCCCAAGGCTTCTCCTTATATCTGGAAGCAGACCACATCCCTAAAGCAGCTGCTCAGCTGCTCATGGCAGATTCTCCATGGAGTCAATTGCCAGTCTCATCATGAGCACTAACTACAACCGTCTGCCCACCCATCAAACCAGGCCCAGACAAGTTGACACATAACCTCAACTACCACACAATGCAAGTCAGCATCTAACAAAATATCCAATAGGTGTATACACATTAATCTAGAATAATGTCTGTGGCCTATTCTTGAATGTAGAAAGCAGGTAGAAATAATTGATGTATAGACATGTGTTGAAAATATGAAATTTTATTAAATTTAAGGTATGACTGCCTCTTTGGACTAGATAACATGGGTGTAAATGGTCACCTTCCACCTATGTAATATTGAATGTTTTATAATGAATATGCATTGTGTTTATAATTAAAAGTTGTTTTGAAAGACATTTTTTCTCCCTATTGTTTCTCTTTACTTTCACTGTATCACCCTGTTCATTATCTGGTCACCTTAGTCTGGATTACAGATGCAAAGAGTCTGGAGTGGAAGATTTCCAAGGTTACACTGCTAAAAAGGCAAGGAGGCCACTTCTTCTGACCTCTTCTAACCCCACAAGAAGAAGACAGAATCACCATCAGTAGCCGAAGGCCTATTCCTGACAGGCCAGACATCCTGCCTCCCTCCAGCCCTTTCACCAACCCTGACAACAACTGTTCCTCCCACTGCATTCCGCACTTTTCTGCTGGGTTCGTTAATTCACTGCAGTGGCCATACAACTCACAGATTGTGGGGTTTATTAGGGAAGCACCAGGCTACAATTCAAGTTCAGGAAAAATGCTCAGTCTCACAGCCTCTCTTCCAGCAG
>NW_006921638.1:14541109-14543992 GCF_000298275.1 Orycteropus afer afer | reverse complement strand
GGCTTGTTAGCCTTAGCAGCCAGTAGCTGCCTGAGTGAAGAGATGCCCTAGCTTCAGTGGGCTGGGAGCCAAGAGGCAGATCTGAAGCCCAAGGCAGAGGGGCTTTCACACAGCCCCTAGAGCCTGGCACTTGGAACTCAGATTTCTAGCCTCCAAAAATTGTAAGAAAAACTCCTGTTTGTTAAAGCCATCCCATTTGTGGTATCTTCTGTTAGAGCAGCACAAGGTAACCAAAACACAGGTAAGTGCTATTATTTTTCCTATCAATTAGCTTTTAAAATGTTATAATGTTGAGTTTTGGTTTACTGTGAAGGAAAATTTATATTGATCAAGGATAAAAGTTCCATAACCAATTAATGCAAATAATATCAGTAAGTTGTACACCTGTAAAAAGTTGAAGTAGTAAATATTCTGTGACATATAAAGTTACAATAACAATAAGAACAGCTAAAAGCAGCTGCTAAAGCTGCCATATACAACTAAACACCTCATGGATTTGGTTTCTTGGTTTGGAGATATAGGTTCATGGTATCATGGGACATTCTAGTCAGTTAGATGAATATCATGTTTAGTTGCTCTCTTCTACCACCTAGTTCATTGTGTGGTGTAGTGTCTAGGGTCTTAAAGGCTTACACTTGGCCATGTAAGGTACAATAATTAGTCTCTATTTGCCTGGAGCAACACTTGATTATGCTCATGAGGAACCTGTACAGAGAACAAGAAACAGTGCTTCGAACAGAACAAAGGGACACTGCATGGTTTAAAATCAGGAAAGGTGTGCATCAGGGTTGTATCCTTTCATCATACTTATACAATTGATATGCTGAGCAAACAATCCAAGAAGCTGGATGATATGAAGTAGAATGTATGAATTAAGATTGAAGGAAGCCTCATTAAGTACCTGAGATATGCAGATGACACAACTTTGCTTGCTGAAAGTGAAGAATACTTAAAGCACTTACTGATGAAGAACAAAGACTACAGCTTTCAGTATGGATTACACCTCAACATAAAGAAAGCAAAATTCCTCACAAACTGACAAATAAGCAACATCATGATAAATGGAGAAAAGAATGAAGTTGTCAAAGATTTCATTTTATTTGGATCCACAATCAACACTCATAGAAGCAGCAGTTAACAAATCAGCTGATGTATTGCACTGGGCAAATCTGCTGCAAAAGACCTGTTTCATGTTTTAAAAGGAAATATGTCACTTTGAAGGTGAAGATGCTCCTGACCCAAGCTGTGGTATTTTCAGTTTCCTCCTGTGCATGGGAGAGCTGGATAATGAATAAGGAAGACCACAGACAATGGATGCACTTGAATTACGGTGTTGACAAAGCATACTGAGTGTACCATGGACTGCTAAAAGAATGTACACATCTGTCTCAGAGGAAGTACAGCTGGAATGCTGGTTAGAAGTGAAAATGGCCAGACTTCATCTTTCCTACTTTGGTCTCAGTTTCAGAAGGAACCAATCTCTGGAGAAGGTTATCATTCTGTATAAAATAGAGGGTCAGTGAATAAGAGGAAGACCCTCACCAGGACGGATGACACAGTGGCCACAACAGTGGGCTCAAGTGTAGCAATGATTGGGAGGATGGTTCAGGACAAAGCAGTGTTTTGTTCTGTTGTACAAAGGTTTGTTATGAGGAGGAACCAACTTGATGACACGTTACAACAATAGCAACAACACACTGACCTATTCCACTCAGCATATGTTTTCAAGGTTTATTCTTGCTCTAACATGCATCAGCACTTTATTTGTGGCTGAATAATACTCCGTTGAATTTATGTGTCATATTTTATTTATCCATTTATCTGTTGATGAACATTAGGCTATTGCCACCTTTTGACTATTGCAATGAACATTGGAAAAAAAAAAAGCAAATCACTGCCATTAAAGTCGATTCTGACTGGTAGTGACCCCCATTGGGTTTCTGAGGCTGTAAATCTTTGTGAAAGTAAATCACTACATCTTTCTTTCACAGAGCAATTGGTGGGGCTGAATCTCTGACTTCTGGTTAGTGGCCAAATGCCTTATCCACTACAGCATGAGAACATTAGTATACAATTATCTATCTGCAGTCCTGATTTCAATGTGGTGTTGTTATGTGCGATAGAGATGGACCCAACTCATACCGACCCCTCCTTGGGTTTCCAAGGCAGTATCACTGTGGAAGTAGATCGTCCAACCTTCCTTCTGAGGAGTGGCTGGTAGGTTTGAAACACCAGCCTTCTGGTTAGCAGTCAAGTGCCTTAAGCACACTTTTGGATATATACATAGGAGTGGAATTGCTGGATCATATGGTAATTCTATGTTCTATGTGAGACTAAATTTTATTAATGATTACCTTTGGTGGGAAGGAGGAGAAAGAGAAAGGAGACTCATACTTAGGGGACAATGCTTCTGTTAAGCATGATGGGAAAATTTGGAAACAGGTAATGGTAATGGTTGAATAACGGGATAAACATAACTAATGTCCTGAAGTGTACCAGTGAAGAAAATGGAAATAGCACACATTTTTAAAAAAAAATCTTTTATTGTAATTTGGATGAAATTTTAAAAAGTAGATATATTGTACATTCACCAATCATACACATTTTATTTTGTGACACTGCTCACATTACCCACAATGTAATAGCACTTGTCCTACTTCTTCCCTGTGTTTACCCTTTCCCTGTATCCTTCTTTTCTATGAATTCCTACCCACTTATCTTTCTTCCTAGGCAAATTCTTCCTTTCTGAAATCACAGGGTTGATTTTTCTAAGGAGTGCATCTTCCTGATGTAGTTGTTTACTTCATAGTCCTATTTATTGTTTGGCTGAGAGTTAAGCCACAGGAGTGAGTCCAATTCCAGGCCTGAAGGGACACTAGAGAC
>NW_006921638.1:14536848-14541009 GCF_000298275.1 Orycteropus afer afer | reverse complement strand
TTTTTTTTTTTTTTTCATGTTTTTCAATTTTGTTCCACAATTTTTCTCTCCCTCTATACTGGATTTCCAATTCTGATCCCTTTCTGAGTGGTTGACATTTGTAGCTGGGAACCATCTAGTACTTCTGGTTTCAGGGTCATACAGGTTGAGATTCTCATGGTCCTTTAGTCATTTGGACAAATTATTTCCATGCGTCTTTGATTTCCTTCACACTTGTTTGCTCTAGATGAGGAGAGACCAATACTTGCATCTTAGATGGCCCATTACAGGCTTTTAAGACTCCAGTTTCTATTCACCAAAGTAGGATGTAGAACAATGTTTTTGTGTACTATGTTGTGCCAGTTGAGCTTGATGTCCCCCATGACCATGGTCCCAAGCACACAGGCCTAGCAACTCACTTCCTCATGGTGCTCACTTCTGGCTAAGAAATTTTTCTAACTTTGTCCCCTGGTACCTTTATACTGCTTATGGACATTTTCATAGCACATACAAATATGTATATAGGAATATTCTCTGCCAAGCCTATGTATGATCATGGGTATATTCCCATTTGCATATGTATAACTGATTTTCTTGTCTATCTCCTATGTATCCACCTGTAGGTTAGTGTTTGCTGTTACTGGTAATGCAGCAATGTGTATTTAATAGTATTTACCTTTATTGCCTGTATCTTGTGTGCATCTCTCTGTCTTCCTTTTTCTTAGTGACATTGTGCTATTCACATGCTTTTGTTATATTGCCTGTTGCTTCACCCAAATCAACATATGTCTCTTGACTAGCCAGCAATTTTCCTTCCCCTCTCTTCCCATCCTTGGTAACTAATAAAAATACTTTCCTTCCTTGTGTAAGCTTTTACTTGACTTGTTATAATAAAAGACTTATATAATAGATCTCCTTCTGTGATTGACTTAAAATTTTGTTACATATATACTTACAAAAAAAAAAAAGTGGAAATTTTTTTTTTTTTTTTACTTATCCAATATACCCTAAATAGAATACCTAATAAAAAGGACATAAAGATTACTATTGATACTTTACACTTGAATAGTAATTTATCATTTAAAAGCTATTTTCATGTTATCTTAAAAAGTCCTGATAGCACAATGGTTATGTGATTGGCTGCTATTGGTTGTTCAAACCCACTAACCTCTCCCTGACAGAAAAGACCTGGGAATGTACTCCCATAAAGATTATAGCCTAGGAAACCGTATGAAACAGTTCAACTCTGTTCTATAGGGTTCAAAGCAGTAGTCAAGACATCAGATAACATATTGCACTGAGCAAATCTGCTGCAAAAGACCTCTTTCAAGTGCTGAAAAGCAAAGATATCTCTTTGAAGACTAAGGTGTGCCTAACCCAAGCCATGGTATTTTCAATTGTCTCATATACATGTGAGAGCTGGACAATGAATAAAGAAGAGTGAAGACAAGTTGATCCTTTTGAGTCATGGTGCTGGCAAAGAATACAGAAACTATCATGGGCTGCCAAAAGGACTAACAATTCTGTCCTGGAAGAAGTGCAGCCAGAATGCTCCTTGGAAGTGAGAATGGCCAGACTTCGTCTCACCTACTTGGTCTTGTCAGAAGGAACCATTGCCTGGAGAAGGACATCATGCTTGGTAAAGTAGAGGGTCAATGAAAAAGAGGAAAGCCCTCAATGAGATGGATTGACACAGTGGCTACAACAAACATCGGGCTTAGGTATAGCAAGTATTGTGAGGCTGGCACAGAAGTGGGCAGGATTTTGTTCTGTTATACATAGGGTCGCTATGAGTTAGAGCTGACTCAATGGCACCAAAGGACAACAACAACAAATAGGGATGCTATGAATGAGAAACAACAATGCCCAATAACCACAATATGGTCTTTTTATTTTTATCCATAATCCATTGAGATCAGAGGTCTAGGTTTATTATGCCCATTTACAGATGAGGTAACTGAGACCCAGATTTACTGTTGAATTTTCAGTAAACAACACAACATAAGAGCTGAATAAATATTCAGACAAGAATGAGTAAAATGATTCATGTTCATGTGGCTTTTATTAAAAACTGGGAAAATATATATTTAATTTCTTTTCTTTCCATACTGTTGTGAAACTCTTCCCTTATTTTACAGATGAATGTCAGAGAAAGACACCTATCAACTTGTTTCTCCATTTTGCACTGCTGGTTTATTTTAGGCCTAAACAACAATTTAAGTCTCCTGACTGCTCAACAAAACTTTTTTCATTTTACTTTATCTTTGAATGTTGGCCATTGACTAGTAAATTATTCAAAAAAAATTTTTTTTTCTTAAAATAGTGTTGCAGTGTAGTAAATTACCTGGTTTGGCTTTTCTAGCCACAAGTCTTTAGCGGAATTTGCTGTGAGCAACTGAGGAGCTCCTGATTATAAATATTATCCACCTGGGGTATTTCTGTTGAGCGTGGCACAAAGCAATGCTCTGGGAAGTTCATTCTCTCTCTGGTGCTTAGAATTCTGATGTTATGATTGGTTAGTTTGACCACTCTGTCAGGCTCAAAAGCAGGCCTTCTAGAGGCAGAAGAAGTCTCTCTGGCTGCCGGTTGAGAAGGATGTGCTGCTGAGAGAAACGTGCTCCTGAGAGAAACGTGCTCCTGAGAGAAACGTGCTCCTGAGAGACACACTCTGCTGGGAAAGAGATGCAAGAGACATGCATTGTTGAGAGAGACAATGAGAGACATGTCCTGCTGGGAGAAAGACTTTAAGAGACTGTTGGCTGAGAAACCGTGGGCTTCAAGAGACTGAGTGTTTTTCCTGAACTTGAATTGTAGCATGGTGCTTCCCTATTAAAGCCCATAATCTGTGAGTTCTGTGGGGCCACTGCAGCAAATTATTGAACACAACAGAAAGGTGGTGGGTGCTGTGGGAGGAAAGGTTGGTGTCAGGGTTGAAGAAGGGGCTGGAGGGAGGCAGCATGTCTGGCCTCACAGGAATAGGCCTTGGGCTATTGATGGTGATTCTGTCTTCCTCTTGTGCAGTTAGAGGAGGTTGGAAGATGTGGCCTCCCTGCCCCTTTGGCAAGTGTTTTCTCTGAAATTCATAAAAAAAAACCAGTTTGTGAATATTGCTAGACCCTCAAATTCTTTGGTATTAAAAAGGAAGGAGTGACTTTGTAAATCATTTTAAATTTCACAGAGCTCATTGCTATATGTTTTTGATTTTTTTTTCATAATGATGATAGTGAGAATAATAATGATGCATTCTGTACTTCAAATATCTAAGTTGCCTCTATTATGCTTGAAAAACCTCCTATGAAGAGCAGTCTTTGAAAAAAAAAAATACATTTCTGAAAGCTAATTCTACTTTTCTTCCTAAGATATTGCTGTTCCAAATGAGAAGACTTTCTGCCAGCTTACTGCCACACTTTCATTACTGTAAAGGAACCAGTCAAAAGCTTCATGAAATTGATTTTTTTTTTTTTTAACCAGTCAGTGAGAATCAATTGTGAAAAAGTCTGTTTAGACTTTTTTGTTTGTTTTATTTTATTTTTCAGGATGTCTTTTCTCCCCCCCCCCAACATTAAATGAAGTCTTCAGTCTATTTTACAAAATAAGTTAAAGAGATAGAAAAACAAAGATTATTGCAAATGTTACATTAACAATGAACATGCTCCCTAATGAAAGAGAAAGAACATTTTTTCATCACCACATAGGTAAAAGAAACATTTCTCCCAGTAGAAGAAATTGAAGTTCTTAGATATAAAGGTATCAGAATCACTCTCAAACTCCAGCAGTACCAGTGCTTGTGAAATGTCTCAAACCAAAACCAAACTCACTGCCATAGTGTGGATTCTTCCACATAGTGACCCCCATTGGACTTCTAAGTCTGTAAATCTTTATGGAATCAGAATGCATTTTCTTTCCTCCATGGAGCAGCTACTGGGCTTGAACTACTGTGCTTTTGGTTACCAACCAAGTGCCTTAACCACTATACCATTAGAGCTCCCTGATGAGTGTTCAGCACCATTTATTTTTCAATCAGAGATAAACAAATTAACCTATTTATGTGTGGTTGGTAGAGAGGAGTGGTGAGTAAAGATAGAAGCAGTAGAGGTAGGTATTTGACTTGTGCTAAAAATATAGGTGCTCAAATGTCAATGTCTATATAAATATAAAGTAATTTTGTTATTGTCAGGTGTC
>NW_006921638.1:14533438-14535143 GCF_000298275.1 Orycteropus afer afer | reverse complement strand
CAATAGCTAGTTTCAGAGTCTCTTCTCATATCCATTTTGGTCTTTTCTTCCTTTCCTGTCTTTTAATGACCTTTTGCTTTCTTTATGGATAATGTTCTTGATGCCATCCCACAGTTCCTTTGGTTTTCAGTCATTGTTCAATGCATCAAATCTATTTTTTAGATAGCCTCTAAATTCAATTGAGATATAATCAAGGTCAAATTATGGTTCTTGTGGACTTCTTTTAATTGTCTTCAACTTCAAGTTGAACTTGCATATGAGCAGTTGATGGCCTGTTCCACAGTCAGCTCCTTGCCTTGTTTTGGCTGAAGATATTGATTTTCTCCATCCCCCTCTTTCCATAGGTGTAATCGTTCTGATTCCTGTGTATTCCATGTCCATGCATATAGCCACCATTTATGCTACAAAAAGGTGTTTGCAATGAATAAGTCATTGGTCTTACAAAATTCTATCCTGCTATCTCTTGTGTCATTTCTATCATCAAAGTTGTGTTTTCCAACTACAAATAACTCTTTTTTGTTTACAACTTTTGCATTCCAATCACCAGTAATAATTAACACACCTTGATTGCATGTTTGGTCAATTTTAGACTGCAGAAGTTAGTAAAAATCTTCAGTTCATTATCTTTGGCTTTGGTTTTTTGGTGTGTAAATTGGAATGATAGTATTATTGACTGTTCTTCCATAGTAGAGGATATGGATGTTATCCTATCACTGACAGCACTGTACTTCAGCATAGAGGTTGAAACATTTTTTGTGATGATGAATGCCACACCATTCCACTTCAATTTGCTTTTCCTGGCATAGTAGATAATGGGGTTGTCTGATTGAAAAAGGCTAAAACCAGCCCATTTCATCTCACTAATGCTTAGGATATCAAACTTTATATGTTCCATTTCATTTTTGACAAATTCCAATTTTCCCAGTTTCATACTTTGTACATTTTATGATATTATGTACTTATCCTTTATTTTTGTGCTTTAAATCTTAACCTCTATATATTAATTAAGCAGGATTAGTGTAGGGTGTATCTTGAGTCACAGCCATAACAAAGAGTGTGACCCAAGTCACACCCATCTCAAGTTCCATCCAACTCAAGTAACACCCTTATTCTAGTCAAATGACCCTCTCACATAGTGTAAGCAAGCAAGATTGTATCATTTGTATGTCACAGATTGTTAATGAGTCATTCTCCAGTCTTAATGCTGTGTTCTTCGTATAGTCCAACTGCTTTAATTATTTGCTCAGTATAAAGAATGAATATGTATAAAGAAAGGATAAAAACCTGATGGATACTTTACTTGATTTTAAACACTGCAGTATCCCCTTGTTTTGTTTGAAAGTCTGCTTTTGGTCTATGTACAAGTTCTCCATAAGCACAGCTAAACATTCTGGAATTCTCATTCTTCACAATGATAAATTAAAAAAATCAATAAATATAATCCAACTTATCAGTGGAAAATAGCATGATCATATATATTTATTTAAGAAAAATGTTGGCAAAATTTAGGGCCTAAACTCTCAGCAAACTAGGAATAGAGGGGAATTTCCTGAACTTGATAGAAAATATGTACAAAAATATACACCTAATATCATATAGGGAGCTCTGGTAGCATAGTGGCTAAGGCACTTGACTGCTAACCAGACGGCTGGCGGTTCAAACCCACTAGCCACTCCTCGGAAGGAAGGTTGGGCAATCCTACTTC
>NW_006921638.1:14531593-14532633 GCF_000298275.1 Orycteropus afer afer | reverse complement strand
CAAGTCATGTTTTAGCTTTTGGTTGGCAGCTGGACACTTAATCACTGTACCACCTGGATTCCTTGGGTTTCAATGTAGTATATCCCTTTTATTTATTATCTGCACTCCATACAAGGAGCTCTGGTGATATGCTGGGTAAGACATTTGGCTGCTAATCAGAAGGTCAGTGATTCAAATCCACCAGGTTCTTCATGGGAGGAAGATGAGGTAATGTACTTCTGTAGAGATTTACAGGCTGGTTTTAGACCTCATATATCACAAATCCCTGTACTAGATTTTTTTTTTTTTTCTATGATTACTTTATCTGGTTTTTCTGAAATTGACAGCTAACATTTGATAATTAAGGATTTTCATTTTCATAATAATTTCTATTAAAGAAATTAGATATATTTATTATAATGTGCTCCTTTTTATTTGTGAATATTTTGATATACTTACAATATTACTATATGAGATAGCAACAACATTGTATTCTAGTAATAGTAGGAGGAATTATCATGCTATAGATCTTTCTGTTTTTCAGAAAACTGTTATATTTTAAAATTAATAGCTCAGTAAAATTTCATCTTATTTGTGTTCACAGTTATGAGTCACTTCTATTATAGAGAAATAATGTTTAATGTGTTTACTAAAATAGGCAAAGTTTCCAAAACACAATTACTTTAATTTTATGCAGACATTTTATAAAGATTAAAAGAATCATCTTATTTTATATTTTGACCACTAACTCTAACATATATAGGTAAGTACAGATAGTATCAGGAGTTCTGGTAGCATAGTACCTAAGACACTTGACTGCTAACCAGAAGCCTGGTGGTTCAAACCCACCAGCCACTTCTCGGGAGGAAGATGGGGCAATCTACTTCCATAGTGATACTGACTTGGAAACCCAAGGAGGGGTCGCTATGAGTCGGGGCCGACTTGATAGCACATAACAACAACAACATAGATACTATCATAATATATATCTTATCACTATTTTCTTAACATTGTTTTTTCAATATCTTTACTATTCACAAATGTTGACAATTTTAGAGCAT
>NW_006921638.1:14501484-14529568 GCF_000298275.1 Orycteropus afer afer | reverse complement strand
AAGCATGACATCCTTCTCCAAGGAATGGTCCCTTCTGACAACATGACCAAAATAGGTGAGATGAAGTCTGGCCATTCTCGCTTCCAAGGAGCATTTCAGGTACACTTCCTCCAGGACAGATCTGTTCTTTTAACAGTCTGTGGTACTTTCAGCATTCTTCGCCATTCCCTGGAGAAGGATGTCATGCTTGGTAGGGTGGAGGGTCAGCGAAAGAGGGGGAGGCCTTCAGGGAGATGGATTGATACAGTGGCTGCGATGATGGGCTCGAGTATAGCAGGGATTGTAGGGCTGGCGCGTGATCGGGCAGTGTTTCGTTCTGCTGTGCATGGGGTCGCTATGAGTCGGAAACAACTTGACGGCACTTAACAACAACAACAACATCATGTACCTGGACATATATATGTGTGTGTGTGTATATACATGCTGTTATTAGGTGTTACCTAGTTGTTTTTTTGACTCATAGAGACCCTACATACAACAGAACAAAACACTTCCTGGTCCGGTACCATCCTCACAATGATTGCTATGTTTCAGCCCATTGTTGCAGCCACTGTGTTAATTCACATTGACTTTGAGAGTCTTCCTCTTTTTCACTGACCCTCCGCTTTCACCAAGCATGATGCCTTTCTCCAGGGACTGGTCTCTCCTGCTAACATGTTCAAACTAAGGGAGATGAAATCTCATCATTCTCACATCTAAGGAGTATTCTGAGTATCTGTCTCTCTATCTGTCTATCTATAGATAGATAGATAGAGAGAATATATATATATTTCCTCATCTCCCTTTTATGACTTGATTCTTGTTCTGTCCTTTAAAAATTGATTGAAATGATATATATCACCAAATATATACATATTTTTGCAGAAATGTAAATAATATATTTTTAGTTTCACTCTTTTCATTGCCAAAATATACATTCCCTGAGAATATACCCTCTCCTAGTTTGCAAGAAAGCATTATTTTCTTAAAAACAATAATGTTTCTACTTAATAATTAAATTCCATGCAATAGTTTTAGTAAAGTGTTGGATTTTTATGTGTCAGGAAAGATTTATCAGCTAAATTGCTTGAGCTGTCTTAAGTGGAGCAAATATTTGGTAATGGGTGGTTTTATCTGCTTTCTAGATATGATTAGGATTATCACATTGAAATTTGCCTAGCTGAAATCTGCCAATCATTCAGAGGCTTACAATATGCTATAGTTACAGTCTGAAAAAATAATGGATTGAGAATCTTAAATTCCAGGTGCATGGGATAGCAGTAAGAAGACCTTTATAAAACAGTGAGAGCTGGTTCCCCAGAAAAAGCCATTTGTGGCACTAGACAGGGAATCCATCCATCAGAAAGTTGAAAACAGCCTTTACAGTCCCTTCTTGCACTACTGGTTTCTAGCTTAAAGTAGTTCAAAAATAGAGTGATAAACAAAGAGTAGGAAACGATCAGTGTCAGAGCAGAGAAAGAGACAAAGAGGAACATAGATAGAATCCTGGGAAAGACATATGACACTTCAATTTTTGTCCATCTAACTCAAATCAGGCATTTATCTCACTTTCATAGAGTTTATCATTTTGTAATGCTTTGAGTGATAGGTAAATATATAGACAGATGCTGTCAAGTCCACTCTGATTCATGGGGACCTCATGTACAACAGAGAGAAATGACATGTTCAAATCCATCATTGCATCTGTTGTGCTAATCTATCTTCCCAAGAGTCTCCCTGACCCTCAGTGGTTCTCTTCCTCACCAAACATGATGTATTCTTCTTGACGACTTGTCTAAAGCATGTGAATTGGACAGTGATGTCTTGTGATACATTAGATTTTCATTGGCTGATTTTTGGAAGTAGATCACCAGACTTTTCTTTCTAATCAGTATTAGTCTAAAAACTGCTGAAACCTCTCCAACATGAGCGTCCATGCTGGTATTTAAACTATCAGTGGCATACCTTCTAGCATCATGGCATCACACAAGTCACCACAGTACACCAAATTGACAGATGAGCAGTGACTTGTATAATTTGCAAACATAAAGTATCCACCTCTTAAGAAAATCTAGCTTAATAGCTCTTATGGATTGAATCATGTCTCCAAAAAAGGATATGTTGAAGGCTGAGCTCCATACCTTTGAATGTAACCCTGACTGGAAGTAGACTGTTTGAAGATTATATCAGGTTAACATTCTAGGGTAGAGTGAATCATACTAGGCATGATAATTAAGTTGTGTGTGAACTTGACTGGGCCTGTTTTTGAGTGACTGGGCACCTGGATGTAGTTACTCTAGGATGAGATTAATATTCAACTCCATGGTAGACTCTACTGGAGCAGCTGAGTAGCTGTCTTAGGGATGTAGTCTGCTTCCAGTATATAAGGAGAAGCTTTGAGAACGGTCTCTGCAGCTTTTGGCACCCTTGAATCCTGCATGTAGTCAAGTCATTGTTCAGCAGCCTGCTATATAATCTGTCGATCTTGGGACTGTGCCTTTTTGCTTGTTGACCTTGGGTTTGCCAGCCTCCGCAGCCAGCAACTGCCTGAGTGAAGAGACATCTCTAGCTCCCATGGGCTGGGAGCAAGAGGCAGAGCCAAAGCCCAAGGTTGAGGGGCTTTCACTCAGGCCCTAGAGCTGGCACTTTGAACTCAGGCTTCTAGCCTCCTAAACTGTTAAAAGAATAAACTTCTGTTCAAACACCCCATTTGTGGTATTTTTCTGTTCGAGTGGCTCTAGAGGTAACCAAAACACTAGGATGGAGTGGGTTTTAATCTAATGTGACTAGTGTCCTTATAACAGAAAAGAAGATACACAGGGATAGGAAAACAGAGGCAGAAAAAACGCCTGGCAGTACCATCAACTAGGAGAGAAGCAGAGAACAGATGGTCCTCAAAGCCTCAGAAATAGTGAACATGACTATCACCCTAACTGCAAACTCCTAGCCTCCAGAACTGTGAGACAATAAATTTTCCTTCTAATAAGCTCTTAATTTTCCAGCATTTTGTTAGGACTGCTCTAAGAAACCAATATAATGGCCTAGAATATTCAAGGTATGCTCATCCTACACTTTGATTCTTCAGACTCTTTACAAGTTGGTGAATTTCTATATTCTCTAAATCAGGTAAGAAGATTTAAACTTATTGTAGTCTTACTACAAAAGGAGGGGGCAATTAGAAGAACTGCAAGGGAGTTGTGAGAAATGTAGTTCCAAAATCATTCTACCTGTAATAATTTATCACACATTCAAACATAGTGTGAGGTCTAAAAATAAAGAATACCAATGATGTATTTTTTTAATCAATTAAAACAATTATTTTGTGTTTGACAAAACATTTATTTTATTTTAGTTAGCTGTAGCCCACAATTTTGGGAACATTAGCTTAATAAAACAATGGGGTTTCAAGCATTTGGTTTCAAATACTGCCAAAACCTGATTTGTTTGACATGTCTTAGATCAATAAGTTAATCATGTTACTTTGAAAGGCACCTGACTTTGAAGAGATAGAAGTAAAAAATACATCTAAGATATTGGGTAAGAATAACTGAGAAGATGATAATCTATTAGTATAGGAAAAGAACATGAGTCTGGAAAAGAAAAAAAAAAAAATAGCCAGGGGCTTATCTATTATAAGTAATATGCAAGAGAGATATCAAGCTTTTGGAAATCTGATTCTAGGACTCATAAGGGACATCAGATAGGAGAAGAAAATTTGAAATTTATTCATCTAGAAGAGATGGATGAAGTTGTGGGAAAAGATATGCCCAATATATAAAGAAGGAGGGAGAAAGAAGCAGATGGGAGAGACAGAAGGATGTAGAGAATGAAGAAGGGAGAACATGTTGGTTCAAAGGTACATTTCAGGAAGTGATTCAACCAGGGAATCAAATAAGGTGCTCAGAGGAAGGAGTTTCTGGAGATGCCAGAAGCATATGGGTTAGGGGAAAGTGGGATACAGAGGCTGAAAGTGAGTATGAGAAAGATAGATGGGAGAACTTTATTCATGCATGCTTCAAGTCTATCTCCATAAATGATAGATCTAATGAGTTTGTGTGTGAGTGAACCAGTTAAAAAGAACGGTGCTTAATTATCTTGGAAAATTCTTTATGTAGCTATCCAAAAAAAAAGGAAAAAGAAAGAAAAGGAAACCAAACTCACTGCCATGGAGTCATATCTGACTCATAGCAACCCCTCATTGGGTTACTGAGGCATATCACTACAGAAGTAGATTGTCCAACCTTCCTTCTGAGGAGTGGCTGGTGGGTCTGAACTGCCAACCTTCTGGTTAGCAGTCAAATGCCTTAGGCCCTACACTACCAGAGCTCCCTATGTATCTATACTCAAATCAATACAATTTATTTTGGTATTTTGTACTTACCACTGCAGAAAATAGTGAAGTGCAAAACTGTGGGATTCAATATACCACTGGTATCCAGATAGCTAGGAAATTCATTAAAGTTTATGTAATGAAGTTTAAGTTTTAAATGATAGCTACAAATTGATTATGTAGAAGGCAAGAGAAAACATTCCAAAGAGTTGAGGAGATAGGGTTTTTTTTTTTTTTTTTTTTTTTTTTACAGTGTGTGTGGGGTGGGTACCCAAGCAAAGACACAAATGCCAAAGGAATCAAAGGAAAGCCTATGGATCTGTGAGAAACAATAAAAAGTAAACTTGGTTTAAATGGAATATCTGCACTGATGAAATATATCACACACATAAAAAAATCTCAATCGCTTTAAACCATCATTTTATGTTTTTGAGATGTATTGATAAATATTAGCATTTGTCTAACAACTAATTTGGCAACTCTAAGGAAAGTTGATTTAAAAAAAATATTAAAAATATTTCTCAGATTACATTTACAGAAAATTCTTTCTGGGATTCTTAAAAATGATATTTATTGTTCATATGGTATATGAACATTTACAAATAATTATATATTTAATAATAGGTTGTTCTGCTGGGGATGTTGAGTAAATTCCAACTCACAGTTATCTCATCTGGCAGAGGAGAACTGCTCCCCAAGGTTTTTTGGACTTTAATCTTTATTCATGCAAATTACCTGGTGTTTCTGCAGAGATGCTGGGAGAGTTCCAAATGCCTACTTTTCTTCCCTGACCTAGCATGCTTCCTATTAGAATGTTGATTAGTTCTACATAAATTGATATGACTCTAGACTTCTATCTTTCAGCCCACTCTGATTTTTAAACCCAATTGTGCACTCTCTGAGACAATGACCCTAAAACATTTTTTAGGGGAAAAAATCTCATTTGGGTTTCATAATGTCGTATGAAATATGTTTCAATGCTTTCCTTTTTGTGAATAAATATCTTTCTCATCTTTGGGCAGGATGTCCTGCTCTTTAAGTTTTTCTTCACCTTCTTTTGTTTTGAAAATGCCCACAACTATTTATTTTGCCTTACAGATTTGTAGTCTGCATCTATATCTTCTATATTACATTCCTCTGAGAAGCCAAACTTTACTCAGTCTTTAAATAATTGAATAGCATTTATTTTCTGTAGTGTGAGTTTCTTCATTTCCCATTTTGAGAAACTCATAAATGTAAAACGATAGTAGAAAATGTGGAATGAGGTGGTTTCTTTTGTGTCATATTGAGGGATTTAAGAAGAAGTACGGTCATTGTTTCATTTGAAAAGTGAATTCTTGGACCTTTAAAATTTATGACAACAGCTATAAACAATAGATTGGGAGTAAAACAGATTCAATTTGAGTGCCTATAAAGGTGAGAAATATTTTTCCCCCCAGACATACATATTTTCTTGGTTGAATTTCATACAAAGCTGACTGTGTGAAAAAGTTGTAATAGTCTAGAGTTACAATCGCAATAGTATAAAACATTGCAGCCAATTTTAGGTGAACTCACTCATTTGTACATTTTATTGATTATATGCTCAATTATCTGCAAAGATCAATTATATAGTAGTCAAAGAATTAATATATCTAAATTAATAACCTTTTGGGAATGGTAATAAATTGTATTTTTAAGCACAGATTTTGTTATTTTCTTTGCATTTTCATTTTTTTTGGGCAGTCTTTTTTATGACTTTCCACAAAACTTTAAATTAGGTATGCAGATCAATTTGATACAGAGGAAAAAAATCTTGGTTTTATTATTGCCTGAAATATCTGTTTCTTCAATATATTATAAACAAATATCTATTATCAAAGCAGATTTTACTCTTAGAATAATGCTTCTCTGCCTTGACTTTGAAATTGTTCTTCATAGCCTCTGCCCATGCTCCTATTCTGTTCAGTTAGTTTTAAATAATTTTTAGGAAAATGTTTTCAAGTTTCCATATATCACAAAATAACACCTTTTTTTTTTCTGAAAAGAGTATCAAAATTTATTTATTTATTTCAGTAGCAAATATGAATCCCCAAGGGAATTCCATGATGCTTAATTGCATGTTATATATTTCATAATAGGTAGTTGAGTTTAATACTTCTATTGGCCTAATATACTTCCTGGTAGAATGTTAAATTGTTCAACATATTGATTAATTTACCCCAATGATACATTGTAATCTGAATAAAGGCAAAAACTGTTTAAAAATATTCCCCACACATGACTGGGCCCATAGCTGACATTTGCAGGATAATTATATATGAAGAGGAGAATGTTTATCAATAAAGAAGCTCTTATCTAATCTTCTAGACTAGAAGAAACACGAAGATGTGCAGTCGTGGCAATGAATTACAGACAATGTTGTCAAGATAATTTATAGGAAAGATTGTCAAGGTTTAGCCAGAAATACTAGAGCAATATCAGTTTCAGGTCAGATGGGGTGAGTAAGACAAATATTTGAAGTTCCTAAAAGAGTAACAATTTGAGAAACATAAATTAATTAACAGATCATCTAGCCCCAAAGCTTTTTGGTGTTGACTAAACTTTTTGGTCAGAAAATGAATTCCAGAAGGTTAGTGAATGAACCCATCATACAATTAATTATTAACAACACTGAGGTGAAAATTTACAGCTTGTGACTCCTAACTTAATCTGCCTTAAATTCTGTCACATGATAATTTAATTAGTTTAAGTTTTAAATAAATATGATTTTCATACTAGGGGGATGTAAAATGTCAACTAACAGTAAAATTCACAGTCATCCATGATGTCATTCAAGGATATTTAACTTGATAAGGATTTCTAGGAAAACTACTGTTAGATTAATTCTTGAATTTTGATCCTGCCCTCTTTTTGCCACTTGAAATCATTCTGGTTTTTCAGAAATAAGTTACTTACTACAATTCTGCTAGCTCTCTCTGTGAATTTGCAAAGAGAAAAGCAGACTACACTCGAGATGGGAAAAAAGTAGCAATGAACATATACTAAAAATGAAGACATTTTTACTCAGTAAAGGAATGTCAACTACCTGTTGTAAATGTCCTAGATATAAAGGCAATCATGACATGGAGTGACAACAATAAATAATGTTGTGAAGAGAGTTTCTGTCAGAAATACATAATTTTCATCAAAAAGGGGAAGTGATGGGTTTAACAATATGTTCATTCTGATGAAATTTCCAATTATGGTACTTTTTGGATTCTAATTAAAAAATTTAAACAATCAGATCTGAAATACACATTGATCTAGGCATTATACTTGAGTTTTGGGATGATATTATGATATACTAATGAATATGTTTTTTCTTTCCATCATTTCTTGCTACCCTTCAAACTTCCTCTGTTGAAGGTACAAATGAGAAAAAGATTCTGGGCTTCCATTCCGCTTCCAACACAGCAGCAGTAGTATGTTTTATTTGTTGGGCTTACTTGTAATAAGATATTAAATATATGATTATAAAAGTAATATATGAACTTTTGTAGTATGAATGAAAATAATTCAAGACTATCTTTACTGTGGGAGAAAACACATATCACAATGTCAATACAAAAAAATAATCAGATATTTTAGTGTACTTCTTTCTAATACATTACCTGCATATACATTTTATAACATTAGGGTTGTAATGTACATAAACTTGTGTAGTCTCCCTCTTTCATTTGGAATTTTATGGAGTTAGAAGTTGTATAATATTTCTTTGCAGAGATATAGTAAAATTTGTGTACATCATTTCCCTATTATTGAATATTTAAGTTGGTTCCAATTTTGGCATATATAATATTTAAATGCACATTATTGGGCAAAAATATATGTACAGATAGAGATACCTGATTATTCTCTCACCATACATTTCTAAAAATACAATTAATTAGTCAAAAAATTTGGAATTATTTTAAGGACTTTGATTTTGAAACATGTTGCTAACTTTCTGGAAATACTATGCCAACTTTTATTCTTCTGGTGGTATATAAGAATTTTCATTAAGCTGTCATGATAATTTAGTGTTATTCTGAAAATAAATGCTAATTTACTAGAAATAAATTGTATCTCATTGAAGTGTGTATCATTTTCTATCACTATTGTAACAAATTACCATACATTTATTGACCTAAAAACCCACAAAGTTATTGTCTAGATGCCAGAAGTCCAAAATGAGTCTTACAGGGCTAAAATCAAGGTACTAGTAGAGCTGTCCTTCTTCAGGCTCTAGGTGAGAATTCACTCTGTCTTTCCCATCTTTTAGAGGCTGTCCTCATCCCATGTGAATATGCACAGTCTGTAAAGCACATTAGTTTCTCACAGCCTCTGAGGAGTCCTGTAGTATTCAGTTTAACTCACTTTAGCTCAGCACATTTCTGACATATTTCACCACAGAAATGTTTTGTGTCTGTGTGTGTGTGTTTCTCTACTAATAACACTGGGTTATTTATGTTCAAATAACACAATTTAAGAAATATTTTTCTGTAAAATGGGATGGCTGCACAATCTACAGAAAATCTTCCATAAATATTCTTTCTCACAGACAAGCTTTTCACATTTCTTAAGTGGAAGAAAGTTCAAGATTATATTCTCTGACACATTCCTTGAGTGTAGCTATTCAGCAAAAGATACAAATTGGTAAAATTTGGATTAATGGTAAATTATTTTGTTTAATAGTTTTGGGCAACTCAAAAATATTTATTTTCCGTTTTATCTTTAATTACTTCTTTTGTTCCTATTTTGTATTTTTCTTTTTCCCCTGAGGAATAACTATCATGCTGAGGTTAGGCCTCCATTTTGATTTCTCATAACTATCACATGCTCGTTTATGGATTTTACCATTTTGCACCCCCCCTTTTTTTTACAACTTCTTGGGAGAGGAAAACTTAATACTGCATTGCTCATAACTGCTTCAGTCATCTAATCTTTAGACTCTCTAAGGCAGCATTTAGTGCTTATGATAAAATACGGTTTTTCTGGTGATCATTTTTTTTCTTCTCACCCCCCTTTTCTTCTTGGATTACATCATCATTATTATTCTGTCCTTTTGTCTGCTTGTTTCCTAGAAATAAATAAATCTGGTTTCCTACTGAAGATGCAAATTTTTTAATTGTTTAACTTCATTATTTTTAAGTAATTTTCATACCTGACATATTTCTTTGAATCTACAGTCCCATCAACTGTAAGAAGTATCATTGTTTTCCATACAACTGAGAAAAAAATAACACCAATATAATGATTTCTTAACACATTGGTAGCCAAGTCCCAGTTCTAGACATGTTATACTATATCAGAACTATCTGTATTAGAATAAATAAAATACAATATATTATTCCATTAAGACTTCAGCATGTTTTTTTCTGAGTTTTTGCACATTATTTCCCTAGAACTCATGTAATATGTATTTGTGTTTTATTTACTTTTTAAAAAATCAGATTTATCAGAGACTTTGTTTGATAAACCAAAAGACATCTTCCCTGTGTCTATCCATTGTGGCCCAGAGTATCAATGTTTAATAAAAGAGGAACAGCTCACACACTCCTATAGCATACTTAACTGTACTAACTAGAATGTTTTTTTCTTTTTTAATATAAACCCAATGATGCCATCTTCATCTCCTTCCAGACATTGTTCAAATATCACATGTTTAATATGGGCTTTCCTCCATACTCTATTAACATTTCAGTACCTCCTACCCCCACCTGTCTTAACTCCTTCTCTACAATATTTCTGTCTGTAGTATTGCTTGCCTTCTTTAGTCTATGGCTCCTAGTAGACCGTAAGTTCTACTGTGCTTACTGCTGTATCTTCTGCACATAGAGCAACATCTACCACTTAGTACCTACTGCCACTGCTATGAAACATAATCAACACCACAGCTGGGTTTTTTTTTTTTTTTTTTTGCCACTGCTATCAAGTCAATTCCCACTCATAGTGACCCTGTAGGACAGAGTAGAACTGCCCTATAGGGTTTCCAGGGCTGCAAATCTTTAGAGAAGAAGACTGCTTCATCTTTCTCTGGTGGTGCAGCAGGTGAATTTGAGCCACCAACTTTAGAAGCTGAACACACAGCACAACCAACTTTAAAGCCACCAACTTTAGAAGCTGAACGACAGCACAACCAGAGTGTTTTAGGAATATATGAATGACAGGTACAATTACCGTTGTTGCCATTTTACAAGTAAGAAAAGTAACTCATAGAATTACAGACACAAGTGACAAAGTCCCAAAGCCAGGATTCCAACCCAAGTCAGTCTGATTATAATTTTTTTTAGTCTTAGCTGTTAGTCAGCTTTGTTATTAATAATCATTTAGGCAGCCCTCTCTAATCTTTCTGTTTAAGATACCAAGTAGATCCTGATATTTGTGTGGTTATTCTCCCAGATGTCTATGGCTTGAGACATGAATCAGCATTCTTGATACATAAGGATATTCTATCAAAAAGAAATAGTCACCCCTGCAACCCTATTGCTCCAGTCTACTTGACATTACCTCCCAACACCTTTCCATCATATCATCAGTTGGAGAGAGAGAAATTAAACATTTTTACTGCCAGAAAATAATTATTTAAATTTTACTTGGAAATTCTTGGTACTTGATAAGATTTTAAGAATCAAAGAAAGGAACCATGTAGAATATTTCAGGCTCTATACAGTTTGTGCTTGGCTACTAAGTGAAAGGTTGGTGGTTGGCACTTACCCAGTGGTGCCATGGAAGAAAGTTCTGATAATCTGCTTCCATAAAGATCAGAGCCAAGAAAATCCTATGGAGCAGTTCTTATCTGTAAGACACCAGGCTTTCTTGACTGAGAATCAACTCAACGGCAAGAGGTTTATGACTCTTATTTTTGATAGGTGAAGAAAAGATAATTTTTTGGAAGAGAAGTCTACCTGTTATGTAGGTATAGGCACCAGGTGCCCCATTTGTTGTTAAAATCATCTGTGTGTTTTGACATATCTGTGATGTTGGTGTGAGGAGAAGACAGATAAAGCTAAAATGATCTTCTGTAATTTCATATTTAAGACCTTTGTATACCCTAATTAGACAAACTGCAATTAAAACAAAACAAAGCACAACAAAATTAGGAAATAAAGACATTTTCTTGAGGGAAAAAGGATGGTGAGAATAAATGTCAGGAGAAAATGGGAAAGGAAACTTAAATCAAGAGCTGCTTTGGGCTATTGCTGTTACCTTTGAAGTCTAAATTCTAAA
The DNA here is from genome assembly GCF_000298275.1 of Orycteropus afer afer. Classification (NCBI taxonomy): domain Eukaryota; kingdom Metazoa; phylum Chordata; class Mammalia; order Tubulidentata; family Orycteropodidae; genus Orycteropus; species Orycteropus afer. The sequence continues at coordinate 14,518,029 of NW_006921638.1, read as the reverse complement.
TTTGCTTTCTAAATTTGCTTTTTGCTTGAAGGAATTTTCTTCTGTAGTCCTCAAAATGCATCCTGTTAGTGCTCTGGGTAGCACTACTTAGAATCCACAGAGGAAGTCAATGTAGTGTGGAAATTCAAAACATGAAGAGAAGCAGGTTATTTGCAAGGTGCTTTCTTGGAGTCTGGAGGAAGAGTTTCTGCTCTCTTAGTCATGAACCATAGAAGAATGATAGATTAAAATTTTAAATATAAAATTAGGCACTCTAGACTAAAATTAAAATAAGATACTACAAAAGAGATGAAATTCAGTATTTGTTGTTGTTATGCGCTGTGGAGTCTTAAATATATAAGACCATTTACTATGTAGGTTTATTGTGAATTGTTTAACTGTCCCCATTGGAATGAAAGCCATGTGGGCTTTCATTCCAGTGGGGACAGTTAAACAATTCACAATAACAACAACTCTAGGAATTGTTTAGTACTTGTTATTGAATCCTCAGTGGCTAGAGCAGTGCTGGCATTTAGTGTTTAAAAAAAAAAAATGTTGAAGCAATTCTGACTTATCAAGCAATTCTGGCCCAGGTGTTGTGGAACAGAACTCCATAGGATTTTTTTTCTCTGTAATCTTTACAGAATCATATGACCAAGTTTTCCTTTTGTGATGCTGCTGGATAGGTTTGAATCTCCCAACTTTATGTTGGTTGTTATTGTTGTTGTTAGGTCCCGTGGAGTCGTCTCCAACTCATAACGACCTTATGTACAGAGGAACGAAACACTGCCTGGTCCTGTGCCAGCCTCATGATCCTTGATATACCCGGGCCAATCATTGCTGTCACTGTGTCAATCCACCTTATTGAGGGCCTTCCCCTTTTTCGTTGACACTCCACTTTACCAAGCGTGATATCCTTTAGGTTAGGAGTCTAGCACAAACTGTTTATACCACCCAGAGACCTTTGAATGTGACTAGAGTTTAGTGCATTGAATTTAGATTGGCTTTCAAGTTGAACTTCCTCCAAATTTATAATATTTTGTTAGGTGCCCTAATTTTGTAAGTCAGGAATTTGGAAAGTGCTCTGCTGAGGCATCTCATTGGTCCATGTGGTGTTCACTGTGGTTGCCACTTGGTGCTGCTGGAAGCTGCTCTGATCTGAAAAAGCTAACAAAGTTTCATTTATACACCTTGTGATTTGATGGGGATGGCTGGGTCTCTCCCTATTTCCAGGTAGTCTCAGGGTCTCTCCACATTATATCTACAACCTGGTAGTCAGACTTCTTACACAGACTACTTCCATCACATCCTACTGGTAAGGTTTTGGCAAGTTACTTATTTAAACTTAAATCTCCACACTTGTAAAGTTAGACTAATAATTGTTCCACCTCATAAGAATGTTGTAAGCAGCAATTTGGATAAACACTTGGCACAGAAGTGTTAGTACCTGTGAATTATTACTATTGATTTGGACTTTGAAGCATAAGGAGATTTTGTCCATATAAAGGAGAGAGAAAGATACCCCAGGTGGGATGAATGGTTTGAACAAAATCATTGTGGTGACAATAACATGGACAAATACTGAGGGAGATTATTGGAAGGAAATAGCTATACGGGTAGTGCATAATTTAATTTTTTTTTTTTTTTTGATATGGTGTGGATAAGATATAATAGAAACTATTGAAATTTGTAAAAAACATGTCCCTTGACAGGCACTCACAAAAGCAAATTGTGATTAAAATAATGAACATATCGCATCAGTGCATAATCTGAAATCCTAGGCCTGCTAATGAAGATTTTGCTCTAAATATCCACTGAGAAATTGACTTCTTTATCATCCCAGTTTTCCCAAATTTGCAAAAGAATATCATGGCTTAAAAAATAACATTTTATTTACATGTTAGCATATGAATTCACACTTCATGGAATAATATACTGAAATAAACATTAGGTCATTACTCTTGATATTAAATTCCCAAAATTCCTTCTCTGCGGAGTTTCCTTTATTGGACACAGAAATTGGTTATCTTGCTTTAAGAAAGAAACAATGATCTAAATACTGGGTTTCATGAGTCAGCAGTGTGTTCTATGAAAACCAAAGGAAACTGCTAATACTGCCTTTATAATTGGAATTTCATACTCTTAGAAGATGATTGCGATATAAAAATGTGATTTTGTAGTTTTGGAAAAAAAATACGCTGATGTGTAGCTTAACATGGGATTTATAGTTTGGATTTTATCTTAGGGCTTATAATGTTATTAATTGCCTCCAGCCTTCAAAACCAAATTTATTTTGTAAGAGTGTACCTTTTACTGGGCATAAAATTGCAGTATTTCATATCACTTTTGTTGTTGTTGTTGTTATATGCCGTTGAGTAGGACCCAACTCATAGCAACCCCTTCTTGGGTTTCCGAGGCAGTATCATTACGGAAGTAGATTGCCCCATCTTCTTCCGAGGAGTGGCTGGTGAGTTTGAACCACCAGCCTTCAGGTAAGCAGTCAAGTGTCTTAGCCACTATGCTACAAAAAAAAAAAAAAAAATCAAATATTCAAACGACATATTTTTGGTTGAAAAGAGAGTTTTACATGCATCTGAATTATATCAACTTTAGTAAACATATATCACTCAGAGGAATTGCTGATCAACTGTGTAAAGTATATTTCAGACCTGTTTTTGTACTGCAAGTGAGATTTTTTGCTCTGAGTAAACTCAGCTAATTCTATTGACCAACAACAATTATTCTCATGTGTTGAAAGTATTTATGGAAGGTGTTTTTTTTTCCCCTGATTTCTTACTATATTTAGTGATTTAGCAATTACATTTTGTCACCTTTCTCAGAACTAAGATTGGTTATTAGTTTTTACTGAAATAAAAAGAAATTTATTGTCTTTTCATTGTTAGGACATTTTAGTAATTTGAAGATATCCATTAAAAAGGGAGAAACAAACATTTTGTGCCTTATAGTTGACTGCATCTTGAAGTACATGTGTATGTTGGCATGTTCCTTTAAAAGTATGTTTTGTTTTCTTTTAAGAAATAGATTATATATATATAATCAGAATATCAGAATAGCAGTACCATGCATAAATAAATTGTGACATACTACACAGTGAAAAATATTGAATGTACCATGAACTTCTGGGAGAAGGAACAAATCTGTCATGGAGAAAGTACAGCAAAAATGGCCAGATTCTATCTCATGTACTGTAGTTATGCTTTCAGAAGGGACCAGTCCCTGTTGTAAAAAGATACAATGCTTGACAAAGTAGAAAACCAAAACAAAAAACAAAAACAAACTTACTGCTGTCGAGTCCATTAGACTCATAGCGACCCCTCCTTGGGTTTCTGAGGTGGTATCTCTATGGAAGTAGATTGCCCAGTCTTCCTTCTGAGGAGTAGCTGGTGGGTTTGAACCACCAGCCTTCTGGTTAGCAGTCAAATGCCTTAGGCACTACACCACCAGAGGTCCCAGGTAAAGTAGAGGGTCAGCAAAAAATGGGAAGGCCCTCAACAAGATGAATTGACACAGTGGCTGCAGACATGTGCTCAAACATAGCAACAATTATGAGAAAGGCACAGGACCAGGAAGTGTTTTCTTCTGTTGTGTGTAGGGCTGCGGTAAGTTGGGACTGACACAATGGCACCTAATAACAACAGCAACACAGCAAGGGGAATAAGGAACTACAATGGCAGGCAAGAATATAGATGGATCTAACAAATAAGTTAGTTGAAAGAAGCCAAATACATAATGTGTGTACTGTATGATTACATTTTTGTAAAATACACAATATGGGCAAAATACATGGTTGTAGGTCAGGAAACAGCTGCATTAGAGGGAACAAAGAATAGGTATTTCTAGAGTGTTAGAATATTCTGTTCTTGATCTAGATATGATCTACAATGATGTGCTCAGCTTGTTATAAGTTGTTCACTTTTCAATATCATGTATTTAAATAAAAAGTTTACAAAGAACAAAAAAAAGTGAGAAAGTATTTTGTGGGTCAATACATGTAAGAGAGGCTGTAAGGAATGAAGATAAAGTTTAAGGAGATGAAGGAGGGGATAACAAAAGGGTTGATGGCCTTTAGACCTAATATCTTACCCTTAGAGCACAGTAACACTAATGCGTGAAGCTTCCTTTGTGATGTTGTGATCCTTGTGTTTTGCCCTTATTGATGGAGTGACTCTTTCAGAATTGATTGCTAGCTGCTGTTTAGAGGTTTTAGGTAATAAGGCAGTTTTATTGGAAATAACGCATCCACAAAAATTTTTACCCATTTTTTCCTTCTTGCCTTCAGCTGAGTTTTTAAAGATGTTTGATCCCTCTGAGAGAGTATGTTATAGTCTTCAAGTTTTGAGTTACACGTTAGCTATCTCTGCAGCATTTCAGCTTACTGACCTCAAGCTTAAAAAGTTGGAGAAGCATTCTGAAAAGTTACAAAATTGAGAAATGTGCAAAAGAGAAAGGTCTGGGGAGAAAATTACTAACATCACCACTTAGTATACTCAATTTAGAGTATATATTTTTCAGACCATTCTACAAAAAAATTTTGACAATAAAAAAGACCTTGCTAAAGAGTCAATATGGAAAATAATGTATAGAAGAAGTTTTACATTATACAAAGATGTGTTACATGGAAAACAGCTATTAAAAATGTTGCAAATGTTATTTTTCTGAATAAATATGGGTCTGACATTATGTTTTGCCCCAAATGTATTTCTTTTATAATTATTTTATAAAAATGTCTATCCATCACGGTGAGGAAGTATGCCCAGGACTAGATTTAAACTCTAACTTAAAACTGAATACCTAAGGTGTGAAATATAGGTGTAGTTATGTGCAAATGTTGTGCCTAACCCCAGCCATGGTATTTTCAATTGCATCATATGCATGTGAAAGCTGGTCAGTGAATAAGGAAGACTGAAGAGTTGATGCTTTTGAGTTGTGGTATAGGTGAAGGATACTGAAAATACCACAGAGTGCCAGAAGAACTAACGGAATCTGGATTGACACAGTGGCTACAACGATGGGCTCAGGTAAAGCAAGGATTATGCAGCTGGCACAGGACAGGGCAGTATTTTGTTCTGCTGTACATGGGGTTGCCATGACTTGGAGTCGACTCCACAACACCTCGCAACACCAAAAGCCAGAAGAATGAATAGATCTGTCCTGGAAGAAATGCAGCCAGAATGCTCCTTAGAAATGACAATGGCCAGACTTTGTCTCACCTGTTTTGGTCATGTTGGAAGAAGGGACCAGTCCCTGGAGTAGGATATCATGCTTGAGGCTGGTGCTGGAAGAGACAGCATTTCGTTCTGTTGTACGTAAAGTCACTATGGACCAGCGCCAACTCCACAGCACCTAACAACAGCAGCAACATGTGCAGATGTGTGGCATTAACTGTCATGCTCTGTCTTCCTCTACTAACTGACAATGTTATAGGTATGATATATTATCAAACATTATTTTCACTATTATTATATGCTTACAAAAGGAATAGTTTCATGATAAATTTTTCTTGGCCTCCATGGATTCAACTAATCCTGGCCTCAAATAGGATTTGAAATGCTTCAATCTCGAGATAGTTTTTATCCTATTCCAGGGATTTATCCTTATTATTTTCCAAAGTAGACATTTTATAATGTCTGGACTCATCTTAATTTATTAGGAGTTTGTTATTTTATTAACCATCAATTTCAGATAACCTCCTTTGGCTAGCCCTAAGCTCACTTTAAAATCTTTCCCGTTTCATATGTGCTGATAGAAATCTTAGCTTTCAGAATAAAAGGTAAATAAATGACCATATGTTTGTGATACCATTGAGATAAGTTAGATGAAAAAAATCTTTTCTATCACCTGCATTTCCATGTAAAAATCTTTGATCAGTACTTATCACTGAATCAAGAATTAATAAATAAGGGCTATGTCATGATCTCATTTTCATCTTTAACACCTTGTATACTATACTTTTCTTGGTGTACTTTTAACTCTATCACGAGTTTTCTAGTGTCTTGAGAAAGCAAGTGTCCAAGTCATCTAAGTTTCTTTCAGTAACTTGAACATAGATCTTTATAAATTAAATTATTACAATCATTTTGTTATATTAGTTGGTTGTTGCCAAACCAAAATGTTAAGAAATTTTGGTATATATGATTTTGCAGATTGATGAATATGGATGGAATAAAAGAATATGTTATCATGGATGAGGACCAGCCAGTGGGCCTGAGTATTCATTGAGTAATTACCAAGATTCTATTTACCTGGTGAATAGAAAATATGAGATTGTCGTTTCTCTGCCACTTCTGACACCAGTGGCACATGCAGCACTTCGTCCTCTGACCCTAACCATGTGGAGACATGTCAGGTATAAGAAGTAAAAGGGCACTAGACTGCCAAGTCTGACCAAGACTTCAGACACTAGTCATGAGTTTGGAAGTATCCACATTACCCTCACTTCTAAACTGCTGGCTACAAAGGTGGAACTTCCATCTACCCTGCCAGGATACTACCCATAAATTCAGAGGACCCCCAACCCCCTCAGTTCTGATCTATGGGCTCTTACTATTCCCTTGGGATTAATAATTTTCTCGAAAAACTCCCATAACTCATGGTAAACACTATATTCACAAAACAGTTCTATTACAGTGAAAAGGATTCATATCAGGACCAATATAAAGAAGAGAGGGCAAAGTCTGGGAAGTTTCCCTAGGCAAAACATCTGTGTCCCAAAATTGAACACACAGCCCTCCTAAGCATATTGATGTCTTTCACCAACCAGGATGTCCATGGAGCTTTGGTGTTCCTCCATCTTCCCTGAGGTCAGATCATATCACAAGGTCATCTGCCTGACCTGGTCAGCACGCATTTGAGTCACCTCACCAACATAAACTCTGGAGGTCTATAGCTAACAACACCAACAAAAAAAATTCACTGCCATCAAGTCAATTTTGACGCATAGTGATTCCTCCATGGGTTTCCTAAGTGGTATCTTTATAGAAGTAGATTGCCCAATCTTCTTTCTGAGGAGTGGCTGGTGGGTTTGAACCTCCAGCCTTCTGGTTAGCAGTCAAATGCCTTAGGCACTACAGCACCAGAGCTCCCATAGCTAACAGAGTGACCTCAAATACTCAGGGAATTCTAAGCATTTAGAATTATCTCTCAGGAACCAAGGACAAAAACCAAATTACTTTACATAAAGTTTAATGTAAACTGCATGCCTAGGTATAAGGTCACTAAGGTGAAGCTGAAAACATGAGTGAGTAGATTCCTCAAAAAACTAACTTATTTTGTATTCTTGTTCTGCTTAGAGTGTCAATTTTGTCTAGGAGAAAGGTAACCTATGGTAATGTTATTAATGCTGAAAAATCTTGCAATATATAATTTAAAATAATTTATGTTTTTGAGAATTGAATTTTGATTACTAAATAGTTCAAGTGGGATAGAGTATAGCAGTGGATCAAAACCAGATTACAGAATATTTTGCTTTAGTGCTTTACTCCTGCAATACTTAATTCTATGTATTAAATACATAATTCTATGATTCTATTCCATGATCTCCTCACAGCTAGGCTGCCATGTTAGATCATAGGTTGTTGTTACGTGCTGTCTCACTCATAAAGAATGTACGTATAATGGAACAAAGCACTGCCTAGTTCCGTGCCATCCTCACAATTGTTCTATGTTTGAGCCTGTTGTTGCAACCACTGTTTCAATCATCTCATTGAGGGTCTCTTTCTCACTGGCTCTCTATTTTACCAAGTATGATGTCTGTTCTGGTTACCTAGTGCTGCTCTGACAAGAATATACCACAAATGGGATGGCCTTAACAAATAGGAGTTTATTCTTACAATTTGGAGGCTTTAAGTCCAAGTTCAGAGTGCCAGGCTCTAGGGGCTCTAGGGGCTCTAGAGGCTGCCTCCTGCTCCCAGCCCAACTGGAGCTAGAGGCGTTTCTTCACTCAGACAGCTGCTGGATGAGTCTGGAAGCCCCAAGGTTGACAAGTAAAAAGGCACAGTCCTGATTTTACCAGATCACATAGCAGGGAATTAGCTTAAGTCCATTGTAAGTCCCAAGGTCAACAGAGCATGGCAGGCTGCTGAGCAATGACATGGCTACATGCAGGGTTCAAGCATGACAAAGGCTAGAGACCATTCTCAAAGCTTCTCCTCATATACAGGAAGCAGACCACATATCCAAAGGCAGCTACTCAGCTGCTTGTGGTAGGATCCCACCATGAGAGGTGATTGCCAGTCTCATCATGGGTAATAACTACCACCAGCTGCCCAGCCACTAAACCAGGCCCAACCAAATTGACACCCATAACTACCACAATGCCCTTCTCCAAGGACTGCTCCCTCTTGATAGCATATCCAAAGTGAGAAAAAGTCTCCCCACTCTCACTTCTAAGGAGCATTCTATCTGTTCTTCTTCCAAGACAGATTTGTTCATTCCTCTGGATGTCTTTGGTAAATTTAATATTCATTGCTAACACTAAAATTGAAAGGCATCAATTCTTTTTCAGTCTTCCTTATTCATTGTCTAGCTTTCGCATACATATGAGGCAATCAAAAATACCACATTAGTTCTCAAAGTGATATCTTGCATGCTTTCTGCAGCACATTTGCCCAATGTAATATGTTGATTTTTTCACTGCTGCTTCTATGGGTTGCTCTGAGTTGGAGCTGACTCAATGACACCTAACAACAACAAGAAGAAGCTTATGTGAGTATTGATTGTAGATCCTAGTAAAATTAAATCCTTGACAACATCAACATTTTCTCAGTTATCATGATGTTGCTTTTTGGTCCATTTGGGAGTATTTTTGTTTTCTTTATTTTACTGAAGTTTTTAGTCTTTGATCTTCATCAATAAATATTTCAAGTTTTTTTCACTTTCAGCAAGCAAAGTTGTGTCATCTGCATTTCACAGGTTGGTTAATGAGTCTTCCTCCAACCCTTATACCAAATCCTTCATATAGTCTAGCTTCTCTGATTATATGTTCAGCAAACAGATTGAATAAGTATCATGAAAGTGTACAAACTTGGCACACACATTTCCTGATTTTAAACCATAGTGTATACCCTTGTCTGTTCAAAGGACTGCCTCTTAGTGTTTGTATAGGTTCCACATTAACACAAGTAAATGTTCTGCAATTCCTATTTTTCTTAATGCTATCCATAATTTATTATGATCCACACAGTTGAATGCCTTCTTAATTCACCTTGAATTTCTGGCAGTTCCCTGTTGATGTATTGTTGCAACTATTTTTGAAATATTTTCAGCAAAATTTCACTTGCATTTGATATTAAAGCTATTGTTTGATGATTTTCACATTCCTTTGGCTCACTTTCCTTTGGAGAGGGCACAAATATGGATTTCTTCCAATCAGCTGGCCAGGTAACTGTCTTCTGAATTTCTTGGCATAAATAAGTGGACACCTCTAGCACTGTATCCATTTTTTGAAACATCTAAATGGATATTCTGTCAGTTTCTAGAGCTTTGTTTTTCACCAATGTCTTGAGTGTACCTTGGACTTCCTCTTTCAATATTATCAGTTCTTGATAATATTCTACCTCCTTAAATGTTTAAATGCCAACCAACTCTTTTTGGTACAATCACTCTATGTATTCCTTCCATCATCTTTTTGATGTTTTCTGTGTCATTCAACATTTGGTTGATAAAATCCTCATCCAAGTTGATGCTTGAATTTTTCTTCAGTTATGAGAAATGGTAAGCCTGTTCTTCCCTTTTGATTTTCTAATTCAATGTGTTTGCACATTTCATTATAATATTTTATTTGGTCCTCTTGAGTTGCATATATCAATGTAGATAAACAATTTTAAATGGAAGGTATGGACATACAAGTATCATTGTAGAATTATTATCATTCTACCAGTATCAGGTGAAATAAATTAGTTTTATTACCATAATAAAAATAATGAACACTTGAAGATACTGTATTTTGGCCATTTTAAGACATAATCAAAAACTTATCCTGATTCATCATTATTAGTAATACTAATTTATGTATGTTAAATATATGTCAATCAACCTAGACCTACCAATCTTGTAACTGTCTTTTCTTATGAACCATATTTGATCTTTAGAAAATTAATGCTTTGAAAATGTTTGAATCTTAGTATTTAATGTTAAAGTTAATTTTGTTTCATGAGAAATTAATTACTTTGTAAATTAAGGCTTTTGCATTTAGTTTTAATTATTTTCACATGATTCCTTTTTAATGTTTTCTGTTTGAAAATAAACCAGAATTAATTTTTAAATTCAAATCACATATCTAATTAACACCTCTTTAAAAGTGCAGCCAAAATAGGAAACAACCTTGATTCTTATGTATACGAGGGGCCTGGTTTCTATTATACCTAAGTTTTGTTTTGGCACTATGTAATTTAGTACACATTTCAAAGGTTATTAGCTTACTTGATGCCAAAAGGTCATCCATATTAGCAGTAATTGGCTTTTATGAATTTTGCTCATTATGCAAATGCATTATTTACAGGCACCATTAGGCCAAAGTGGATGTGAGAATATTGGTAATAGGTTCTCTGCATTCCTAATGAGGCAAAATATTTGACAATAGATAAATTAGGAATTCATTTTAGATATTAGAATGTGATTTAGAATATGAAAAACATTGGGATATTTCCTAGCTCATAAGCACTAAAGCAGGACTGGTTGGGAGCCAAACATGAAAACAGATTGAGTATAAGTACCTAATTTTGGGAGACTCGTCCTTAACAATCCAAGTTGGAAACGTCTGATAATGACTGCTCAGTCTAATATACTATATATACCAAGTCAGCATCAGCCAATTTGCTGGAACTAACTCCAAGATATTTTGTTCTGGATTCACAGAGTGTAAGAAGTGATACTGTTTTCAAGTTTTAGGAACATATATAAATCTCAATTTGTTTCAAATTGGGAAAACTAATCTCTGCCTATGTTAGATTATGTGTTGGGTTCTCTAGAGAAGCAAAACCAGTGAAGCTTATATACATAGACAAAGAAATTTATCTTAGGAAAATGGCTTACACAGTTATAAAGGCTGGCGAGTCGCAAGTTTTTGGATCAAACATCAAGCTGGAGGGTTTTCCAGACTCATGCAGCTTCAGGGGCTGACAAGCTCAAGGTTGGCAGGCAGTATCACTAACGGCTCTTGTCAGTGGATGACAAATCCAAGATCACTGTTAAAATGGTGGATTGTTTGCTCACAGGACAGTTTTAGGCAGCACAACAGGATCTAGAGCCACAGAAGTTTCCTGATTTTTCCAGGATGTCCACATATATTGGAAGCAGACCATACCCCTAAGGAAACTCCCTTTCAACTGATTGGCTGTTCAAAGCATATAAATCAGATTCCATAATGGGAATAATCATATCACAACTGCTTAAGCCACTCAGAATCATGGTCCAGCCAAGTTGACACAAAACCCCAACTATCACAGATGATTTGAAAAGTTATTTTGGAGGAGATCACAGGGTTGGAAGAACAAGTAAATCACTATTGAAATAGTGAGTATAGGAACCATAGTGAAATTTGCCAAGGTAGGATTGAATAGTCACAGGTACTTCTTGATTACTTCTTTTGACTTGTATTTGCTGAAATCTAGTGCTTATAAGTGAGAAAATAAAAATGATTAAGTCATAGTCTTTGTTAAGTTGAATCTTAGACTCCAGCAAGAAAGACCAGAAAAACAAAAAAACAAACAAACAAAAAAACAAAACTAAGTCATGACCAATAATAGAATCTGTACCATGTGTTCTGGCATCATAGGGGATAAGTTCTCCCTAGAGGACTGGGCTACTACTGGTAGTACTAAGTTTTGCTTAGTTCAATACTCTCACTTTTCTTTTATGTGCATAATTAACAACATTATAACTTACATATCAGGCAAATTCAGATACTAATTTATATCTGTATTTTATGTATCTAAGTAAGCTTTTGCATCAACTCACCTACTTCAAAATCACTGTCTCCAGAAATTTCTGTTCACAGCACTTGTAGCTCCATGAAAACTATGTGGAAGGTGCCTAAATAAATAAGAGAAATTGGACAGACTAGCCACCCTTGGTATAACCAAATGTACTCTGGGACCTCATTAGTTAATGTTCTCCTTTCACATTCTCAGATACTGAATTTAAAGAAGTTTTCCAACTGACCAGTTGAGGAAGGATTCTGAATTCTATCGCATGCTCTGTAGTATGCATCCTTCTTCTCATGGCTCTTTAGCCTTTCACATTGAGCAAGGTTACACAGTTTAGGCTTTCCTCTTCATGATGAGTCCAAAATGAGTTCTTCTGGGACTATCAGAAATTTCTCTTTTTTCCACTTCATCAGAGATTTCTGAAAACTTTGAACTTGAAATTGGAGGATATTTAAATCAGAAACTCTTTGTTCCTAGTGTCTTCCCTTCCTCAGTGTTGTTGTTGTTGTTGTTATGTGCCGTCGAGTCGAACCCGACTCATAGCGACCCCTCCTTGGGTTTCCGAAGCAGTATCACTACAGAAGTAGATTGCCCCATCTTCCTTCTGAGGAGTGGCTGGTGGGTTTGAACCTCCAGCCCTCTGGTTAGCAGTCAAGTGTCTTAGCCACTATGCTACCAGAGCTCCCTCCCTTCCTCACTACACATATAAATTTGCCCACCTCTTCTCTGAAACTCACTTCTGCATATGAAAATTACAGCACTGAGAAGAACAAAGGGATTCACTTGAATGCTTTTCATGTGGAAATAATTATAATTTACTTTGCATTTGCAAGATTCATTTATTCATACTAATATTTATTGAGAGACTCTTATGAATAAGGCAGTTTCCTAGGCACTGGGGAAAAATCAGTGAACAACACAAAGTCTGTGTTACCAGGATCTTAAATTTTATGGGAGAGATACATGAAAAATGTAAACAAACAAATAAAAAAATGTCAAATATAAATATTATGGAGGAAACAAGATGGTGATAAAGAAGATAATCATGTGAGTGCCAGAAAAAGGGTTCCAGTAAATGAGGTGGACAGAGAAGTCTTCTTTGTGGATTTATCATAGTAAGAATACAATATAATAATCATATGAAAAAAGAGAGTGAAGAGGGGCAAAGAGCTTTCCAGTGTAAAGGAACAAGATGAACAGAGGCCCTGAGGGAGAAATTATCTCTATGTGTTTGAAGAACTAAAAGAATATGTGGCTGGAATTTAATAAGAGAAGGTACAGTGGAAGAAAAGAAGCAAAGCAACACATAAAGTTTTGTTTGTTTTTTCTTTTTTTTTTTGGTTTTTTTTTCAGCATCTTAGGCAATAAATAATAGTGATTACTGCTAACTTTGTGACAATGGAGATCAAAATATGTATTTTGGAGGTTGAATAGATTAGAATCGTGTCCAGTTGAAATGAGGAAAGGAGAAGATAAAAATTGCCTTTAAATGTCTGGTTTGAATGTTGAGGCAGTTGCTTAAATGGGGAAAAGTAGTTATTAGTGGGATCAGGTTTGGGGAACAAAATCAAGTGTTCTACTTTGGTAATCTTAAGCATAAAACATCTACAAGAAATTCAAGTCTGACTCGATGGCATGTAACAACACAATAACAAGAAATTCAAGTAGCAATATTAAGTTTGAAGTTGAAAAATGAATCTGGGAATCAGAAGAGAAGTCTGAGCTGCAAGTGTAAGTTTAGAGATTATCATCATGTTGTTAATACACTGTAAGAACTAATGAGATCAGGTGAGAAAATAATATAGAGACCTGAGTGGGATCAAGTGCTAAGGAACAACAACATTGAGAGATGGCAGAAGAGGAAGATATAATAAAGAAAATTTGAAAGAGTATCCATGAGGTAAGAAGAAAAATAGGGGAATATATCGTTACAGAAACATAAAGCATGATTAAGGGCAAAATATTCAATACTGTTGAGTATTTTAGTAAGTTACAAATGAGAAATAGCATAGACAACATGAAAGATACTGAAGATCTTTGCAGTGTAGTAAATTACTTTGTAGTAAATGGCTTTTCTAGCCATAAGTCTTTGCAAACTCTATGGTGGGATTTGCTGTGAGCAACTGAGAAGCTCTTAATTGTATAAGTTATCCACCTGGGGCATTTCTTTTGTGTGCAACACAAAGCAATGTTCTGGGAGGTTCCTGCTCTCTCTCAGGTGCTTAGAATTCTGATGTTATGATTGGTTAATTTGGCCACTCTGCCAGGCTCAAAAGGAGGCCTCCTAGAGGCAGAAGAGGTCTCTCTCTGATTGCTGGTTGAGGAAGATGTGCTGCTGAAAGAGACACGTGCTCCTGAAAGAGACATGTGCTGCTGGGAAAGAGATGCAAGAGACATGTATTGCTGAGTGAGACACCGAAGGACACACACTGTTGGGAGAGAGACTGAGCGTTTTTCCTGAACTTGAATTGTACGCTGGTGCTTCCATAATAAACCCTATAATCTGTGAGTTCTGTGTGGCCACTTCAGTGAATTATTGAGAGAAGTGGTAGGTGTTTTGGGAGAACGGTTGGTGAAAGGGCTGGAGGGAGGCAGCATGTCTGGCCTTGCAGTAATAGGCCTTGGGTTACTGATAGTGATTCTGTCTTCCTCTTGTGGCATTAGAGGAGGTCAGGAGATGCAGCCTTCCTGCTCTTTGTGCAACCTTGATAAGAAATGTTTCACTGAAGTGCTAGTAACAGAAGCTTATTATACAAAATAGGATACTTCAAAAAAACCAAACTCACTGCCACTGAGTTGATTCTGACTCATAGTGAGTCCCTTTGGATTTCCAAGGGTGTAAATCTTTATGGGAGCACACAGCCTCATCTTCCACAGAGCAGCTAGTGGGTTTGAACCACTGACATTTTGTTAGTGCCTTAGCCACTACACCACTAGAGCTCCTTTATAAAAGGGAATAGTGTATACACACATCCTCCCCAATGCTATAAATCATTTCAGGATTACCTACCATACCTAATACAATGTAAATGTTATGCAAATAACACACTTCCGTCTTAGCCTTTGAGGTATTGCTTTAACCACTTAATAGCTTTGTAGGAACCAGTGTTTTTTTCTAGTATTTTTCATTCTCACTTGGTAGAATCCTTGGATCCAGAACCCACATATGTGGAGAGCCAACTGTATAATAAGTGAATGAAAGATTGTGCATAAAGAGAGCAAACCAAACACAGTAATCTAAATTTGTAACTTCCAAACACCACTAAAAAATTTAAAAATAAAGGAGATTTAGAAACTTCTGGTAAGATAGAGGAATAGGCAGACAAGAGACACAGACCCTCTTCAACGAAGAAAAGAAAAACCAATTAACAGAGATACAGAAGATAATCCTGGGGCCCTGAGCTTTGAAAGGAACTATACAGAAGTGGATTAGGCACCAACTAGTGGAAAAGCCTGAACAAAAATAGGACTTAAAAATAGGCTTTGTTTGCCAAGTTCAGCAGGGACATCTGAGAGGTTGATAACAGGAAAGGAGACAGGTGGTGAGTGAATAAGTGCTGTCAACTAGCAGATACAAGAACACAATACTCTGCTTGTGTAGATAACATACAAAGAAAACTAAAATTGTGGGCAAGTCACTCCAACATACAATCACCAATTAAATATAAACACCAAAACCTCAAAATGCCTCGGAGACAACAGAGCATCACAGTCCACACAAAGAAGCAAGATAAAGCAAAAGAAACAAGGGACCAGGACACAGACCCAAAACACATCCCTGAGGAAGACACAGCATTAGAACTCCCTGATAAGGAATTCAAAAGAAGTATATTTAGGTATCTTCAATGAATTGAGAGACAGATAAAGGAAAACACAGAGAAAAACCAATAACAATTTTGAAAGACAATACCAGAACAAAATGACAAAATAAATGAAAAATTAGAAATGATTAAAAATCTACACATAGAAATCCAGAAGATTAATACAAAATTTTCAGAAATAGGTAAGACATTGAATGGGCAAGAGAGCAGAATTGCATTAATGGAATACAGAATCAGTGAGATTGAAGGCAAATACCTGAACACTTCTTTAGAAAGGGGTCAATCAGAAAAAAGATCAAAATAAAATGAAGAAGGACTAACATTCATCTGGGATACCATCAAAGAGAATAACCTATGTGTAATTGTAATTCCAGAACAGGAAGAGACAAATAAAATCACAGAGAAAATTGTTGAAGATTTGTTGGAAGAAAATTTTCTTGGTATGATGAAAGATGAAAATATACCCTTTCGGGAAGTCCAACAAACCCTAAACAGGATAGACCCCAAAAGAAAATCCCCAGACATATCATCATCAAACTTACCAAAAACAAAGACAAAGAAAGAATCATGAGAGCAGCACAGGAAAAACGAAAAGTTACCTACAAGAGGCAACCAATAAGACTAAGCTCAGATTTCTCAACAGAAACCATGCAGGCATGAACACAATGCCATGGTATATATAAAACCCTGAAAGAAAAATTTCCAACCAAGAATTATGTACCCAGCAAAATTGTGCCTCAAATATGATGGTGAAATTAGGACATTTCCAGATAAGCAGAAATTAAGGGAATTTGTTAAAA
>NW_006921638.1:14495110-14500654 GCF_000298275.1 Orycteropus afer afer | reverse complement strand
GGAGACAATAGAACAGAATGTTCGAAATCCATAAAGAAAACAAGCACGACAAAGGGCTTTACTGATGTAGACATTCAAGCCACAGAAGATAGTTCGGGAAACTAAGAACCAGCATCACTTTTACTGCAGAATTGTCAGGGCTTTCAGAAACTGATGGCATCAGATGTCTTTGAAAGTGGGGGTGGAAAAGGGTGTAAAATATAGGAGAAAAATTAAGCAGTTGTATCCCTAGATACTCTCTACCATTTGGGCTAAAAAGGGGGGGGACACTTGATAAAAGAAAACTATAGCAAAAGAGTGACATAATAAATTTGAAGAAATATTCCAGAACATACTGTCATCACCAACAAGTCTGTCATCTTTAACTGTCATTTCAGAAAAACCTCATCCTGCATAACCTACAAAACTACCAGAAGCCCGAGCTCAATGATTATCTCAGGAAGTACTTACGGCATTGCCTGAAGATGACCTAGAAGAGAGTTTTTATAAATTTGTCATTTTCTTTCCTCTCTCTGTTTTTCAGATTGGATAACTTATACTGATTGAGTTTTAAGTTCACTAATTCATTCTTTTTTCATCTCAAACCTGTGGTTAAGCTCTTATATTAAATAATTTTAGTTTTTAAATTTTTCAACTCAAAAATTTCCACTTGTTTCTATATTATAGTTTATTTCTATTTGTTAAAATTTCTCACTTGTTGAAACATAGTCTTATTTTACTTTAATTCTTTTTCAATTATTTCTTTTAGTTATTTGAACCTATTTATAATAGCTGCCTTGAAATTCTCACCTGATAAACTAAACATTTAGGCCCACTCAAAGACAATTTTTTTTCCCTGTGAAGAAATCCCTGTGTGGTACAAATAGTAAAGCTCTTAACTGCGAGCCTAAAAGGTGTTGGTTCAAACTTAACCAGTGGTGCCTTAGAAGACAGGCCTGATGATCTGTTTTCAATGGGTCATAGCCCTGAAAATCCTCGATTCTACTGCAACTTACAATAATGGATCACATTTTTGTATGTCTTTGTGCATCTTATAATTTTTTTTACTGATATATTGGTGCAGTGCCTAAGGCATATGATTGTTAACCAGAAGGTTGGCAGTTCAAAGCCACCAGCAGCCCTGTGGAAGGAAGATGGGGGAATCTCCTTCTGTAGACTAGAAGACTAGAAAACTCTATGGGAGTTGCTATGAGTTGGAATTGATTCGATGGCAGTGGGTTTGGTTTTGGTTTTATACATTTAAGAAAATATGTTGTAGTAAACCTGGATTCTTATTTTTTCCCCCTACTTTTTTTTTTTTTTTAATTTTTCTCTTTATTCATTTGTTTTAGTAACTTGCTTGGATTAAATTGGTAGAATTTGTCTTTCTCATAATGTGTAGCTACTAACGTCTCTTCACAGTATTTTTGGTTTAATCTTATTTTATTTTTTGCCTATTCCTAGGACTCAACTATTTATTTGGCTAGCATAGTGGTCAGTCAATAATTGGTGAACTAATAACTGAAGTCTTCAAACACTTCAAGCTAGTAAGATTCCACCCTTTGTCAATGAATCTGAAAGAATGTT
Organism: Orycteropus afer afer; assembly: GCF_000298275.1. Taxonomy (NCBI): domain Eukaryota; kingdom Metazoa; phylum Chordata; class Mammalia; order Tubulidentata; family Orycteropodidae; genus Orycteropus; species Orycteropus afer. Next base: position 14,499,088 of record NW_006921638.1, on the reverse strand, counting down.
GAGAGCATATTTCAAAGCTCAGAATATTTCAAACCTACCCCGGCTCTTATTTTTTGCTGGTACCTTTTGTGTTTCCTCTGAAGATATGTTCAGCCTCCTTATCAGCCAGGGATGTGTGCATAGATTAGGCCTTCTTTAGTCTCACCTGGGAATAGGAAGAGATTATCAAGTCCCTCTTTGGCTTTTTATATCCAGTATTTCCCTGTTAACTCTCTGGCCTTTCCCATTTGCTTTCCACTGAGATGACTCTCTTACAAACAACACTGTTGGATTTTTTATTATTTGATCCATATCAACTGAGACCCATTCATCAAGAAAGCAACTGATTTTCAAAGCCAGTGCCTCCCTTGGAGAACTAATTTGATTAAATATAATAATTGTCTATATACATGTGAAAGCTGGACAATAAATAAGGAACACAAAAGAAAAGTTGATGATTTTGAGTTGTGGTGTTGGTAAAGAATACTGAAAGTACCATGAACTGCCAAAAGAACTAACAAATCTGTCCTGGAAGTGCAGCTAGAATGCTCCTTGGAAGTGAGAATGGTCAAACTTCGTCTCAGCAACTTTGGTCATGTTGTCAGAAAGGACTACTCCCTGGAGAAGGATATAATTCTTGGTAAAGTAGAGAGTCAAGAAAAAGGGGAAGACCCTCAGTGTGATGGATTGACACAGTGGCTGCAACAATGGGCTCAGGTATAGCAAGGATTGTGAGATTGGCCCCAGAAGAGTGTTTCATTCCATTGTACATAGGGTTGCTATGAGTCAGAGCTGACTAGATGCCACCTAATAACAAAAATAACCGTCTTTATATGATACAAATTATAAGGAACTCTGGTCATGTAGTGGTTAAGGTATTTGACTGCAAACCAAAAGGTAGATGGTTTGAATTCATCAGTTACACCACAGAAGAAAGATAAGGCAGTCTACTTCTGTAAAGATTTACAGCCTTGGAAACCCAATGGGGTTTGCTATGAGTCAGCTCCAACTTGGGTAGTGAGTTTTTTTGGTTATATATCTATATCTATATCTATATCTATATCTATCTATCTATCTATCTATCTATCTATCTATCTATGCATACAGACATACACACACAATAATAATAATATATAAAAAACTCACTGCCATCAAGTCGATTCCAACTAATAGTGACACCCCACTGGGTTTCCAAGGCAGTATCACTATAAAGTAGATTGCCCAACCTTCCTTCCGAGGAGTGTGTTTGAACTACTAGCCTTCTGATTAGCAATCCGATACCTCAAGCACTATGCCACCAGAGTCACACACACACACACACACACACATACACAAAATTCTTTTAGTAGATTAAATTATCATAGCTATGAAAATGATTTCCAAATCTTATCCCAAGTTCTGATTTCATACATACATACATATGTATGCATGTATATACATACGTGTGTGTGTGTGTGTGTGTATATATATTTGTTGTTGTTGTTGTTATGTGCTGTTGAGTCGGAAGCCTTCTGGTTCAAACCCACCAGCCACTCCTCAGAAGGAAGGTTGGGCAATCTACCATAGTGATACCACCTTGGAAACCCAAGGAGGGGTTGCTGTGAGTTTGGTCCAACTTGATGGCAGTGAGGTGTTTTTTTTTGTATATATATTTATTGCTATGTGCCATCAAGTCAGACACAACTCATAGCGACCCCTCCTTGAGTTTCCGAGGCAGTATCACTACAGAAGTAGATTGCCCCATCTTCTTTTCAAGGAGTGGCTGGTGGGTTTGAACTGCCAGCTTTCTGGTTAGCCATCAAGTGCCTTAGGCACTTTGCTACCAGAGCTCGCTGATTATATATAAAATCAGGAAAGAAAGAACAGATCAAAATGCAAAATAGGTATCAGTAGAGACTTTGAAACTTGCTCCTGAAGAGTTGAATAGCTAAAGTGAAAGAAAGAAATGATGAAGTAAAATAGCTGAACAAAATATTTCAAAGGGTGGCTGAAGAATAAGAAGTATTATAATGAACATTCAAAGTCTTTAAATTAGAAAACCAAAAGGCAAGAACACGCTGGGCACTTCTCAAATGGAAAGAACTTAAGAAAAAAAATTCAAGCCTCAAGTTGTAATACTGAGGGATTCTATGAACAAATCTACGGACTAAGGTGAGCCTACCCCACGATATTTTATGTAGCCTCATATGAATTTGAAAGATGGGCAATGAGTAAGGAAGAATTAATGTCTTTGAGTTGTGGTATTGGTGAAGAATGGACTGCCACAATAAACAAATCTCTACTGGAATAAGTGCAATGAGGATGCTCCTTATAAATGAGAATGACCAGACTGTGTCATGGTGTCAAAAGGGCCTACTCCCTGGAAAGGATATCATGCTTGCCACTCCTCGGAAGTAAGGTTGGGCAATCCTACTTCTGTAGTGATACTGCCTCGGAAACCCAAGGAGGGGTCTCTATGAGTCAGGGCTGACTCGATGGCACATAACAACAGCAACAACAAAGTAAGGTCAGAGATAAAGAAGGAAATACTCAATGAGATGGACTGACACAGTGGCTACAAAGATCCACAGCAAGGATGGTGGAGAAGAGTAGTGTTTTGTTCTGTTCCACATAGGGTCGCTATGAGTCTGAGCTGATGAGACAACACCTTACAACAACAATGTGGGTGAAATATTGGATGACATTGGAAATATCAAAGAAAATGGAAGGAATACAAAGAGCCACTGTTTCAAAAAGAAGTGGTTGATGTTCAGCCATTTCAAAGGTAGCATATGATCAAGAACCTATGGTATTGAAGGATGAAGTGCAAGCCACACTGAAGGCATTGGCAAAAAACCAGTCTCTAAGAATTAATTGAATACCAGTTGAAATGTTTCAACAAATGGATCCAAAGCTGAAGTTGTGGACTTGTCTTGGCTAGAGGATTTAGAAGGTAGCTATCTGGTCAACTGACTGGAAGAGATCCATATTTTTTGCCCATTTCAAAGAAAGATAATCCAACACAATGTGGAAATTATAGAACAATATTATGAGGAGCTCATATAACGTAGTGCCTAAGGCACTTGACTGCTAACCAGATGGCTGGCAGTTCAAATCCACCAGCCGCTCCTCAGAAGGAAGGTTTGGCAATCTACTTCCAGAGTGATACTACCTCAGAAACCCAAGGAGGGGTCACTATGAGTCGGGTCTGACTCAACAGCACATAACAACAACAATTAATATCACATGTATTGGACAAATGGGTTATAAAAGATCTCTTTAAAGTTTAAAGAGCAAAGATGTCACTGTGAAGACTAATGTGTGCCTGATGCAAACCATGGTATTTTCAATTGCTTTATATATATCCAAAAGCTGTAAAATGTATAAGGAAGACCAAAACAGAATTGACGTCTTCAAATTATGACATTGATGAAGAATATTAAATACCATAGACTGCCAGAAAAATGAACAACAAATCTGTCTTGGAAGAAGCATAGCCAAAATGTTCCTTAGAAGCAAGGGTGGTGAGACCTCATCATCTCACATACAATGGACATGTTATCAGGAGAGACCAGTCCCTGAAGAAGGAAATCATGCTTGGAAAACACAGGGTCAGTGAAGAAGAAGAAGACCCAAAAGGAGATGGATTGACACAGTGGCTGCAAAAGTGGTCTCAAACATAGCAATGATTGTGAGAAAGGCTCAGTACGGGAGAATGTTTCATTCTGTATACAGGATCGCTATGAACAAGAATCAACTCAATAGCATTTAATAACAACATGCATTGTTGTTCTTGTTGTTGTTAAGTGCCGTCGAGTCGTTTCCAACTCATAGCAACCCCATGCACAGCAGAACGAAACACTGCCCTATCCCGCGCCAGCCCCCCAATCCCTGCTATACTTGAGCCCATCATTGCAGCCACCATATCAATCCATCTTGTTGAAGGCCTCCCCCTCTTTCGTCGACCCTCCACCCTACCAAGCATGACATCCTTCTCCAGGGAATGGTCCCTTCTGACAA
>NW_006921638.1:14485563-14494095 GCF_000298275.1 Orycteropus afer afer | reverse complement strand
GGATAACATTTACAATCAGGAGCTCCTCAGTTGCTCATTCCACCACTGAATTTACAATGACTTATGGGTAGAAAAGCCATACTTAGTAATTTACTACACTGCAACCACAGAGAGCAGACAAATGGGTTGACAGGGAAAAAGGATTTTAGTCGTTAAATTATCACTGGAGATCTTGTTCACATAAATCATGTTGTTGTTATTTGCCATTGAGTCAGCCCCGACTCCTAGTGACCCCTCCTTGGGTTTCCGAGGCAGTTATCACTACGGAAGTAGGATTGCCCAACCTTCCTTCTGAGGAGCGGCTGGTGAGTTTGAACCACCAGTCTCCTGGTTAGCAGTCAAGTGCCTTAGGCACTATGCTACCAGAGCTCCTCACATAAATCATAGGCAATCTATATTTATGATAGGCAACAATTTTGAAAAGGATTTTTCCACAGAATAAAAATATGGTCATACCTAATTAGAACAAAGCAAAGCCTTCTTTTATTTGTATGTTACTTCTTTTGATAAAAACTTCAAATTTTTTTGTACTCTATCTACCCAATAAATGTATTAGCACAAAAATGAAACAATAATCCTATCAGTAACTACTCCTTTGAAGTCTGAATTCTTAAATAACTGTACTTTTTTTCCTTTTAATTTTGAAATTGTTCTTGTTAGGTGTTGTCACATCACCTGAGACTCGCAGTGACCCTGTGTACAGCTCAGTCCTGTGCCATGTTCACAATCCTTCCTATGCTTGACACCATTGTTGCAGCCACTGTGTCAGCCCATCTCATTGAGGTTCTTCCTCTTTTTTGCTGATCCTCTACTTACCAAGGATGATATCCTTTTCCAGGGACTGGTCCATTCTGAAAACATGACCAAAGATGGTGAGACAAAGTCTGGCCATTCTCACTTTCAAGGAGCATTCTGGCTGCCCTCCTTCCAGGACTGATTAGTTTGTTCCATAGTATTTTCAGTATTCTTTGCCAACACCATAATTCAAAGGCATCAACTCTTATTTGGTCTTCCTTATTCATTGTCCAGCTTTCACATGCATATGAGGTGATCCAAAACACCATGGCTTGAGTCAGGTGCACCTTAGTCTCTTGGGCCTTAATCTAATTTTCATAGATTATTAAAACAAAAACAAACAAACAAACAAAACAAAAAACCTTCTTGGATGTTCATAGGATGATAGGAAATGAACCTAATAATTTTACAAATTGTGTCATTCAATACTTATTCCTCCACATTAGAGAGTGCATAAGAGTGGCAGAGGCAGAGAGATGACTGTTTGAGCTGGTAATCACCCTGCTAAGTCATACTTCTAAGGAGAGGAGAGTATATACCTCTAGAGTTACAGCCTTGGAAACCCAAGGAGGGGTTGCTGTCAGTTGGAATCTACTCAATGGCAGTGAGTTTGGTTTTCTGGTTTTGGTACACATAGAGAAAGAGTTCTGATGGTGCAGTGCCATAGACATCTGGCTGCTAACCAGAAGGTTGGTGATTTGAACCCAACAGTTGCTCTGTTGGAGAAAGGTGAAACAGTCTGTTTCCGTAAAGATTTATAGCCTTGGAAACCCTGTGGGGGCAGTTCTACTCTGACCTAAACCCTCCTCAAATAATTTCCCTGTCTCTCTCTCTGGCTTTAATTTAACTTACATAGTGCTGCTTCCATAGTCTTTTAAAAGTATATCCCCAAAGCCCAAACCGACTGCAGTGGAGTTGATTGTGACTCATAGTGAACCTACAGGACAGAGTATAACTACCCCATAATGTGGGGTCACTATGAGTTGGGTCCGACTCGATTGCAAATAACAACAACAACAACAGTTATGGAAGCAGACCGCCTCATCTTTCTCTTGAAAAGTGACTGATGAGTTGGAGCCACCAACTTTGGGTTAACAGACAAATGCTTTAACCAATGCACAAGAAGAATCCTAAAAATATAACTCAGAAAACCAAACTCACTGTCATTGAATTGGTTCCCAGTCATAGTGACCCCCATTGAGTTTCCCAAAAAAAAACCACTCACTGCCGTAGATTTGATTTGACTCATAGTCAATTTGACTCACAGCGACCCCTCCTTGGGTTGCCTAGGAGGTATCTCTATGGAAGTAGATTGGCCTATCTTCCTTCTGAGGAGTGGCTGGTGGGTTTGAACTGCCAGCCTTCTGGTTAACAGTCACATGCCTTAGGCAAGACTGTAAATCTTTATAGAAGCAGACTGCCTTATCTTTTTTCCACAGAGCAGTTGGTGGATTCCTACCACTGACCTCTTGGTTAACAGCCAAATGCCTTAACCTTTACAAAACTAAAGCTCCTTAAAAGGAAAACAGTTACCTTAAAATAAAAGAAAAACGACTTCTTCCCCTTTCTGTGCTCTCATAGTTACTTTAAGCCTTTTCTTTAGTTTGATTTACCAGAGTTCTCTTCCTATTAGCCTTATTATCTACTTGTCTTACTCCCTACCCTGGCTTTTATTTTCATACATCTATACCAACACTAGACTTAAGCCATTTAACTAAAATAATGATAGTTGTTCAACATGCTGTTCCTTGAAAAAAAAATGTCTTTGTAAGCATTCATTGGATTTACTGAAATTTGTTAATGATACATATGTTTCATTGAATATCTCACTATCTAAAACCTAATAGATACTCAGTGTATGTTTATTGCATGTATGAATGAATGTGTGAATATCCACACAGTTAATTCTTAACTGACTACTAGTGGTTCACTGGTCATTAGATGTGACTTCAGGTTATGTTTAAACCCTCTCCATAAAGCAGCAGGTTAGAGCAATAACACAGGGCTTTGGTCAAATAAGAATGTATTTCTTGGAAATGGGAATGTCTATTGCACAATTAACCTGCAATTTTCAGAAGCGCACAGGTGTACCTATTGTGCATAATGAGTACAGGGGTGGTGTGGTTTTAAACTGAGGCCAAGCACACACTTGTAGTCCTTACTGAACTTTGTGGTGCCTTGACAATAAAAAGGGCCACAGTTTAAAGAAAGATTAGTCATTAAATTAGTTTTTTTTTTTTTTCTTTAATGATGAACACAGCCTGTGATGATATAGGCTTTCACATTTTATCAGTTGTGTTGAAGATGTGCACATTGTTCAAAATAGTCAACTAATCTTCTTACAACTTTACATAATCTCAACTATTATAAATCAAAATTACCCTAAAAATTCCATAGTACTTCAAGTATTATTTGAGATTTTTATGAACACTGGATCTTCTCTATCTATGCCTAAACAATAAATAAAATTGCCAATCACAAATTGAAAGAAGATGATAAAATTATTGGTTGTGTTCTGATATTAAGATCATAATTACCTGAAGAATATTTTTGCTTGGTTGAGTGCTAATGGAATTGCTCAAACCAGCAGGTGCTTCCTTTCTGTGCCAAGAAAACTCTCACTGAATCCACTAAGGAATTAGAGCTTTGTGATGAGGAAAAAACAAAACAAAACAAAACCATTTAATACAAAGTACCTGGATCCAGATCTAGTTGGATTTTCAGATATGATGAAGGTAGCTGAAGAAAGGTGGGTAAAGATAATAAAAAAACAAACCCACTGCCATAGAGTCAAATCTGACTCATAGTGATCCCTCCTTGGGTTTCCAAGGCAGTATCACTACAGAAGTAGATTGCCCAACCTTCCTTCTGAGTAGTGGCTAGTAGGTTTGAACCACCAGACTTCTGGTTAGCAGTCAAATTTCTTAGGCACTATGCTACCAGAGCTCCCAAAGACAATAGGAAACTGAAATTATTGAGCAGGTGTGTATCTTGATGCCCTTTTCATGCTTAATAAATGTTAAACTTTCAGGAATGTAATTTAAAGACTGAAATATGAAGGATCTCAAGATTATATTAGTTTTACCAAGATTAATTTAAAATCAGTTAAATTGCCCAGTTGGTTATATGACTTAAAACAAAACAAAAGTTATTGGTATCTAGATGATTGCAACTTATGGAGATCCCATATGCTACAGAAAAGAACTACTCTATAGAATTTTCTTGGCTATAACCTTTATGGAAGCCTATATTGGCAGGCTTTTCTTTCTCACCACTGGGTGAGTTTGAACTGCCAGTCCAGTGGCATCACTAAAGAGGATGTGTGTGTATGGATATCATGCTCTGACACTGTCAGAGAGGGTGACACAAGAAGTATCCCAAGGTCTATGGTGGATGTGGCAGTGGTGGTGACAGGTAGGCTGATGTTGCATGGGGAGGACCACCATAACAGTGGCATCACTAGGATTGGTGTCACCCATCATCCAATGTGGGAACTAATCACTACCACCACTTATACCTTCCCATCACCTGCCAGTTGGTGCAGGTAGGTAGGCTGTGGCACCCACTATTGGGTGGAAAGGAGGGTCTCTACCATGGCCAATGGGAAAGGGGAGGAGCTGTAGGCACTCTGAGGGGGTGGAGTCATGAGAGGTGGTACATGCCCTGTGTGAGATGGGCTGCTCCATCCATTAGGTGTGTGTGGGGGGGTTGTCAGCTGGCCTTGCCTACTTGGGGACATAACACCATGAGTTACCATACTAGATAATACCAACCCTAATGATGCTACTGTGCCAACCTTTAAGAAAGTAGCTGAAAGCATTTTTTTTGCACCACCCAAGGACCTAGTCAAGAACATAGGTCAGCTACAATCCTTGAAATTATTATCTTGTTAGTTTGTAAAATTTGTAGGGATCAGAAACAATGAATACTTGAACTTTAGCTGTAGTTGTTATTTCTTTATGACTTTTTTTTTCTTTTTTTAAGTTAAGTACCTTTGATAAAATGCCTTCAATTTTTAATTCTGGTTGTTAACTATATGTCATCTTATAATGTGAAAAAATTTTCAAAATAAAAAATATACACTTGTTGTTAGGTGCCATTGAGTTGATTTTGACTCATAGCAACTCTGCATGATAGAGTAGAACTGCTCCACAGTGTTTTCTGTGATATGATCTTTATAAGATCAAGTGGCCAGTCTTTCTCCCATAGAGCCATTGGGTAGGTTTAAACCTCCAAACTTTTGCTTCACAGCAGAGCACTTAGCAGTTGAACCACCAGGGTTTCATACTATATGCCTATGTAAACTAAAATATTTCAATATTTTCAAGTATTTTCTTAGAAAAAAGCCAGCAACATATATCTTTAAATAAATTGATTATTTTGATATAGTAATGATAGAAAGTTGCAAAACGTTTTGATAATTTAAAGTAAGCAGCCATATATTTTGCCTTCAGACTTTCAGTACAGAAGATTCTCTGCAAACCATACTTGTAATGCTCCAAGCATGAGCTAAGACTTGGGGATTTTTGGAAGATCCTGGCTTCTATTATCTTCATCTCTACTTTCTGTAATTAAGTTGGCTTAGTGGAATAAAACCATGTTAGATCAACTGCCCCCTCATATTGAAGTATAGTATACATTTTTCTTTTAGTTCAATAAAAAGGTATTAATTTGGTTTAACAATGAGAATAGATAGGATATCAGACAATAATCTTTGTATAATTTGCCTTTTTGATTTTTCCTTATTTACATATCTCTAAACTCTTATAATATTTAACAAAGAGTTAAATCTAAGCAGAAATAAACAAGTATTCTCTGTTTGCTGCTTGTGCCCATTACAAAGCTAAATAAGATACCATTTTCAAAATTAGTTTGCAAAACAAACAAAAAAAATCCATAAAAATTATAATTGATTTTCTTACCATCACTATTGCTATATTAGCTTAAGTAATGTGTGACAAAAATATATTGAGAGTACGTTTCTGTTTCCTAGGACTAACAACCCCCTTTTAGTCGTGTTGATTTGATGTTTTTAATGCTAATGACAGAGTCAAATGTATGAGTCAGAACTTTCTCACAATATTAGTTAGATTAATTACTTGAATGACACGGCAGTACTCTGACTCCCAGAAAAACATCCAATGTATAGATAAGTATTGGATGATTGGTGCTCATATTGTCATTATTATAAGAATTTCAACTCCATACTACTTTCTAAATTTCCTATTAGCATATCTTATCTTGGCCAAGTTGTTTCTTTTCTATTTGTTTAATGCATTGCTTCAAGATATCTGAATAAGAAGATGAAACAAAACAGATTAAAATTATATTGAATACCCAGAAATGGAGATTTAAAAGCAAATCATCTTTTAGGAAGATGTTTCAGTGAGATAATGGGTTCCGAATCATGTTTAGATAAAAGTACTGAACTCCTGATGCTTAGAACACAGTATTTTGCTAAGCATGTTATTCTATCACTGTGATGTTATATGCATGGAAGGTAGAGCATAGCTAGACATTAGGCATTTAAATACATGGTTTTACTTAGTTGTTACTTATATGAAAACAAATAAGCCTATATGATATTAGTTTATCTTCATTTCAGATGTATATTATAAATCTGAAATACAGGAAGTGTTAGAAATATCCTAGGGCCATAAAGGTGAAAATGGCAATTGGATTCCACTTTTAAAATCCATGCTCTTCCTTTCTTACCGTCTCATGTAACCCAAGAGTTTATGAAAAAACATATTTTATTTAAGGTATTAGAATGGAGTGCTATGTTGATAAGACCAATAAATAACATTTGCATAATTAATAACTTTATTTCCTTTTAATCTCCCCTTTTTCCTTTGTTTAGTTAAAGAAACTGACTTCATCCAGGTTTTAATGTGCTTATTTTCACACACAGGTAAAAAGTGGAATTAAGGCTCAAACTCAGGAGAACTGTTGCCTAGATTAATGTTTTTCCCTGGACAGCACAGCTGCTCTCAGAAGCTTATTATTCTGCCCTCTTACTGGAACCATTCACTGACATGGATGGGAAGGTAGGGTTGATATTACAACTTCCATGTCACGGATGTGACAACTGACGTACACAGAAGGTCAATAATAGAGATTAGCAGCAGGGCTAGAAATTTAATTGATCTCTCTAAACTCAAACTCTTTTTCAAAAGCATAATAATCTCATGCCAAATAAAATAGCTCTTAATTGTAGTATGTCCCCTTACAGCTTTATATGAGATTTTTTGGGGGGTGGGGTGGGTAGATATCTACCATTTGAGGAGCTCTGGTGGCATAGTGCCTAAGGTATTTGACTGCTAACCAGAAGGCTGGTGTTCAAACCCACCATCCACTCCTTGGGAGGAAGACTGGGCAATCTACTTCTGTAGTGATACTGTCTCGGAAACCCAAGGAGGGGTTGCTATGAGTCAGATCCGAGCTAACAGCAGTGAGTTTGGTTTTTTGATTTTATCTACCATTTGCTTAATATATATTTAAAATGCAGAGTGATCCTATAAAACTAAGATTATTATCCACATTAGATAGAAAAGAAAATAAGTGTGTGTTTCTTAGTTTGTCTGTATTTAAAATAAAATTCCCAAATCTTAGTAACTTAAAACAAAAATACATTTTTTTTTTTTTTTTCTGTACGTTGTATGCTCATAGGTATGGGTCAAGTGCTTATTCAAGGGACTAGTTAAAGGCACAGACCCTATTTGAAATATGTAATTCTCATTTTAGAGGTGGAAAGAACAAAGTCAGGTGGTGAAACACAATGACCTTTAAAGCGTCTCCTTGGACCTGGCAAATGTCCTATCTGCTCATATTCCATTGGTCAAAGAAGTCACATGGTGAAGTCCAACACCAATGGAGGCACTACAGCTGTGGGAATCTAATTCTCCTACAGAAAGGGGAATAAGTAGTTGTGAACAATAATATTTATATGTAGTTTTTCACTCAAATTAATGAGTGAAACAGATTTTGCACATGTCACTGGACTTCAAAATCATATTGGCTTTGAAAGATAGCTTATCTTCTAATTTATAAAATAATACTATACAATAGGTACTTTATTTGTTTTGACTCATACTTCTTATAATGAAATGGACAGAGTTGGAATTTCAATTCATTGCCATAGGGAAGGTGCTCATATTTAATTATAGGTACCAATGCTGGTTTCCCTTTAATGAAACATTTGCTTTACTTTTTATGTTGTGGCAGAAACCATATTTGTACATTTCTTATGGCTAAAGAAGATGTTTAGAAAATAGTAAGTGCTTAATATGACAGCTCTTTTCACAGTTTGTTAGTTTAACAAAGGTTCTATTTTTGTCAAAATAGCCAGCTATGCCTGAGAACATTACCAAATAATTAAATCAAGATCTCTATTTGTTTTCTGGGTTATGGCTGTCAAAAAGCTGTGTACCAGATCTATAAATGGTAAATGCAAATATATAGTGCATTTTGAAGATGTTCTGGGTATTGCTAGAAAAGTTCAACAAGCTAGATGCAAAGAATACAGAAAGAGGCATTCAGTGTCATAAATTCTCCATTTTGTGGTAGGTTCAGAGACTAATTTCTTTCTCCCTTTCTTAAGAACATATATTCTCAGTAGTTAAGAACATATATCCAGAATTTCCTGGGTTTGAATATCAGTTCTTTCTGTTCTGATATTTTCTAGCTATGTGATCTTAGCCAAGTTACTCTCTGTCTCATATTCTGTGTTTATAAAAT
>NW_006921638.1:14451182-14481178 GCF_000298275.1 Orycteropus afer afer | reverse complement strand
GATTTATGTATTTTGGGGCTCTTTCATTGGGTCCATAAATATTTATTATGGTTATATAGCATAGTGCCTAAGGCACTTGACTGCTCACCAGAAGGTTGGTGGTTCAAACCCACCAGCCACTCCTCAGAAGGAAGGTTGGGCAATCTTACTTCCATAGTGATACTGCCTCAGAAACCTAAAAGTCTTTGGTGGTTATGAGGGAGGTTGCCATAAATTCCATTCTTGAAAATATTAAGGATTATTTTTAAAGAAGTATTTCAAACAGGTGTATGAGAGAGAGAAAAAAAATGTTGCTTTCAAATATGACATTCTCATTAGACTTGAGAAAATCTGGGATCTTAATGCTTGCCAGTGCCCTTCCAAGAAGCAGCTATTAGTCTCTTCCTTCCTGGAACTTAAGGGAAGGAAGAAAAATGAAAACTCAATGAAGCAATTAATCCCCAGGACTAATGGCTTACATTAACCACATCCTCCTTTAACGTGAGACAACAAGAATTAGATGGTGCCTGGCTACCACTACTGATCACTCTGACCAAGAATGCAGAAGAATGTTCTGGTTAGAATAGATGTAGAGAAATAATAGAAGGAATCTCAAAGCCAAGAATAAAAAGACCAGACTTACTTGTCAAAAAGATAGGCGGAACCCTTGAGACTACTGTCCTGAGAAAACCTTCTATCCTGAAAGTGAAGATACTCCCAGAGGCCACCTTTCTGCCAAATAATGGATGGGACTATAAAATGAACAAAGTGAAGAACGTGTTCCTCAGGACATTCAGCGGTATGAGAATGAAAGGGCAGCATTTGCTGAAAAACAAAGATGAGAAGACAGGGAAGCACAGAGAAACTGGATGAATGGAGCCCAGGGAGGAAATAGAGAGAGTGCTGATACATTGTGAGGATTGCAATCAAGGTGAGTGTACAATTCATGTACGAAATATTGATTGGGAAAAGTAATTTTCTGTTGAAACTTTCACCTAAAGCAAAATAAAATGTTTTGAAAAAATAGAAGTATTAATCACATTTCTATTTACACTTTGAAAATATATGTGTTTAGGCAGTGACAAAAGAGAAAGGGTAAACTTGACATGAAATGGCCAAAGGTTAACTTAGAGGGAAGAGGTGAGAGATGGATACCACAACTCAATCTTTCTATTATCTATTTATTATCTACTTCTATTATCTTTCTATTATTTCACATAGCAAACGTTTGAGCTAAGCTCATTTCCCTCAATTACTAATCAGCCATTATCAGGGAAAATAAATTCTGTACCAAAAATCTCTTGGGAATTACAGATACTGTCCTAAATATTTATTAGTATTTTCAATATTCCCTGAGTCTGTGTTGCTTTCTCTGTTTCCAGAGCACTATCATGAAAATGATTCAAACTAAGTATAAAACACACTAATTAATTAAATGCTTTGTTTAAGTAATTTTGTATACCAAGTTATAGGGGGAAAACAGGGCTATTTCATTTATTTCAAATCATTATCATCATATATTATCATCATTTATAAATATATACTTATTTTGCTAAATATGTAGGAAGGGCATTATCAAATGTTTAAAGCAAGTAATCTAGCTATTAAATAAAATATATGTTCACAAAATTTGATCTATTTTGTAAAGTTATTGATAGACAGACAGACAGACCCACTGCCGTCAAGTCAGATCCGACTCATAGTGACCCCTCCTTGAGTTTCCGAGGCAGTATCACTATGGAAGTAGATTTGCCAACTTTCCTTTTGAAGAGTGGCTGGTGGTTTGAACAGCCAGCCTTATGGTTAGCAGTGAGGTGCCTGGATACAGAATACCTTTATAGAATGCTGTTCAGTCACTATGTCCACAGCACATATTCAATGTCCTCTGTTCTTCTCTATAACAAACTTCAAACCCCCAACTTAGGTAAAGCTTCCATTTAAGTTAACCAGTTTATAGATGTATAGTCTCTGATTGAATCCAGCCTAGCAAGTTCACAGATATTTCTAGTACCAACTGTGAGTTTCTAATACTCTTTCAGACTGTAAGTCACTAAAATGTTACTTGCTTTTGATAACATTGTTTTCACTTCAGAAAAGTGCTTTCCACAGCCTTGGCAGCTTAGGTGTATTCTTCCTGATTACCTCATTTTTTTTTTCCCCAAAAGCAATGACAACCTTTCCTTTTTATCTCCAAAATAGAAAACTATTAATTCAATGTTAGGAGCTCTGCTAGTGTAGTGCCTAAGGCACTTGACTGCTAACCAGAAGGCTGGTGGTTCAAACTCACCAGCCATTCCTCAGAAGGAAAGGTGGGCAATCTACTTCCGTAGTGATACTGCCTCAGAAACCCAAGAAGGTGTTGCTATGAGTCGGGTCCGACTTGACGGCACATAACACCACCAACAACAACAATTCAATGTTATGTATCAGATGATTTACAATACATATTTTGCGTTAATATGTGTATAGTCTCTTTAGTAATGCAACAAATCTCACCTCATAAAATTAAATTAAAACACAATTAAATATAAGCAGATTAAATTTTGAAATAATAAATAACTTCATTAAAAACTGCTCTATACAAAGCTGTAGCTAATTATGTTATTCAGTTATCTTATACCCTTGATTAATATCATCTAAGACTGTGTGTGTGTGTGTGTACTTTCCATCTTGCTTTATTCCCTCATTCAGACTTTAAAATTTTCAAGATTCACTGTAAACTGTTTCACATATTCTCCGTAATAATGGGATAATTCTGCTTTCATTCATCTCATTTTCCTTAAACCCCTTTGCACAGACACAGGTACATTAATGGCCTAAAGCACTTGACTGCTAATCAGAGGGCTGGCGGTTCAAACCCACCAGCCACACCTCAGAAGGAAGGTTGGGCAATCTACTTCTGTAGTGATACCACCTGGGAAACCCAAGGAGGGGTCGCTATGAGTCAGGTCCGACTCATTGGCACATAACAACAACATTGCTTTCCACCGTGGCTTTTGCCTGCTCACTGGTACATTTTCTAGGCCCACTGTATCCGGAACACACCAGTAAATATGTCAAGCAGACTCTGTGGTCTCCTGCCATCGATTGCAGCCTTTATAGACAAATCATAATGTGGAGGAAAATGTTTCTTTCTCCTTTTATCTTACTGCAATAAATGTGCATATAAATTAACTCTATGGTTAGTTAAAGATTTTTGATGTCTCTGGTACAATTGTGTGACTTCTAGTTTGGGAGTTCATACTCATGAAAATCTGATTTTATCATAACTGTGAGGAAAAGACCACTCATGAACCATTGGGATATTGCTGGTTGCTTATTTGGTGGAATTTGGGTTGTAACAATTAATGGTAGAGTAAGAGGTTGGGGGTGGGAGCAGGGGTCCAAAGAAGTGTGTTGTGCTTAAGTAGTTGTGTTCCATAAAAATATCTGGTCCAAGGCAGCTTTTTTGTATGTTGTGATAAAGCTCAACATTTGAGCTCCATTTAACTTTGCCTAAACTCTCCAACTGTCCAGTCCCTGGGGACCTAATCTGTGAGGAAACCTGGGATCATGGGAGATAGGAGAGTAGATATTCCTGTCCACTTTGTGCCCTGTCCATCTAACTCTTTTGCTTTCTCTGCCTCATATCCTTGCCCATCAAATTTTATCTCTACTAGGATGTCTAATAGTTTGTACATATATTCTACAAAAAGATTACCAAATCAGTGTTTACAATAGAAATCTGGGGGCTTTATTACAAAGAACTTTAAACTTTTCATAGATAGCTATGTAGGGCTGAGATTTGAACTTAAGTGGACTAGGAGACGAATCTAAAGAATGAGCACCCTATTGTCTTAAAAAACAAACAGAAAACAAAAACAAAAACAACCCTGACCCTTTACATTAAGTCAAGCTCATCTGACTGATTCTTTCTGTTTTCAGACCAAATTCTACTTCCAGGAGATCTAAGTAATTTATGCAAATAGGTTTCTCTTAATACTATGCTAGTCGTTCCAAAATATGTCTTCACTGAACTGCAAATAAAGCTTAGGCCAAAGTGGAGACATTCACTACATTAAGGAAAAAACTAACAACCTAAACAAGTTGTTCTTGAGTAATTGCCACCACGTGTTGCCATAGTTAATATGCCCACAAAATTAACAACTATTCCAGATTTCATTGATTATCTACTCATTTCTCTATTTAGCCTTTCAATGTTACTTAGAAATTTCATCCTCAAAAATAGCAAAACACATTTTAAGCTGTTTACTTGGTGTACTGTCTCCAAAGTGGATGGCTAGATCTAAACCTATGAACAGTTTTCTAACTTATTTTATATGTTGGTCATTTGTTAAAAAAATGATTTATTGAGCATTCTCTAAATTCAAGGCATTAAATTATGAGCTGGGTATGAAATGGTAGACAAAATAGATATGATCTGCATTCATCTAAGGGTCAGAGAAACACTAAAACCCAGAAAAAACACCTTAATTATATACAGACCTACCACAGAGATATTGTGGGTTCAGTTCCAGATCACTGCAATAAATCGAATATTAAAATAAAGAGATTCACATGAATTTTTTGTTGTTCCAGTGTATATTAAAGTTTGTTTACCCTACACTATAATCTAAGTGTGCAGGAGCATTATGAGAAAGTTTGAAATATCACAAGAATTATCAAAATGTAACACAGCATTATAAAATTATAAAATTAGCATATGCTATTGGAAGTGCCCATGAACTTCTTTTCCTTCTTTCTTTCTTTCTTTTTTTAAGTTGTGATTTGGGTGCACATTTACAAAGCAGATTCATTTAACTCTCAACAGTTTATGCACATTTGATTTCACAGCCCCGATTACAATCACCAACAATAAAAAGCTCTCCTCCTCTCTCCTCCCTGTGACTACATTTCCCTGTACCTTTCATGTTGTCTGTCCAGCTTTACCTCTATGTGAATGCTGCCCCTCTGATGTCTTATGGCTGATTGATCTAAGGGGTGAATATCCTTAAGATAGGTGAGTGTATCTCCCTGGGGTAGGTGTTCTGCTTGTAGGTCTTTCTACTGTTGGGCTGAGAGCCAATCCATGAAAATGAGTCCATTTCCAGGCCTGAAGGGTAACCTGGGGCCAGTCTCAGAGATTCTACCAGTCTCTCTCTGACCAGTAATTCTGGTCATTTTTGTGTTTTTGAATTTGTTCCACATTTTTCCCTCCCACATTATTCAAGATCTGCAATTTTGATCCCTTTCCAGGTGGTTGGCATTGGTAGCTGGGGACCATCTAGTTATTCTGGTTTTAGTGTTGTAAAGGCTGAAGACCTCATGGTCCATTATATATTTGAACTAATTGTTTCCAAATGACTTTGATTTTCTTCACTCTTCTTTGCTCCAGGTAAGAAGAGACCAACAATTGTATCTTAGATGGTCACTTGAAAGCTTTCAAGACCCCAGTTGCTCCTCACCAAAGTGGGATATAGGACAAGATTTTTATGTACTATACTGGGCCAATTGAGCATGATGTCCCCTGCGACTATGGTCTCTGAGCCTGAAAGCCCAGGGACTCTTTCCCTCAAGGTATTTGGTTGTCTCTGAGAAGTTACTTCAACCTTGTCCTCTGTTACTTCTGTAATACATGTAGATCATTTTGTAGTACAAATTCATATATAAGACTATCTTCAGCCAAATCTACCCTTGATCTTGGGTATACTCCTGTTTGCCTACCCCAACCTGATCTTCTCTCCTGTCTATGCATTTATCCACAGCCTAGTATTTGCTGCCTCTGGTAATGCAGTATATGTGCATGTGATAGGATTTGCCTCTGTTGTTTATATCTTTTGTGCATGTTTCTGCATCATCCCTCTCCCCATTGTCACCATGCTGGTCACAGGCTCTTTCCACACTGACCTTCTCCTCACCCAAATCACCATGTGAACCCCAACTAGTCCAAAGTTTTCCTTCCTCTTCCCTCCCATTCCTGGTAACCAACAAAGTGAATGTCCTTTCCTGAGTAAACTTTTTCTTGAATTTTATAATAATGGACTCATATAATATTTGTCCTTCTGTTATTGACTTATTTCACTCAGCATTAAGTCCTCAAAATTCATCCATGTTGTGAGATGATTCATGGATTCTTCATTATTCTTTAATGTTGCATAGTATTCCATGTGTGAATGTACCATAGTTCGGTTATCCATTCATCTGTTGGTGGGCATTTAGATTTTTTCCATCTCTTTGCTATAGTGAATTGTGCTGCAATGAATATGGGTATGCATATGGCTATTCATGTCCTGGCTTTTAACTCTTTAGGATATATTCCTAGTGATGGAATTGCTGGATCAAATGGTATTTCTATTTTCAATTTTTAAAGGTAACACAATACCATTTTCCACAGTGGCTGTACCATTTTACAGTCCCACGAGCAGTGTATGAGAGTCACAATCTCTCCACATCCTCACCAGAATTTTCTATTTTGTATCTTGTTAAACTTTGCTCTTATTGCTAGTGTGAGATGAGATCTCACTGTTGTTTTGATTTGCATCTTTCTAATGGATAATGACTGAGAGCATTTCCTCATGTTTATTGGCCACCTGTATATCTTCTTTAGTGAAGTGTCTGTTCATGTCCTTTGCCTATTTTTGAATTGGATTTTTTGTCTTTTTGGTGTTGATGGGTTGAAGTTTGTGCTGTAAATTAGGGCCCCTAGATTTGTCCCTATTTTATCTTTGATGAAATTTATGGTTTTGTTTTTACACTTAAATTTTGATCCACATTGAGTTTGGTTTTTTGTACGGATGAGGTATAGGTGTTGTATCATTTTTCTGCAAATGAGTATTCAAATTTGCCAGCACCATTTGTTAAAGAGGCAGTATCATGTTTGGAGGAAATCTCATTAACAACCTGTGATATTCAGATGACACAACCTTGCTTGGTGAAAGTAAAAAAGAGCTCTAGCACTTACTGATGAATATCAGAGACTACAGCCATCAATATGAAGAAAACAACAATCCTCACAATTGGAGAAGTAAGCAACCTCATGATAAATAGAGCAAAGATTGAAGCTGTCAATAATTTCATTTTACTTGGATCCACAGTCAACATCTATAGAATCAGCAGTCAAGAAGTCAAATGATGTATTACATTAGGCAAATCTGCAAAAGAGCAATTTAAAGTGTGAAAGAGCAAAGATATCATCACTTTGAAGACTAAAGCCATTGTCTTTTCAATATCACCATGTACTTTGAAAACTGCACAGTGAGTAAGGAAGACCTCAGAAGAATTGGTGAATTTGAATTGTGGCATTAGTGAAGAATATTGAATATACTATGGGCTGCCATAAGAAGGAAGAAATCTGTCTTGAAAGAAGTACAGACGGAATGTTCATTAGAAGCAAGAACGGCCAGACTTTGTCTCATGCTTTGGTCATGTTATCAGGAGCGACCAGTCCCTGGAGAAGAATAACATACTCAGTAAAGTAAAGAGTCAGCAATAAGGGGAAGACTCTCAACAAGATGGATTGGTACAGTGACTGCAATAATGGGCTCAAGCTTAACAACAATTGTGAGGATAGGGCAGGACTGGGCAGTATTTCATTCTGTTGTACGTAGTGTTGCAATGAGCTGGAACTGACTCTGCACTTACCAACATGGTATTAGGGGTGGAAATGAGAAAAATGTAGGAATTAGAATAATTTTAGAGGTAGAGTTTACAAGACTTAGTGACAATGAGGTGTCAAAGGGAGATTCCAGAGCTCTCTTTTATATCTACAGCTTGATAATACAGAGTAGAAAAAGGCAAAGAGGAAATATGGTGAGTATAATTTATCTCATTTGACGTTGAGAATACTTAAAACGTACTTGTATGTTCATTCTGTCTTTCAATATTACTCAGTCATATATTTATTCCAAAAACATATATTGAGCGCATCCTGTATGCCAAGCATTTTACTAAGTATTAAAAACACAAAAATGGTAAAATAGGATCCTTGCTTGAGAAGCCATAGTTATTCTGCAAGAGACAGACTAATAATTATTTGCAAGCAAAATTTACTCATAAATATTTATGAAACAATCCTAAAAATATTATTAGCAAAACAAATCCATTGATGTACAAAAATGATAGCACACTATGACCTAGCTGATTTCCTCCTGGGAATGCTAAAGTGAGTAAACATTAAAAAATATGTAACGTATTAAAGGAGAAAACACAATCATCTCAATAGATGCTTTAAAAGATAGATAAAATGAAACACCCATTCATGATAAAAATCTCTTATTCAATTAAATGAGAATAAAATTTCTTTCACATAATAAGACATATCTACCATAAACTAGGAGCTCTGGTAGCATAGTGCCTAAGGCATTTGCCTGCTAACCAGAACGCTGGCGTTTCAAACCCACTAGCCACTCCTTGGAAGGAAGATGGGGCAATCTACTTCCATAGTGATACTGCCTCGGAAACCCAAGGAGGGGTCTCTAGGAGTCAGGGCCGACTCGACGGCACATAACAACAACAACAACAGCCATAAACTAAGCATAGTTGCTGAATCTGTTGCTATAGAGTCAATTCTGACTCACAGTGACCTTACAGAACGAAGTAGAATTTGTGGAACTAGACTGATACATCTTTCTTCCATGGAGTAGCTTATGAATTTGAACTACCAACCATTTGAGTAGCAGCCAAGCTCTTAACCATTACACCATCAGAGCTCCCTAAAGTAAGCATAGACAATTTTATTGAGCAAATTTTAGAAGCATTTTAAATGAATGAAAAGAGCCAAAAAGAGAGAGAGAGAGAGGGAGATCTATCTCTCCACTTCAATTTAACACTGTACTGGAGACTTCAACTAGTATAAGAAACCAAGAAGAAAATTAAATCCTACAAGGAAAAGAATGGTAAAAACAAAGCAGATATTATTTGTCATTATTGTAATAGGTCATGAAGAACATATAAATAAATATTCACTCCTATTAGAATTGATATGAAAAAGTTGCATTAAGAAAGGCAATAGAGTTGAATATAAGATCAGCATACATATATACTTTGTATTCTTATACATAGGGACCTCTGGTAGCATAGAGCCTAAGGCACTTTACTGCTAACCAGAAGGCTGGCGGTTCAAATCCACCAGCCACTCCTTAGAAGGTTGGGCAATCTACTTCCATAGTGATACCACCTCGGAAACCCAATGAGGGGTTGCTATGACTCGGGGCCGACTCCACGGCACATTACAACAACAACAACATTCTTATATATCAGCTACAAATTATATGTAATTTAAAAAATAACCTAATTATAGAAAAAAAAAAAAAAAAAGCCAACACAATCTTGTAATAAATAAAGCTTCCCTGGAATAAAAAACAAAAGATGTGCAAAATTGTTATGTAGAAACTCATAAACAATATTAAAAGATTAGGTGTAACTAAGAAAACCAAAGAGATGAGGCAAATGCATCATGCCCTTTATTGAGGCATCCATTCCAACTCATAGTGTCTCTATAGTACAGAGTAGAAGTGTCCCACAGGGTTTCCAAGAAGAAGACAGCTGCATCTTTCTCCTGTTCGTGGATTTGAAATGCTGACCTTTCTCTTAGCAACCCTGGGTTTAACCACTGCACCACCGGGGCTCCTAAATGTATTATAGTAAGTCTTACTATCATAAAGATGTCAGTCACTCTAAAACAGGTTTATTGTTGTTGTTGTTGTTATGTGCCATCGAGTAGGACCTACTCATTGCGACGCCTCCTTGGGTTTCTGAGGCAGTATTGCTACTGAAGTAGATTGCCCAACCTTCCTTCCGAGGAGTGGCTGGTGGGTGGGTTTGAACTGCCAGCCTTCTGGTTAGCAGTCAAGTGCCTTAGGCACTACGCTACCAGAGCTCCATAACAGGTTTATATATTCACTTAATTATTTATCAGTTTGGGCTAATCTTTTTGATATAGCATACAAACTGAGTGGCTTAACACAGAGAAATAAACACTTCTTAATTGTATAATATTGAATGCAGTGTATGAAGAACTGTGAAGGAGCAGTGAGGTGTGTTTTTTTTTTTTTTTTTTTTGTAGCATGCTAAGTGAGTCCTGGTGCATATGGCTAAGCTTCTGATTGTTAGTTGAAAAGCAGGGGATCTAACCCACCCACTGCTTGGTGGGAGAAGAATATGGTAGTCTGCATCTGTAAAGATTTATAGTCTTGGAAATGTTATGAAGGGCAATTCTCCTCCAACCTCTAGTGTTGCTATGAGTCAGAACTTCCTCTACATCAAGGAGATTTGTGGTTTTTTTTTTTTTTTTTTTTCTTATTTTGGGGTTTTAGCACGTAATGGTTTCTTGGCATTGCAGTAGATCTACGCTTAGTACTCACTATGGCTACATGATGGAAAGAGTACAGATTACAACCTGGAAAAAGCATGGGGACAATTCTACTCTGCTCTATAATATCACTATGAGTTGGAATTGACTCAACGCAATGGGGGCTATAAATTAGCCTGAAACATATTCTTAGATTCTGGCAGAAGACATTGAACTTCTGGGTCAGAGATAGTGAACTTTAATTATTCACAGGAGCAAACAGACACACACACACACACAATGTTTTCTTTCTTCCCATTGCTCCAATTCCCACAAGTTGACTCAGAGGGCCAAGTGACATCTCACACTTGGTGGATTGCACTACATGAGAATTCTGAGTCTACTGCTAACCAAAAGGTCAATTTTCTGTAAGCCACTACACAGGAAAAAAGTGAGGCAGTCTGTTTCCATAAAGATTTGCATCTTTGGAAACCTTATGGAGCAGTTCTACTCTCCACACATGAAGTCACCATGAGTTGTAATTAACTCAACAACAACTAGCAACACACACACACACACACACACATATGATTTGGACTTTGCTAGTTATACTTTAGGGAGCTCTGGTGGTGTAGTGCCTAAGGAGTTTGACTGCTAACCATGCCTTGGAAGGAAGATTGAGCAATCTACTTCCATAGTGACATCACCTCAGAAACCCAAGGAGAGGTCTCTATGAGTCAGATCCGACTCAACAGCAGTCAGTTTTTTTTTTTTTTTTTAATTACACTTTGAATGTCTTTCCAGATCCAAATTTTATTCCAATTCACCCTGATTTGTGTTTACTAAGGCTCAAGTTGAAGGATTATATCAACAATTACCCAAGCTCTAAATTCCAGTTGGGTTTAACCACTGGTAAGCACAGTGGGTCAGAGTGTGGGAGGAGAGTGAAGTGTTATTTATTATACCAAGTTCATATTTATTCTTCCATCTCTCTCTCTCCCCTCACTAGGCAGTGGTTACTTTCTCTAATGGAGACCATGGCTAATATACATCTCTTTCTCTTTCTCTCTAAGGTTACTACTCCTTATGTATAATGAATTTTATCAGGATGTGTTTAATTTTAAGCATAGCTGCATGAAGTATGCAGAACTGAGATGAGAATTACATGTGTATATATATATATATATATATAGAGAGAGAGAGAGAGAGAGAGAGAGAGAGAGATGAGGATTATCAGTTTAATGATGGTAGCTAAAGTCATACAGGATTATGCAGGATAATCATAAGGTGTACACAATGAGAAGAGAAGGTTGAGGGCTAAAACTTGAGGAAAACTCATGGGCTGTTTAAGATATAGTCTCAGGGAAAAAACCTTGCAAAAGAGATTGAGATGACATGTCCAAAGAAGAGTAAGACAAAAACAGTGTCAATAGATGCCAAAAGAATATTTCTAGATTAAAAGAATTGTCAACATTATAGAAATCATGAAGAGATAACAAAGAAATAAGAATTAAAAGATATTTAATGGGCTTAGAAGTAATGAAGGATTAATGAATTTAGTAAAAGTAATTATGGCAGAAGAGTCCATCCCAAGAGTTTGGGGTCAGGATTAAAGAAGGGGTGAAGAAGTAAAGAGTGTTTATTTCATGCATCTTGTCCATGAAAGGGAAGAAAAAAGACCATAGCTAGAGGATTGGGAGATTTATTTTGAGGAAATTGTTGAAGAGTGCATATTTGTATGTGTAAAATATAGGTGGAAAGAAGAGATATAAAAGGAAAGTTTTGAGATACAAGAACTGGAAATGTTAATCCAAATTATCTACTCTCCACTTTGAAAAAACATGCATCTTAGACTTTGAACGTTTGGTTTATAAGTATCAAGTGATTGTTGGTGCCATTGCATGCCATTGGTCTATATTTTGACTTTCAACTTTCTTCCTGTTCTGTCCTATCCCTTTATTATCTAGGCCTTCGGGCCTGGTTAATAATCCTTTTTCTAAGCAGTTGAACCCGCTTTTAACCTCTAAATTTTTACTGAAGAAGTTGTCATTTTGATTCTAATCCCAAAAATTCAAAAAACCAGGAGAAACGTTCAACAGTCCTTTCATAAATTTTACCATAAAAACTAGGGAAACCAAAGTCTGTGTTTCTTGCCGTTATTCTAAGTTATACCTGTAACCCAGTTTTTCATTAAAATTGAAAAACAGGCAGCTATGGTAATAGTGAGATAATGTACACTTGAAATGAACTGAATCTGGTTTAAAAATATTTGCTAATGGAAGCCAGAAAATTTTGTGCTGTCTAGCATTTTATGTTTGAACAATATAAAAATTTCCCTTATTGCATTAAAAACTATAGCACTATTCTACAAGGAATGCATTCTTTCAGAGGAACAAGGAAATAAAATAATATAATATAATAGCAAATGTAATTATATTTTATTATACACTACATTAAAAAGAACTGTATGAAAAAGCATTAGGACTAAGTGTCTTCCAAAAGAAATCTACCCTTTCATACCAACTACATATATAACCTACTTGCACTTGAACTTGTGTAGGGAAATATTTAGTCCAAGCTATAACTTTTTTTTCCTCTTTTGCCTATATTTACATTTGTAAACAATGAAATTGGAATAAGCTAAGAGTGAAAACCACAAAGGAAATAAATGCTAGATTCTGGTCAACTAAAATGAGCTTTTCTTGTTCTCTTAGGATATTGTTTCTTTCTAATATATTGTCTGGTGGTATGGAATATACAAATAAACTGTTTAAATAATTTCATATTTGATTGAATATCCTACAGCTTAGAATCAATGAGAAAGACTGCCTCAAAAGCAAAGAAGCAATAGAACTTTGTTGTCCTTAGTATTGTTCTGCTTTTTTAAGACTTAAGAGAATATACATTTTAATAACCTATTTACTTGACTGTGAAGTGTGGAAAGCATGAAAATGAGTTTCAGTTTTCTGCTTTTTTTTTTTAAGCATTCCTACGTAGACATCATTATTCTTAAAGATTTTTAGTAAGATATTCATTATTAATTTCAAATAGGAAGACAGTAAATCTAGTCTTTTCAACTCTGATTAAGGAAATATATATTTGTTAAAATTAGACTAACTCTAACACTATGTATATTTTACTGCTGCTTCTACACTCAATGATTTATATACTTCAATGCAAGCAAAATAGTTGGTTTGAAAAATATTCAGGCATCTTTTATATATAAATGCTGCAAATTTTGTCAACTTTTTGTATTTTCCAAGTTAAAAATAAAATCTGCACTGTTACCTTCATTGCCTTTGATCATGGAGAACACATTGCAGTTCACAGAAGTAAACCAGGTGGTTGGTGTCTTACTTACCCAGTACTGATAGAACAGAAATATCACAAATGGGGAAGCAAAGACAGACTTGGAAGAAGGACAGGGTCATCCACTTCTGAAAAATCTGAGCACTGACATCCTTATGAATAACAGTGAAATACAGTCTAATATATTACCGGAAACTTCTTGAAGAGCTGTGAGACATTGTCCTATATGATACCTGAAATGCAGCCCCTCAGGTTGGAAGACACTCGAAATATGACCGGGGAAGAGCTACCTCCCCAATGTACAGTCAACGTTAATGATGTGGATGGAGTAAAGTTTTTGGGACCCTCATTTTCTGATGGCGGAAAACTCAAAATGGGAAGAAACAGTTGTAAACATTCATTAATTATCAGAACAAGTGTACAAAGTATGAATCTAGGAAAATTGGAAGTTGTCAAAAATGAAATGGCACATACAAAGATTGATATCCTAGCCATTAGTGAGCTGAAATGGACTGGTATTGGCTATTTTGAATCAGACAATCATATGATCTACTATGCCTGGAATGACAACTGAAGAGGAATGGCTTTTCATTGATCATCAAAAAGAACATCTCAGGATTTATCCTCAAGTACAGTGTTGTCTGTCAGTGATAGCATAATATTCATTCACCTACAGAGAAGACCAGTTAATACTACTATTATTCAAATTTATGTACCAACCACTAAAGACAAAGATAAAGAAATTGAAGATTTTTACCAACTTCTGCAGTCTGAAATTGAGCATGTAATAAAGATGGGCTGATAATTATTGGTGAAAAGAATGCAAAAATTACAAACAAAGAGGAATCAAAGATAGCTGGAAAGTATGGCCTTGGTGATAGAAATGATGCCAAAGATTGTATGATAGGATTTTGCAAGATCAACAACTTATTCATTGCAAATACCTTTCTTTAACAACACAAACAGTGACTATACATGAGGACATTTCCAGATGGAGTACACAGAAATAAGATGGACTACATCTGTGAAAAGAAGCCATGGAGAAACTCATTATCATCAGCGAAAACAGGGCCAGGAGCTGACTGTGGAACAATCAACTGTTCATGGGCAAGTTCAAGCTGAAACTGAAGAAAATTAAAATAAGTCTGTGAGAGCCAAAACAACATCTTGAATATATCCCACCTGAATTTAGAGACCATCTGAAAAATAGATTTGATGCTTTGAACACCAATGACCTAAGACAGACAAGTTGTGGGAAGACATCAAGAGCATCATACATGAAGAATGTTGTTGTTGTTATTTGCCATCGAATAGGCCCCGACTCATAGCGACCCCTCCTTGGGTTTCTGAGGCAGTATCACTATGGAAGTAGGAATGCCCAACCTTCCTTCTGAGGGCTGGTGGGTTTGAACCGCCAGCCTTCTGGTTAGCAGTCAAGTGCCTTAGGCACTATGCTACCAGAGCTCCTTACATGAAGAAAGCAGTCATTAAAAAGACAGAAAAGGAAGAAAACACAAAAAAATAGATGTCATAAATGACTTTGAAACTTGCACTTGACTGTAAAATAGATAGCACATATGGATGAAATGCTAAAGTAAAAAAATAGAATAAAAGAATTCAAAGGGTGGTTGGAGAAGACAAAGTAAAGTATGATGAATGTGCAAAGACCTGGAGTTAGAAAAGCAAAAGGAACAACATGCTTTGCATTTCTCAAGCTGAAAGAACTAAAGAAAAAAATCAAGCTTCAAGTTGCATTATTGAAGGATTCTATGAGCAAAATATTGAACTATGCTGGAAGCATCAAAGAACATAGAAGGGATACACAGAGTCATTGTATCCAAAAGAATTGGTCGATGTCCAACTATTTCAGGAGGTAGCATATAATCAAGAACAAGTAATATTAAAGGAGGGAGTCCAAGTTACACTGACTGAATTGGAAAAACAAGACTCCAGGAATTGACGGACTCCTCACTGAGATGTTTCAACAAATGGATGCAGCACTGGCAGTGCTTAGTCATTTATGCCAAGATATTTGGAAGACAACTATCTGGTCAACCAATTGGAAGATTCATATTTGTGCCCATTCCAAAGAAAGATAAAACAAGATAATGTGGAAATTATCAAACAATATAATTAATACCACACACAAGTCAAATCTTGCTGAAGATAATTTAAAAACAGTTGCAGCAGTATATTGACAGAGAACGTCCAGAAATGCAAGCTGGTTTCCAAAGAGGACATGGCATGAGGGATATCATTGCTGCTGTCAGATGGATTTTGGCTCAAAGCAAAGAATCCCAGAAAGGTGTTTACTTGTGTTTTATTCACTATACAAATGTATGCTACTGTTTGAATCATAACAGATATGGATAGCAGTATGAAGAATGGGAATTCCAGAACACTTAATTGTGCTCATGAGGAACCTATGCATAGACCAAGAGGCATAGAACAATGGTAAACAGCATGATTTACAATCAGGAAGGGTGTCTGTCAGGGTTGTATCCTTTCACTATACTTATTCATTTTGTACCTTAAGCAAATAATCTGAGAAACTGGACTCTATGAAGAAGAACTTGGCTTCAAGATTGGAGGAAGACTCATTGACAACTCTGATATGCAGATGACCCAACCTTGAGTGCTGAAGGTGAATAAGTCTTGAAGCATTTACTGATGAAGATCAAAGACTGTAGTATTCAGTATGGATTACACTTCAACATAAAGAAAACAAAAATCTTCACAACTGGACCAATAAGCAACATCATGATAAATGGAGAAAGTTTGAAGCTGTCAGGCCTCTCATTTTCCTTGGACTCATAGCCAACACCCATGGAAGCAAGAGTAAGGAAATCACACGTCATATCACACTGGAAAAGTCTACTGCAAAGGCCTCTTTAAAATGTTAAGAAACAGAGATGTCACTTTGAAGACTAAGTTGCACCTCATTCAAGCCATGGTATTATCAATACCTCATATGCATGTGAAAGCTGGACAATGAATAAGAAAGACTAAAGAAGAATTATTACCTTTGAATTGTGGTGTTGGTGAAGAATATTGAAAATACCATTGACTGCCAGAAAAATGAACAAATGTGTCATGTAAGAAGTGCAGCCAGAATGCTTCTTAGAAGCTAGCATGACCAGACTTTGTCTCACCTACTTTGGTTATGTTGTCAAATAGGAATATTTCCTGAATAAGAATATCATGTGTGATAAAGTAGAGGGTCAACAATGAAGGGGAAGTTCCTCAAGAAGATGGATGACATAGTGGCTGCAATGATGGTCTCAAGCATAGCGAGGGTTATAAAGATGGCACAGGACCAGGCTGTGTTTTGTTCTGCTGTTCAGAGGGTCATGATGAGTCAGGGTCAACCAGAGGGCAGCTAACAACAACATCACAAGTGGATGGCTTTAACAAACAGACACTTATTCTCCCACATTTTAGGAGGCTAAAAGTTGCAAATTCAGAGCAATGGCTCCAGGGAAAGGCTTTCTTGCTCTGTGTGTCTTGGTCCAAGGAGGATCCCACACAGGGACCTTGAGTCCAAAGGACACACTCCGCTCCTGGCTTTCTTTTCTTGGTTGTAGTATGTCACCCTCTTTCTGCTCACTTCTTTACTTTTATCTCTTGTAAGGTAAAAAAATATTGCAGGCCTTACCCCTGGAAAATTCCCCTTAAGTTAGATCAGGGTTATGAGAGGATTAAGGATGTTATGCTCCATCTTAATACTTTCACAACTGATTGGCTTATCATAGAAGTTCACATCATGGGGGATCACTACCTAACTGCTACATTACATTACATAACTGCTAAACCACTGAAAATCATGGCTTAGCCCAGGTAACACATTTTTTAGGGATGCAATTTAATCCATGACAAATGGTAAAGTAATTTATCACCAAGATTAACAAGTGCATTTCAAATAATTCTTTAAATTTGAACGTGGAAGTGTTATGTAGTGTTTGTTCTTCAGATTTTTAGGTAAATTAGCACAGGTCCTGAGGCTCTAGGTTTGAAAAAATTTAGGCCAAACTTTAAAAGATCAGGCTGCCCAGGATAAGAAGCATAATGTGAAGCCATAGCACTAACCCATACTCATGCCTTCAACTGGCATGAATGGTTCTGGCGCATATTCTGGTCATGATTTTACATAGAACTAGCCAGAAAACGTTGTAGACTGAGTAAGGAGTAAAAAAAATATCACATCTGAATAGCTAGCCTGAAGTCTCATTAACCTTTTTTGTCATTGCTTCATCATGTAAATTAATAATTTAAGTAGTTAGCCTCTTTAGCCAGCTCTCCCAGATTTGGCCTTTTTCTCTCCATCACTGATTTTTCTTCCCTTCCTCCAAGTTTCCTTGTAGTCACCTATGGAATTAATATTTATAGCTCTGAAGATCTGTGAGTGCTCTGATGAGATTCAGCTATTCTCAATCTTCATTTTATTGCCAAGTGCAGCTTTAGAGGGTGAAGAGTTGTTGGTCAGGTCAGGGTTTACTCTGCCAGGAATTTCTATTCATAGACTTTCTTCAAGAACAGAATGTGAGAAAGACATTAATAATGAAATACATTGTCCCCTCCGTATTTAAAGATGATACTGTGACTGGTATTGTTATTTCACATTGGTGGGTGTGACTAGAAACTCAGAGCTTTTTGTTGCAGGTTTTTCTATGCTGGTAGAATGTTAAAGAGAGCCCTTTAGTCTGCAGCTGCTGATACAATTCACCAAGTGTGATACAGGTTGCAACTGTTTCTCATTTTTTTTCCAGAAATTAATTCAGAACATAGAAGTGTTTTGGGGTGAACATATATTGGTACACTTATGCTAATATTTTCTCAATGAGGAACCTCTGGTTGAAAGTAACAGAATGTGACTCAGGATAAATGAAAATAAATTTATTATCAGGACACTAGGAATCCCAATGAAATTTATTTTTTAAAGGCTAAGAAATACCTATATGCATTGCAGTGAATTACTTGGTATGCCTTTCCTAGCCACAGTTTTTGTAACTCCCACTGGATTAGTGAGTGGGAAGATGCAAATAAGGTGTTTAGAACTCTGATGTTGGGATTTGTTAGTTTTGTCACTCTGCCAGGCTTAAAATGAGCCATCCTAGAAGCAGAGGAAGGGCAGAGATCTCACTGTCATCAAGAGAGAAGAGCTGGAGGTGAAGTAGTGCACGTTCTTGTACCTGAGATCCCTGCACTGGACCTCATTGGCAGAGATGCCCTGGAAGAGAGATACTCCAGCAGAGAGACATTCCAGCAGAGAGATGGCAGCAATGGAACAAAAAGACACGAGACAGAGTGGGGTGCTTACCTGGTCCATGGAGCGAGAGACCTGAGTGCCCTTGGACAGGAAGCTTGCTGGAGGAGGGGATGCACTTAAGTTTACCTACTGGCAGAGCTAAAAGAACTTTGTAATATTTGCCTGAGCAGAGCAGAGGCCAGGTTGAGAAACCAAGGGCCAGAGAGGTGTGCTTGAGGGCACAGCAGAGGAGAAAATGTGCTGATCAAAGAATTGTATCCTGATCATGTTCCTGAAACTGATTTGAAGCCTGTTATTTCCCTAATAAACCCCGTAATTGTGAGTGTTATTTAAGAGTTATCTGTGGCCATTGCAACGAATTATCAATCCCAGCAAAGAAGTAGTGAGTGCTGTGGGAGGGATGGTTGGTGTCAGGAATGGTAAAGGGCTGGAGAGTGGAAGCGTGTCTGGCCTCATAGAAATAAGCCTTGCACTATTGAGGGGTACTCTGTCTTCCTCTTGTGAAGTTAGAGGAGGTCAGAAGATGACACCCCAAAATCCTTTTTGCACTATGAAACCAAAACCAAACTCACTGCCATTGAGTCGATTCTGACTCTTAGCGAGCCCCTTTGGGTTTCCAAGGTGGTAAATCTTTACTTAAGATTGCCCAGTCTTCCTTCTGTGGAGTGGCTTGTATATTTGAACCACCAGTCTTCTGATTAGCAGTCAAATGCCTTAGACACTACACCACTAGAGCTCTTTCCGTGTAGTCATATGGGTATTTTGCACTATAGTAATGACAATAATCCAGTTTAGAAATCAAGACCTGATGACAAGTCTAGTCCCTGTTGATACTGGAAATACTGAAGTCTAAGGGTTTCCTGCCTCGTTGATTCAAATTCTAGGGACAGATAGAATTTGATTGACATGTTTGGGAGTGTGACGAATGAAAGATCCACCAGACACCATGGAAATGGAAGGGCGGTACTCAGGATTAACATAATGAAAGAAAATAGAATGTGTAAGCTATTGTCCCTATTATTACACTATTACTGTTTGCCTTTGGAGAATGGGGTCAATTATTAAGACTTTGTTTTTGGACTCTGGTTTCTGAGGGCTCTCCAAAACATATCTGGCATTGAATTTAATTCAACTTTAAATACTAAATCTGAATGGTAAGTACTAGCCTAGCACTATGCCACCAGAGGTCCTGCTTACAAGGGTAAGAGATTAAAATGCAGTTAAGAAATAATATAGTAAATAAGAATTTAAATTCTGAGGTTATTCTGTCATTTTCAGATAAATTTATATTATAAGAAAATGAAGATTGGTTTTGAGAGCTTATAAGTAAGGATCTGTGGTGGCTTAGTGCGTAAGGGATTTGACTGTTAACCAGAAGGCTGGCAATTCAAGTCCACCAGCCACTCCTTGGAAGAAAGACTGGGCAATCTACTTCCATAGAGATACTGCCTCAGAAACCCAAGGCGGGGTCGCTATGAGGTGAGAAAGACTTGACAGCAGTGCATTTTTTTTTTTTTTTTTTAATGAACAGTAAGGGAGCTCTGATGGTATAGTGGTTAAGGCATTTGGTTGCTAACCAAAAGTTAAGTGGTTCAAACCCACCAGCTGATGGATTGACACAGTGATTGCAATGATGGGCTCAGGTATAGCAAGGATCGTGGGGCTGGCACAGGACTGGGCAGTGTTTTGTTCTGTTGTACATGAGGTCACTATGAGTCAGAGACATCTTGATGGCACCTAACAACAACAAAAAAAGAAATCATAAAATTTTGATTGGTTGCAGATCAACCCATCACTGTTTCAGGCAGAACTACAGAAGTGGGAAAAGGACCATAACTGGGATATGAAAATAAGTGAAGATTAAAAAATGAATACAGAATTGGGTTCTAGGGATCGACTTCTTGGTTACTTGGAGGTCAGAGTATGACTCATGTCCATGTGGCCTGAGTCATAGCCACAAGGTGGCTACAAGAAAATACTAGTACCCCAACCTTTAAATTAGATAAGGAAACACCCTGGTACTTTCCCCAGGTCTTTCTGCGAACGTAATCTACTTTCCTCCACACTCTACCTGAGGGCAAGCTGTTCTCTCTAGGTTTATCCCAGACTTGTCTGTACGTAGCCACATTGCTGCTTTAATCGTCAGAAAAACCTCAAATGGCATCTGAACTTGTGTCCAGACTCCAGATGGAATTAAAGCTTCTGCTGTAGACCACAGATTTCCACAAACCAATTGTTTTAGAATTTATGTTCTAACATACCCATTAGTTCCTGAGTTAGCACAAGAGATGGATTTATGAGAACTATGCATCTGTTATCCTATAAACTTTCTCTTATAGACTTATAATAGAAAGAGAATGTAGAGACAAAAAAGAAAATTCCCAATTATCCTTTAATAGAAAAGTTAACACCAAGGAGAACAGTGTTCAAAGTTGACAATATAATCTAAAGATCCATAAAAGAGGAGCCCTCATTTGTTGAGAACTAATTAAATTTAAAATTTTGGACATGTGCTATGGGAAGAGAGATTCCAGATTCGAACATGTTCTGTAGAGACCCTTTTATTAGACAAGATAAACAAAACATCATCCAGTATGAGGGAAACCATCAGCATTTACACAGTAAAGAAGCCAAATGTAGTCCACTGAGTCACAGTCACGCTGTTCATTATATTTGATAGATTACAAAATAAATTATTACAAAATCATGATTGGTGGAATGGCAACTCATCACTGTTGCAGGCTGGACTACAGAAGCAGCGAGAGGGCCATGATTAGAACATGTACATAATTGAAGATTACAAAGGGATAGAGAATTGGTTCTCAGGCTTGTCCACCTGGCTACATGGTGGTCAGGATATAACTTATGGCTATTGGACACTGATGGGCAATCTACTTCCATAGTGATACTGCCTCGGAAACCCAAGGAGGGGTCGCTATGAGTCGGGTCCGACTTCACGGCACATAACAACAACAACAATTGGACATGGAGTCATACCCACAAGCGGACTTTAAAGAATATCAGGACCTCAAACTTTAATTTAAATTAGGTAATAACTCATCCAGGTAAGTTAACTAGACAAAATTAATAGGTCACATATAGAAGGCACTTTCTAATTTTATGAAATAAAAAACTAGTTTTACTTTTAGAAAAGTAAATGCAAAAGTACTTTGCTTTTCCCAAAATATGCACCCTAAGAAATAGTTTGTAAATAACACTTTTGTAACAAATAATTCTTCAATGAGGGATTTTATGAATTCTTTTATAGGAGTAATTATGCATGCTTTTCTTTTTTCCAAATACTATTATTATTCTTGGTGGTTTTCTTAAAAAAATATACTCTGATTAAAATGCATATAATCTACAGATGATGGCAGGAAGGTTCAGAACATTTGGTTATGAAAAGAGGCTCATTTGCTACAAGTTAGAGTGGTATTATTTTACAAAGTCATCTACTCTAATGCATTTAAAATATTGGGGTGGATTTTAAAAACTTGATCTATACATTTTATAAAAAGCATATTTTGTGTACAAAGTGAAGCCTAAATATTTTAATCTTGTCTATAAATATTTTCTATCATCAGGTTTTCTGCCTACTTATATAGAAGCCCTGGGAGCACAGTGCTTAAGCACTCACCTACTAAACAAAATGTTTGTTGTTCCAACCCATCAGCTGCTTCACAGGAGAAAGATATGACAGTCTGTTCATTAAAGATTTACAGCATTGGCAATCCTATGGGTCAATGTGGAAGTTTGGGCAATCTACTTCTGTAGTGATACTGCCTTGGAAATCCAAGGAGAGATCACTATGAGTCAGGTCTGACTCGACAGCACATAACAACAAAAACAATATAGGATCTCTATGAGTCAGAATTTGACCCCACAGCAGTGGTTTTGAGTTGGGTTTGTTTTTATATGAATATATTTTTCACTGTTCAGTGACATTTAATTTCTCCATAACTTTTAACTGATTAATTATCGTAAAGAAAAATCTCAGATTATTATTTAATATGATGTTAAAAGGAATGGGTTGGGCTGTCTGTCTTTAGCTTTTTGAGTTACAATATTTAATGCATTACAGAAAACACCAAAATAGCCCAATAATCACAGTTATAAGGTCCATGAAAGTCTAATAAATATGGGTTACATACATTCAATTTTTCTATAAGACAGTGAAGTCTGCTCAATGGTATGTATGAAATTGAATCTTTTTGTGTTTATCAGGAGCAAAAATGTCACTTTGAAGGTATAAGTATACCTGAACCAAGCCATGATATTTTCAGGAGCTTCAAATACACATGAGAACTGGACAATACTAAAGAAGTCTACAGAAGAATTGATGTATTTTTTTGAGTTGTGGTGTTGGAGAAGAATATTGAATGCAGCATGGACTGAGGGAAGAAAGAACAAATGTGTCTTGGAGGAAGTACAGATAGAATGCTCCTTAGAAGCGAGAATGTCTAGAGTTCATCTCTTGTACTTTGGTCATGTTATCAGAAGGGACAATTCCTGTAAAGGACATAATTCTTGGGAAAAGAGAGAGTCAATGAAAAAGGAGAAGACCATCAAAGAGATGGATTGACACAGTGGCTGTGATGATGGGCTCAAGCATAGCAACAATTTTGATGACATAACAGGACTGGGCAGTGTTTTATTTTATTGTACACAGGGTTATTATGCGTCAGAACCAACTCGATGTCACCTAACAACAAGAACGAGTATATCTAAATTTTGTTTTTAAAAGATTTTAAGGGATTAATTAATTAAGAAATTAATCTTAAAATATATGAAGGTGCATACTACTACTGTGTTCTGGCTAACATGTGTCTGCCAAACAGTAGCTAGACTAGATTATTTTCTTATGAAATTATTTAGAAGGAAAATCATTCATATGCTAATAAGCAAAAATAAACATATTATTTAATTTGATGTTATTTTGAGACAATATGGTTTTTCTTTAATTTCTAAAATTTCCTTTTTATTTTACAATAAAACACAATTATACACCACTATTAAAGGATTTTGTAAGAACAAAGTTTTAATATGTATTCTGTATTTCAGAAGGAAGGCTGTGCAATCTACTTCTGTAGTGATACTGCCTCAGAAACCCAATGAGAGGTCGCTATGAGTCTGGTCTGACTCTACGGCACATAACAACAACAATAACATTCTGTATTTGTTAAATTTAAACTTCTGAGGAAAGATAAAAAATAAATAAAGCTGCATAATAAACATCTTCTATGTGTATATTAAAAACTCACTGCCAAAAAAAAAGATACATCCTAGCTATATGATTTTTAAACGTAAGTATATATCCCAAAGGATCCATTTGAAGATTTAAAATGGAAGCTGCTGTGTTAAATTACACTCATAAAATAATGGCTCACATTCTAATATGGGCCAATGGCTCCCTCTTTTTTTTCCCCTAAGTGTTGATTTTCCTGATACACCTTTCAAAGTAGTTCAACTTGTATGATTTGTTAACTAGAAGCCTGACAAGGTGCAAACAGTGTTTGAGGGCATTGTTGTTGCAGCTCTTCTAATTTCACAAGTGGGAGGGAGGAAAATCACCATCAACAGCATTAGCCAAGGGTTGGTTCCTAGAAGTCAGAGGTCAGACATGCCACCACCTTCCTATCTTTTTACCAAATCTGACACCAACCATGGCTCCCACGGCACTCTCTACTTCTCTGTGGGGTTTGATAATTCATTGTAATGGCCACATAGAACCCACAGAAAATACTCACAACTACGGGGTTTATTAGGGAAGCAGCAGATTCCAATTCAGGATTACAGTTCTTCAGTCAGGACAGCTTTTTTTCAGCTATGCCACAGGTACAACAATTCTGTGGTCCTTGGCTTCCTCCTTGCTTGGGGACCATGGCTTCCTCCATGCTCTACTCCTGCCTACTCTTTCTTAATGATAGTAAGATCTCACTTTTCCACTTCTGGCATGGCTCGTTTTAAATCAAGCAGAATGGCAAAACTGACCAATCCATATGTTAGGGTTCCATACACATTATTTGTTTTGTCTCTCTCCCACAATGCTGCCAACTACTGTATTTACGTTATTGACAAGCTATCTAATCCACTTTGTGAGCTAAAACACCTCATGTTTGCATAGTCTCATCCAGTCATCTGGTTAGAAACAGAAAGACCATGGCTAGAAGACCCATAGTAAGTAATTCACTGCACCCACAAGAAATGTCATGTATGGTATTTATCCAATCTAGAGGAAATACTAACATGTGGTACATGAATGATACTACCACCAGAGACACTCATTACTAAACCAAACCAAACCCGAATCACTGCCACTGAGTCAATTCTCATATTGACCCAACAGGACAGACTAGAACTGCACTATAGGGTTTCCAAGGATATAATTTTTACAGAGCAGACTGCCACATCATTTTCCTGTGGAACAGCTGATAGGTTCATATCCTAACCTTTTGGTTTCCAGCCAAGCACTTTAACCACTGTGCCATCAGGGCTCCTTTGCTCATTGCTCCTTTTTTTTTTTTTTCAAGGTTATTGTAAATGTCAGAAAGTGTGGTCATCTCACTTTATTTCCTACTTTTAAAAATTCACTTCAGCAAAATGACTATCAGCAAATGTGAATGTCTGGACAAACCTTACTTCAGTATAAGAGGAGAATTTTATTTTTACAATTAAAACAAATTTTTTGTTAATTATTATTTTAAAATATTTTTATATGAAGATGAATATATAATTTAGATTATAAGCAACTTAATACTTATGAATTCCATACTATAATCTTTGTGCTTTGTGATTATACACTTTTACTTCTGCCATTACATTTCATTTCATGTTATTTTTGGAGGCATTTATTATATTCTATTCTTTATTGTCTCCTCACATTATGAAATAACTCCATATGTGTTTTAATAAGTGATACAATAATACTCATACACTTACAAGAAGGACCAGCTAATATGAATATTATTCAAATTAATGTACCAAAATTAATGACAAAGATGAAAAGATTGAAGATTTTTACCAACGTCAGCAGTCTGAGAATGACGGAACATGCACTGAAAATGTATTAATAATTCCTAGTGATTGGAATGTGGAAATTGGAAACAAAGGAGGATCAGCAGTTGGAAAATATGATCTTGGTGATAGAAACAGTACTTGAGATTGCATAAGATAATTTTACAAGACCTAGTCATTGCAAATACCTTTTACCACAACATAAATGGCAAGTATACAGGTAGAAGGCATTGAAATCAAATCAACTACATCTGTGGAAAGAGATAATGAAGAAGCTCAAGATCACCAGTCAGATGATGAGGGGCCCACTGAGGAAGAGACCATCATTTGCTAATATGCAAGTTTAAGTTAAAGAAAATTAAAATAAGTCCACACGATCTAACGTAGGACTTGAAGTGTAGCCCCTCTGAATTTAGAAATCATCTGAAGAATACATCTGACACATTGAACACTAACGATCAAAGACCAGACAAGTTGTAGGATGACATCAAGGACATCACATATAAAGAAAGCAAAAGTCATTAAAAGGACAAGGAAGAAAAAAAGACAAAGATAGATGTCAGAAGAGACAGTGGAACTTGTTCTTGAACATAAGAGTAGCTAAAGAGAATAGAAAAAATGATGAAGGGGCTGAACAGATTTCAAAGAACAACTCTAGAAGATAAAATATAGCATTGATGCAAAGACCTGGAGTTAGAAAGCCAAAAAGGAAGTACACACTTGTCATTACTCAAGATGAAAGAACTAAAGGAAAACTCAAGCCTCAAATTTCAATATATTGAAGGATTCTATGGGCAAAATATTGAATGACACAGGAAGAGTAAAAGAAAGATGGAAAGAATTCAGAGTCACTGTACTACAAAGAATTGGTCAACATTTGACCATTTCAGGAGGTGTTGTTGTT
This sequence comes from Orycteropus afer afer, assembly GCF_000298275.1. Lineage (NCBI taxonomy): Eukaryota > Metazoa > Chordata > Mammalia > Tubulidentata > Orycteropodidae > Orycteropus > Orycteropus afer. The sequence goes on along the minus strand of NW_006921638.1, from coordinate 14,454,439 downwards.
GTTAGGTGTCATTGAGTTGGCTCGAACTCATAGTGACCCTGTGTACAACAAATGAAACAACGGCTGGTCCTGTGTCAGCCTCACAATCCTTGTTAAAGTTACGCCCATAATTGCAGCCACTTTGTCAATCCATCTCATTGAGGGCTTTCCCCTTTTTCCGTTGACCTTGCACTTTACAAAGCACACTGTCATTCTCCAGGGAATGATCTCTTCTGACAGCATGACTGTGTTAGTTAAGTTTGTGTGTCAAGTTGTCTAGGCCTGGTTGAATGGCTGGGCGGCTGGATGTAGTTATTCCCCATGGTTAGATTGGTAATTAACTCCATGGTGGGATGTATTGGAGCAGCTTAGTAGCTGCTTTAGGGATGTGGTCTGCTTCTGGTATACAAGAATCAGCTTTGGGAATGGTCTCTAGCTTATGGCACATTTGAACACTGCATGTAGCTGAGTTGTTGTTCAGCAGCCTTCCATGCTCTGCCAGTCTTGGGGACTTGCAATGGACTTGAATTAATGGCCTGTTGTGTGGTGTGGTAGTATCGGGACTGTGCCTTATAACTTGTCGACCTTGGGTTTGTCAGACTCAGCAGCAAGCAGCTGAGTGAAGAAAGCTTCAGTAGGCCAGGAGGAGCAGTAGGCCTCCAGCTTCAGTAGGCCAGGAGGAGCAGGAGGCAGAGCTGAAGCCCAAGATTGAGGGGCTTTCACCCAGCCCCTAGAACTTGACACTTTGAACTCAGACTAAAAGCCTCCAAATTGTAAGAATAAACTCTTCTTTGTTAAAGCTATCTCATTTGTGGTATATTCTTGTCAGAGCAGCACTGGTAACCAGAACAATGACCAAAGTGGGCAAGATGAAGTCTAGCCATTTTCCCTTCCAAGGACTATTCTTGTTGTACTTCTTCCACGCCAGATTTATTAGTTCTTCTGGCAGTCCATGGTACTTTCAGTATTCTTCACCAACACCACACAATTCAAAAGTGTTAACTCTTCTTCTGTCTTTCTTACTCATTGTGCAGCTTTCACATGCATATGAGGCTATTGAAAATCGCATCATTTGGGTTAGGCCCACCTTAGTCTTCAAAGAGGAGCTCTGGTAGTATAGTGCCTAAGGCACTTGACCGCTAACCAGAAGGCTGGAGGTTCAAATCCACCAGCTACTCCTCAGAAGGAAGGTTGGGCAATCTACCTCTGTAGTGATACTGCCTCGGCAACCCAAGGAGGGGTCGCTATGAGTTGGGTCTGACTCGAGGGCACATAGCAACAACAACAAGTCTTCAAATAGGAGTCTTTACTCTTCAGCACTTAAAACAGGTCTTTTGCAGCAGATTTACCCAGTGCAATATGTCATCTGATTTCTTAACTGCTGCTTCCGTTGGTGTTGACAGTGGAACCAAGTAATATGAGATATATGACTATTTCAATCTTTTTCTTCATTTATTGTAATGTTACTTAATCTGAATCTGAATTTCAGAGGTAGTGTATGATAAAGAACTAATAATATTGAAGGAAGAAGTCCAAGCGGCACTAAGGCATTGGTGAAAAGCAGAGCTCTAGGAACTGATGGAATACTAATTGAGATATTTCAACAAAAGGATACAATGCTGGAACCATTCATTCATCTATGGCAAGGAGTTTGGAAGACAATGAACTGGCCTACTAATTGGAAGAGATCCATTTTTGTGGCTATTCCAAAAAAGGTGATCCAACAGAATGCAGAAATTATAGAATAATGTAATTAATATCACACACAAGTAAAATTTTACTGAATATAATTCAAAAACAGTTGCAGCTGTCCATCTAAATTCAAGGAAGGTTCAGAAGAGGATATGAATTGAAGGATATTGTTGCGGATTGGAGATGGAACTTAGCTAAAACCAGAGAATAGTAGAAAGATATTTGCCTGTGTTTTATTGACTATGCAAAAGCATTCAGCTGTGTGGATCATAACAAATTATAGATAGCATTATGAATAATGGGAATTCCAGAACACTTAATAGTGCTCACTGGGAACACATACACAGACCAAAAGGTAGTTATCATGGAGAATCATAGAGGATACTCTATGATTTATAATTGAGAAAAGTTTGTGTCAGGGTTGTATCCATTAATTATACTCATTCAATCTGTATGCTAAGCAAATAATCTGAGATGCTGGACTCTATGAAGAAGAACGTGGCATCAGGATTCGAGGAAGATGTATTAACAATTTGTGACATGCAGATGACACAGCCTTGCCTGCTGAAAGTGAAGGAGATTTGGAGCACTTGCGGGGAAAGATCAAAGACTACAACCTTCAGTATGGATTTAGCCTCAATATGATGAAAGCAAAAAATACTCTCAACTGGACCAAAAGGCTATACCATGATAAACAGATAAAGGATTAAAATTGCCAAGCATTTTATTTTACTTGAATCCACAATTAATGCCAATGGAAGCAGCAGTTATGAAATCAAAAGATGTACTGTACTGAAAAAATCTGCTGCAAAAGTTTTAAAATATGTAGTTTTTGCAAAAGTTAAAGAGCAAGCACATCAGTTTGAAGACTAAGGTGTACCTGACCCAAGCCAAGATATTTTCAATAGACTCCTATCCATGTGAAAGCTGGACAATGAATAAGGAACTTGCAGGAGAGTTGATGCTTTTGGATTGTGGTGTTAGCAAAGAATATTGAAATACCATAGACTACCAGAAGAACATACAAATCTGTCTTGCAATAAGTACAGCAAGAATGCTGCTTAGAAGTGAGGATGGTGAGACTTCGTTTCACAAATTTTAGACATGTTGCTAGAAAAACAAGGCCCTGGGGAAGGACATCATGCTTGGTAAAGTAGACGGTCAGGGAAAAAGAGGAAGACTCTCATCAAAATGGATCCACATTGCAACATTGGGCTGACACAAGGCAATAATTGTGAAAATGGTACAGGGCTCAGCAGTGTTTTATTCGATTGCACATAGGGTGAGTATGAGTTGGAACCAACTCAATGGCACATAATAACAACAATATTTTAATGTAATACAATTTGGTAGAAAAATTAGCATTTTTGCTCTAATATCACACCCTCTTCATTGTCAAGGAGCTCTGTCGATGTAGTGGTTAAGGCATTAATTTGCTAAGCAAAAGATTGGAGGAACCCACCAGCCCATTCCTTGGAAGACAAGACAGTTTGCTTCCATAAAAATTTACAGCCTTGAGGAGGCGGGGCAAGATGGCGGACTAGGCAGAAGGATTGCACAGACCCTCTTCAACAAAGAAAAGGGAA
>NW_006921638.1:14419019-14443630 GCF_000298275.1 Orycteropus afer afer | reverse complement strand
CCTTGGTAACCCTAAGGGGCAGATATACTTAGCTTCACGGTGGTGGGTCTTCATTGTCATTCTTATGACTGATTATTTGAATTACCTAAATCGTGGAGCAATTATAAAGGATTGAACTTTCTCCTGAAGAGATCTACTAAGTTTTTCTATTTGGTTCTGTATAGTCAAAAATAAATTTATAGCTAGATTCTCCAAAGAAACCAGAAACTCAGAAATATGAGGTCACCTGAGATTTAGTTAATTTGAGAGGACTCTTAATTTACTTTATACATTTGCTTTTCCTTTTTTAAATATTTAATTATTATTATTATTTGTCAATAATGTATACAGCAAAAACTGCAGCAAATCAAGTTTCTACATGTAAAATTTGGTGATATTGATTACATTCTTCTTGAATGTGTTTTTTTGTCATGTCTCTAGTAGATTCAAAGTCTCCCAATCCTTCATTTATAATCTGTATCTGCTAAATCTTCTATTCCCCACCTTTAGTTAATTAAATCCAGAGGATATTTGAAAAAAGTAACTTTTATTGACTTCATAATTTAGCTCCTGTTTCATGTACAGTATTGTTGGTGTTGCTGAGTCAGCTCTTAGTCATAGTGATCTTATCTGTAGGAGAATTCAACAGTAACTGATCTTGTACCATCCTCATAATTCTTGCTATGCTTGAGACCATTGTTTCAACCACTGTGTCAGTCCATCTTATTGAGGGTCCCCTTCTGGTTCATTGACTCTCTACCAGGTATGATGAGTTCTTCAGCATTTATCCACTCCTGATAATATATTCAAAATAAGCAAGAAGACTCGTCATCCTCACATATAAGGAAAATTCTGACTGTATTTCCTCCAAGACAGATTTATTTGTTCTTCTGACAGATAGTGGTATATTCAATATTCTTCACCAACACCATAACAAGAATATCCAATTCTTTTTAGGTCTTCCTTTCTCATTGTACGGCTTGCACAGGCATACAAGGCAACTGAAAATGGCATGGTTTGGGTCAGGTGTGCCTTAGTCATCAAAGTGACCTCTTTGCTTTTTAACAAGGTCTTCTAGAGCAGATTTACCCAATGTAATACATCTTTTGATCTCTTGACTGTTACTTCTGTGGGTATCAATTGTTGTTCCAAGAAGAATGAAATATTTAACAACTTTAATTTCTTCACTATTCATTATAATGATGTTTATCAGTCCAGTTGTAAGGGTTTTTGTTTTCTTTACATTCCGAGGTAATCCATTCTGAAATCTGTAGTCTTTTACCTGGTTCAGTAAATGCTTCACACGATCTTCACTTTTGCAAGCAAGGTTGGGTCATCTGCATATCTCAGGTTATGAATGGATCCCCCCCGCCAATCCTGATGCCCTGTTCTGCGTATAGCACAATTTCTTGGATTACTTGTTCATTATAGAGGGTATTTTCCTCCAAATATTAATTTCAATATTGCATTATTTTTCCATAATAAAATTTGCATCTGAATACACATAATTAGCCATGAATAATTTTATGCTGAGAATTATTGAATATATCCTCTGTAATATTTTTTTTTTCCCCTATGGTGTTCTGATTACCTAGTACCACTCTGACAAGAATATACCACAATTGGGATGGCTTAGACAAACAGGAGTTTATTCTTACAATTTGGAGGCTTTAAGTCCAAGTCCAATGTGCTGAGCTCTAGGGGCTGGGTGCAAGTACCTCAGCCTTGGCCTTCAGCTCTGCCTTCAGATTGCAGCCCACTGAAGGTAGAGGCTTTTCTTCAGATAGCTGCTGGCTACTGAGGCTGCCAAGCCCGAGGGTGAAAAGTAAAAAGGCACAGTCCTGATATTACCAAACCACATGGCAGGCCATTAATTCAAGTCCATCATATGTCCCAAAGTCGGCAGAGCATGACAGACTGCTGAACAATGACATGGCTACATACAGGGTCCAAGCATGCTATAAGCTAGAGACCATTCCCCAAAGCTTCTGCTTATATACAGGAAGCAGACCACATTCCCTAAGACAGCTACTCAGCTGCTCACAGTAGATTCCACCATGGAGTTGATTACTAGTCTCATCATGGGGAATACTACATCTAGCTGCCCAGCCACTCAAACAGGCCTAGCCAAGTTGACACACAAACTGAACTACTACATATGATATGGTTGGTTGTTTTCTACTAGAATGCAGTTTATCTTTACTGGATATTAAAATTTACATTTTAATCCTCTACTCTCAAATTTCAGCTTAAAGCCCTACTTATAAGTCAAAATTTCTGTAAATGTAATGTACCTTCTTGTCTAGAAAATCTAAGTCACTTATTTTATACCACCACATAGCCTATTTACTTTCCTCATATCATGATATTCAGCTGCATGGGAAAATGAATTTGTAGTCTAAATTTTAGTTTCAGGCACTCACTGCTGCCCAGGGGAATCCGACTCATAACAACCCCTCCTTGGTTTGCCAAGGCAGTATCTCTATGGAAGTAGATTACCCAATCTTCCTTCCGAGGAGTGGCTGGTGGGTTTGAACAGCCAGTCTTCTGTTTAGCAATCAAATGCACTATACCACCAGAACTTCCAAATTTTAGTTTACTGTACATGAAATCAGTCACTTGAAAGGATGCTGGGATTATTCTGTGTGGTAATGTGTTTCCAACTAATTCTATAGCATTTGCAAAAAGGGCAAGGATGCCACATCTTCCGACCTCCTCTAACCCTACAAGAGGAAGACAGGATTACCAGCAGTAACCCAAAGCCTATTCCTACAGGGCTAGACATGCTGCCTCCCTCCAGCCCTTTCTCCAACCGTTCCTCCCAAAGCACCCACCACCTCTCTCCTGGGTTCGATAATTCACTGCAGTGGCCACACAGAACTCACAGATTATGGAGTTTATTAGGGAAGCACCAGGCTACAATTCAAGTTCAGGAAAAATGCTCAGTCTCTCTCCCAGTCCACCGTCTCTCAGCCCAGTCTCTCACAGTCTCTCCCCCAGAAGTGCATGTCCCTCGGTGTCTTACTCAGCAACGCATGTCTCTTGCATCTCTTTTCCAGTAGCACATGTCTCTTTCAGGAGCGTGTGTCTTTTTCAGCAGCACGTCTTCCTCAACCAGCAGTCCGAGAGAGTTCTGCCTCTAGGAGGCCTCCTTTTGAGCTTGGCAGAGTGGCCAAACCAACCAATCATAACAATAGAATTCTAAGCACCTGAGAGTGAACCTCCCATAACATTGCATTGTGCCATGCCCAACAGAAATAACCCAGGTGGATAATATTTACAATCAGGAGCTCCTCAGTTGCTCATTCCACCACTGAGTTTACAATGACTTATGGGTAGAAAAGCCATACTAAGTAATTTACTACACTGCAGCACTGGTTTCATAGTTTTTATGAGTCAAAAGGATTTCCATTACTTCTTTGATCAACCACATTTGCTACAGGAGATGTTATATATGCTAATGGCTACCTTTATACTTTTGAATAAGCATCACTGGTGGCTTAGTACTTAAGGTGTTTGACTGCTAATGGGTGGTTCAATCACCTTTCACTCCTTGGAAGGAAGACTGGGCAATCTACTTCCATGGAAATGCTGCCTAAGAAACCCAAGGAAAGGTCGCTATGAGTCAGAACCAACTCGATGGCAGTAAGTTTTTTTTTTTGTTTTTTTTTTTAAGAATCATGTATTACCATTTATATTGGGGTTGTTGTTGTTGTTACATGCTGTTGAGTCAGACTCAACTCATAGTGACCCCTCTTTGGGTTTCTGAGGAAGTATCACTACAGAAGTAGATTGCAGATTGCTCAACCTTCTTAGTGATTGCCTAAAATCAGTTATTCTCCTTGATTTTATTCGTGTCTTCATAGAATGTTTAGTTTAGCTTCTTCACGTTACTCAGAGTCACTATTCTTGGGATGAGTATTAAATCCATTTCCCTATTTCAGGGGCATAGGATTTCTTCTTGTTTTCCTCCTGTAGGCTACAATTCTTTGCTTGCCCAAGTTTTTTGGACTTCATTCTGGCATACTGTCTCACATTGTACTTGATCACTACAGTCTAGCGCTGGATATGTTCTTTGAAGTTTTCACTGTATCTGGTTGTTTTTGTTAGGTGTTGTAGAGTTGGTTCTCACTATAGCAACCCTCGGTAAAACAGAATGAAGCACTGCCAGGGCCTATACCAGCTTCACAATCATTGCCATGTTTGAGTCCATTGTTGCAGCCACCATGTCAACGTATCTCACTGAGAGTCTTCCTCTTTTCTGACTACTTTACCAAATATGATGCCCTTCTCTAGAAACTGGTCCATTTTATTAACATGTCCAGAATATGTGAGATGAAGTCTCACTATTGTTGCTTCTAACGAGTCTGTTGTCTTCTTCCAAGACAGAGTTTTTCATTCTTCTGGCAGTCTGTGGTATATTCAATAATCTTTGCTAACACAGTAATTCAAATATAATATAGATAAGTATACTTCCACAGATATGTTGTTGTTGTTGTTATGTGCTGTTGAGTCAGCCCCAACTCACAGTGACCCCTCTTGGGTTTCTGAGATATCACCTTGGAAACCCAAGGAGGGGTTGCTATGAGCTGAACTGACTCGATGGCAGTGAGTTTGTTTATTTTTGTTTGGTTTATACATAAATAACGTGTGTTAAGAAGGAAGCTACCCATCTTTATAACCAACAGTGCATTAAGAGAATTACACATATACCCATACATACTCATGTTCTTTTGAAGCAGAATCATTTATAGGAAATCATTCTCTATATTTTCATTTTTTAAACTTTGGTGTCTTTATATAGAGATGGTATCTTTCTTATTTATGCAGTCCTGCTAAAATGACAAGTGTTAATAAATAGCAGCAATTTGCCCCAGTAGTTCAACATAAACCCTTTTTAGCAAACAGCATCACACAGAAAGACCCTTACCATACTCTTGCAAAATGAGCCATCTATGTATTTTGCATTTCACGCGATAGTCATGCTTTTTCTGGAAGTGCTATGGTAATGTTTTTATTGTTTTCTAGAGAAGTAGATTTTTCTCATAACTTATATCTCATAATGATAGTATTTTAACATATCAGCTAGAATACATGCAGTTGCAGAGGATATTTATAATAAAATCACTTTTTATATCCAATGACCATTGCTTTTATGTGTATATATATTTCTTTTATGTATGTTTATGTCTTTTCCATGAGATAGTCTTAAAGAGTAAATTGTAACTGTGGTTGAAAGAAAACAAAGAAAGCCTTTTAGTGTTCAATACCATTGTTATTCATTCAGAGTCACTGGATGTTGCAAACCATTCACAAGCTCATGTGCCAGCTGAGAGTTGGAGATTTGAGCCCACACAGAGGGTCCTAAGTGCAAAGGGCTTGTGATCTACTTCCACAAAATTAACCATTGAAAACAATTTGCTCTGCAAGACACACATGGGATCGCCTTGAGTTAGCGTTCTCTTGATGGCAGCAGTTTTTTTTTTTTTTTTTTTTCCAGTTCATTCAATCTGAAAAGTATGGCAGAGTGGAATGAACATGATATTTGGAGGCAGTCACAGTTGAATTTGAATCCTGTTTTTCTCTCCCTTTTAAATAGCTAAGGGACATGTTTTTCATTTTATGATATGTTATTAATTGATTGGAAAATTTGAGTGTTTTTCAGTTTGTAATTGAAATGATTTCTAAAATGGAAGGATGTGTTTTTTGTTCTATAATCATATATATTCTTATGGACAATTTTTGTAAGGGTAACAATTGAACCATTCAGCTATAATTTAACTCTTCATTCATGAGTTTTCTTTCCTTTGACTTTTTTTTTTAAACTATTCAGTTATAATTTTCAATTTTTTTTCTATCAAAAATTGTACAGTCTTTAAAATGTACTAGTTTATGAGCACTGACATCTTATACACTTGTGTAAACATCACATAAATCAAGTTATAGAACACTTTCAACATCCTGAATTTTTTTTCCTCTTTTCATCAATACCCACCACCCCTACACTCCTGATGCAACTATTATTTTATTTCTATCACTGGAGATTAGTTTTGCTTGTTTTAAATTTCATATAAATGAAGCTATGCTCATTTATATTTAGTGTTTTTTTTTTTTTTTAGTTCAACATAATCTTTTTGAGATTCATCCATGTCACGTGTATCAGTCACTTGATCCTTTCTATTGTTGAGTATTATTCCATTGTATCAATATCCCACAATATATTTATCAAATACCATGTTGATGGGTGTCTCAGTTATTTAACACTGCTATAAAAGAAATACCACGAGTGAATGACTTTACCAGAAATTTACTTTCTCACAGTTTAGTAGGCTAGAAGTCCGAATTCAGGGCTCCAGCTTTAGGGGAAGGCTTTCTTTCTCTGTTGGTTCACAGTTTAGGAGGAAAGTCCTTTTCTCAGCATCTGTGGGCCCAGTGTTACTTGGAATTATTCATATACCTTGGCATCAATCCTCCCTGGATCTAGGAAGTTCTCAGAGCAGGGACCTTAGGTCAGAATAACATGCTCTGCTCCCAGCTCTTCTTTCTTGGCAATAGTAGGTCCCTCTGATTAGTACTTAATTACTTAATCTATTTTATATCTCAAAATACAACCTAACCCTGTACATTACATCCTGCCTCATTAACATAGCTTCCCCTAATTGTGATTGTAATACCTTGAACAGTAGGGTAATTACATCAGATCACAAAAAGGAGAATGATTACATAATACTGAGAATCATGGCCTACCCAAGTTGACACAAAATTTTTTGAAAACAATTTGATCTGTAACAATGAGTATACAGATAATTCCCAGTTTGGGGTTTTCATGAATAAAGTGTTATAAATATTCATGTACAAGTGTTTTGTGAACTTAAATATTTATTGTGTGGATGATTAATAATCTTGTGGGTTACTGGCCAGTATTATGCTTAATAGTTTAGTAAAGGCCAAACTGTTTCTAAACTTGTAGCATTTGAAACCCACACTATCAATTTATGAAGATTTTAGTAGGTCAATACCCTTTCCAATGAACATTTATTAATTAATAAGTACAGAATATTTATCTTTAATGTGAAAAAGACTGGCAGCTATTACCTTTGCCACTTATTTCCCACAATTTTATTAAATGGTATTTGCCATATTTTTTCACTATAAAGTTAATTTATATGTGTTATTATTACTAATGAGTAAACATCACTTCTTCAATGATTGTACGAGCTCTGGTAGTGCAACCGTTAAAACATTCAGCTGCTAACCAAAAAATGTTGATGGTTCAAACCCTCCAGCTGCTCCATAGGAGACAGAAGTACAAATGTCTACTTCTGTAAAGATTTGTATCCTTGGGAACCCTAGGAGGTAGTTCTACTCCATCCTGTGGGGTAGTTATAAGATGGAATTGACTCAAAACCAGTGGGTTTGTTTTTTGGGTATTTAATGACTTATTTTTTTTTAGAAAACTATTTGAAATTATTTACATATTCTATTCTTCATCAGCTTTTCACCTAGATATATTACCATTCATTGATGATACTGGTCTGAATCAATTATTACTGCTACAGTTGCCAAATGGTTTGCTAATTTTGTCACTATCTATATTTGTTGATTTGAATTAAATTGTAAAGTAAGGATTTTTTTCTTTTCTATCTCTCTATTATGAATTAATATCAATATGGACTCATGATTTCCAGTTTTATTGTTGGTTATAATAAATAAATATTGTTGTATTTTCTGTTTTCAGTCAAGGTCCATTTGACATCAGCAATGATATACTTTGTTCCACTTCTTAATCTGGCTTCAATTTTTGATAGTTTCTTTTCAATGTAATGTTGCAACCATTTTGAAATACCTTCAGCAAAATCATATTTTGTGTGATGTTAAGGAAATTTTTTGGTAATTTCCACATTCTGTTGGCTTACCTTTCTTTGGAGTGGGCGCAAATAGGGATCTCTTCCAGTCAGTTGGGTGGGTAACTTCTTGGCATAAATGATTGTGCACTTCCAGCATTGCATCTGTTTGTTGAAACATCTCAGTGGGTATACTGCCAATTCTTGGATCCTTGTTTTTCACCAATGCCTTCAGTGCAGCTTGGACTTCTTCCTTCAATAACATTGGTTCTTTCTTTTCTCTTTTTTTTCTTTATTGTGGTTTGAGTGAAAGTTTACAGAGCAAACTCATGTTCCATACAGCAGTTCATACTCATTTTGTTTCATGATGTTTTCTGCAATTCCTTACAATATAACTGCTCTCTTCCCACTTCCTCCCTGTAGTTACCTCTTCACTATGTCCTTCTTTCCTATGCATTCCTCCTCCTCAAGCTATCATCTCCTTGTGCTAATACAACCCTTCTGTTATCCCACATTGATCTTGATCACTCTAAGGAATGTTTCTACCTGATATTCACACTATGTACCTCTATCGTTTGGCTGGAAGCCACAGGAGTGAGTTCAGTTCCAGACCTAAGGGTAACTAGAGACCATAGGCTTGGACATCTCACTGGACTCTATCAGCCAGTAAAACTAGTTTATTTATTTATTTATTATTTTGAGTTTTATTCCACATTGTTCTCCCACTCTCTCTAGGTTCTTCTGAATTGATCCCTTTTCAAGTGGTTGACAATGGTAGCCAGGCACCATCTAGTTGTTCTGGTCTCATGGTCATGTGGACTGAGGATTTTATGGTCTACTAGTTTGTTGGACTAATTGTTTCCATGTGTCTTTGGTTTTCTTCATTCTTCTTTGTTCTGATGAGGAGGGACCCACTATTGGAGAGTTCGCTGTTGTAAAGCTCATTATTGGAGAGTTTATAATTTAAAAAAAATCAAGCAAAGGTTTATATATGGAAGGAAACTTTCATATGGGAGGAGAGAGGAAGGGAACACTGCTAGATAGGTAGAAACAAGTATTGATTTTGATGAAGGGAAGAGCAATGTACAAAAAGTGAGTGATCAAAATGGTGGAACTGAGGAAGAGGAAGACACAGAGAGGTACGCCAGAGGTACATATAACAAAGATAAACCCTTTTACATATAGAATACTTCATTGACAGTAACAGTAAACATTAATCTATGGATAAATAGATGGGTAGACAGGTTGAATGATCAGGTATGTTTAGGGAAAAAGAAATATACCCATGACCATATATAAGCTTGGCAGATGCTATATCAACCTATGCATTTGTATGTGCTGTAAGAATGTCTAAATATATAATAGAACTAACAAGATGCAAAGTTATGATAACTTCTTGGCTACAGCCAACAGTGCTGAGGGAATAAGTAGTTGGACTTGTGGGCTCAGGACCATGGTCACAGGCAATATCAAGGTCAAGTGACATAACTTACTACACAAAAGCATTGTTCTACATCCTACATTGGTGATTAGTTACTGGGAGTCTTAAAAGCTTGCAGGTGGCCATCTAGATGCAACAATACCATCAGTTCTTGATCGTATGCTACCTCGTGAAATGGCTGAAGATCAACTGATTCTTTTCAGTACCATGACACTGAAAACTTTAATATTGTAACTCAAGGCTTGATTTTTTTTTTTTTTTTTTTCCCACCAGTTCATTCAGTTTTAGAAATGCTGACAATGTTCTTCCCTTTTGTTTTCCTAATTCCATGTCTTTGCACATTTCATTATAATACTTTGCTTTGTCTTCTCAATTTGCCCCTTGAAATCTTCTGTTCAACTCTTTTATGTCATCATTTCTTTTGTTTGCTAGCTACTCTATGTTCACAAACAAGTTTTCGAGTCTTTTCTCTCACCATTCTAATCTTTTATTATTATTATTATTATTTCCTTGTTTTATTAATGACCTTTGCTTTCTTCAGGTATGATGTCTTTGATGCCATCCCACAACTTGTCTGGTGGTTAGTTATTAGTGTTCAGTGTGTCAAATTTATTCACCAGAAGGCCTCTAAATTCAAATGGAATTTACATAAGGTCATAGTCTGATTCTCATTGTTGTTGTTGTTACGTGCTATTGATTGTACCCAACTCATAATGACCCCTCCTTGGGCTTCCAAGGCAGTATCACTATGGAAGTAGATTGCTCAACCTTCCTTCTGAGGAGTGGCTGATGGGTTTGAACCTTCAGCCTTCTGGTTAGCAGTCAAGTGCTTTAGACACTATGCTACCAGAGCTCCCAGACTTGTTTAATTGTCTTCAACTTCAACTTGTACTTGCATATGAGCAATGATTTTCTGCTCTACCATTGGCCCCTGGCCTTGTTCTAACTTGTGATATTGGGCTTCTCAATCATTGTTTTTCCATAGATGTAGTTGATTTGATTTCTGTGTGTTGAATCTGGTGAGGTTCACATGTATAGTTGCTGTTTTTGTTGTTGGATAATTGTATTTGTGATAAATAAGTCATTGCTAATACAGAATTCTATCATGAGCTCTCCAGAGTTATTTCTATCACCATGACCATATTTTCCAACAACTTATCCTACTTTCTAAGGAGCTCTGCTGGCATAGTGGTTAAAGCATTTGGCTGCTAAATAAAAGGCTGATGGTTCAATCCTCTCCATGGAGAAAGATGAAGCAATCTGTTTCTGTAAAGTCTATATGCCTTGGAAAGTCTATGGGAAAGTTCTACTCTGTGCTATAGAGTGACTATGAGTCAGAGTCAACTTGATGGCAGTGGGTTCTTGGTTTTTATCCTACTTTCACCAGGAATTATCAATTCATCTTAATTGCATATTTGATCAATTTCAAACTGTAGAGATTGATAAAAATCTTCAGTTTCTTCTTTGTCATTGCTGGTTGGTACATAAATTTGAATAATATTCTTATCAACTGGTCTTCCTTGTATGCATGTGAATATTATCTTATCATGGACAGCATTGTACTCCAGGATAGATCTTGAAATGTTCTTTGTGAAAATAAATGAGACACCATTCCTCTTCAATTTGTCCTTTGCAGTATAGTAGATTATATGATTATCTCATTCAACATGACCAGTACTAGTCCATTTCATCTCACTAATGCCTCACATTTCAATTTTTGTGCATTCCATTTCACTTTTGATGACTTCCATTTTTCCTACATTCATTCCTACATTTCACATTTCATCTTTTAATGGATTTTTGTAGCTCTCTGTTCTCATTTTGAGTCACACCACATCAGCAAATAAATGTGTTGGACGATTTACTCCATTTGCATCGTAAAGGCTGAGTCTAATTTGAAGATGAAACTCTTCTCTAGTTGTATTTTGAATGACTCCCAAGCTGAGAGGCTTATCTTGGGATTGTGACATTTTACCTGCCTACCTTGGGCTCATCAGCCTCAGCAGCCAGCAGCTGTCTGAATTAGGAGACATCTCTAGTGTCAGTGGGTCTGGAATAAGAGGCAGAGCTGAAGAATAAATTCTTGTTTGTCAATTCATCCACTTGTGGTATATCTGTTTTAGCAGCACCAGAGAATGAAGAGAATAGGGGAATCTAAAAAAAAAAAAAAAAAAAAAAAAACTATAAAATTCAGTTTGATAAGTACTCTGACTAGCCAAGTATGTACAATTTAAACAGAAAAATAAATAATGATATTTATAGATTCCATCCATCATCTATCAGTTTGTCATGCAGTGGTTGTTGTGTGTTGCTGTGATGTTGGAAGCTTTACCACCACTATTTGAAATATCAGCAGGGTCACCTATGGTGGACAGGTTTCAGGGAAGCTTCCAGACTAAGATGATGTATAAAGAAGGAAGGGGTAGTCTACTTCTGAAAAAAAAAAAAAAAGAATTGGCCACTGAAAATCTTATGAACAGCAGTGAAACATTACAGTACCTAACGATTCTATGGGAAAAATATTGAACTAAACAGGAAGCATCAAAAGAAGATGGAAGGAATACACATAATCACTGTACCAGAAAGAATTGGTGGACCTTCAAGCACTTCAGGAAGTAGCATAAGCTCAAGAATGAACTATATTGAAAGAAGAAGTCCAAACTGCACTGAAGGCTTGGGTCGGGTCCTCCTTAGTTCTCAAAGTGGCATCTTTGCTCTTTAACATTTTAAAGAGGTCTTTTGCAGCATTGTTTTGCCCAGTATAATATGTTGTGGAGCACTGGATGGATACTTATTAAACTTTGCAGTATGTATGCCTACCTAGTGCTTCAGGAGAAAAAAAAAATCTATTTATATTCCGAAGCCCTTTACTGAACAAATATCCTTGGAAAGATCGTCTGGAACAAAAAACAGGTATTATCTCATTAACTCACATGCAAAACTACTGGAGATTCAGAAAGTATCGTGACTCAATAGACATGTCTCATTAATTTTGGTTGAATACTAGACACTTATTATACACTACTGAAAAGGCTTCATATGGAGCTATGATCCTCTAGGAAGGATTCACTCTTCCCTCCGGTAGGGTAAGGGTTGGACTTTACTGAAGCGAGCCTAATTTGCAACCCTGGTAATGTTAAGATTACCTTGATTTATTTTGGTCTTTTATATTTTGCAACTTGGCAGACACCACACACTAATCTTTTTCTGCCTGCTTGTAGAAAGCTGTCTGTCTAGACCTTTAATCTCTCTTCACAGTTCTGGATTTCAAAAAATGTCCTGAAAAGAAAACAACCATGTATTGGGCCCCTCCAATTCTGAAAATTTCTCAGTTCCTCAGCAAATATTGAACTTTTTTTTTTTGCCTAATTTTGGTTTTCAACCTCTTCTTTGTGACCACAATTGGCAAATGCCAAAATGCCTCCCTGAAATTAGCTCACTGCTCAGAGATCTTCTTTTTCATTGCTTTAGCAGCTATTTGTTGTCTTCTATCTAATAAATTCATTACTTTGTTTGACTGTTGTTCTTGGCTGGAGTGTTATGTCCCTCATTATCCACCTTATTTGGAGGTAAATATGTTAGAGCATATTTTCTTTTTAAATGCTGGATTTTATTCCCAAGAGATTCTGTAAATGTGGTCAGATTCAGAACTTTGTATTTTTTACATGATTCCAACTGGTTCTAATGTGTTGTTATTGTTGCTTGGTGCCATTGATTTGGCTCTGACTCATAGTTCCTAAGGCCCTTGACTGCTAACCAGAAGGCTGGCAGTTCAAACCCACCAGCCACTCCTTGGAAGGAAGACTGGGCAATCTACTTCCATAGTGATACTGCCTCGGCAACCCAAGGAGGGATCTCTATGAGTCGGTGCCAACTTGATGGCACATAACAACAGCAACAACACAGTGACCCTATGTACAGCAGAATGAATCACTGTCTGATCCTGCGGCAGCCTCACAATACTTGCTATACCTGAATCTGTTACTGCATCCACTGTATCAATCTACCTCATTGAGGATCTTCCTCTTTTTCACTCACCATCCACTTCACGAAGCATGATATCCTTCTCCAGGGAATGGTCCCTTCTGACAACATGACCAAAGTAGGTGAAATGAAGTCTGACCATTTTTGCTTCCAAGGAGCATTCTGGCTGCACTTCCTCTAGGACAGATTTGTTAGTTCTTCTGACACCCCACAGTACTTTCAATATTCTTCACCAACACCACAACTCAAAAGCATCAACACTTCTTTTGTCTTCCTCATTCAATGTTCAGCTTTCATATGCATATGAGGTAATTGAAAACACCATGGCATAGGTTATGCTCACCTTAGCCTTCAAAGAAGCATCTTTTCTCTTTAGCAAATTTAAAGAGGTCTTTTGCAGCAGATTTGCCCAGTGCAATGTCACTGGATCTCTTAACTGCTGCTCCCATTGATGTTGATTGTGGAAACAAGTAATATGAAATCTTTGACAACTTCAATCTTTTCTCCATTTATTGTGATGCTGCTCATTGATCCAGTTGTGAAGATTTTTTATCTTCTTTATGTTGAGGGTAATTCATACTGCAGACTGTAGTCTTTAATGTTCATCAGTAAGTGTGTCAAGTCATCCTCAATTTCAGAAGCAAGATTATGTCCTCTGCATGTAACAGGTTGTTAATGAGTCTTCCTCTAATTCTGATGCTGCATTCTTCTTCATATAGTCCAGTTTATCAGACTATTTGCTCAGCATACAAATTGAATAACTGTAATGAAAGGATACAGCCCTGATTCACTCTTTTCCTGTGTTTAAACCATGAAGTATATCCTCTTGTTCTGTTCGAATGATGGTCTCCTGGTCTAGGTACAGGTTCCTCATGAGCACAATTAAGTGTTCTGGCATTCCCATTCTTCTCAATGCTATCCGTAATTTGTTATGATCCATGCAGTGGAATGGTTTTACATAGTCAATAAAACACAAATAAATATCTTTCTGGTATTCTTTGCTTTCACCAAGAGCCATCTGACATTAGCAATGATAGCCCTTGTTCCTCATCCTCTTCTGAATCCAGCTTGCATTTCTGGAAGTTCCTGTTGATATACCGCTGCAAACATTTTCTATTCTAATTGATTCTAATGTAGTGATTTGAAAACCACACTTTGATAAATATCTTTGTAATGTATTATTAATTAATGTATTATTAATTAATGTCAGATCATCTCTAACTCATAGTGACCCTATGCACTACAGAACAAAACACCACCTAGTCCTGTGCCAGCTCCGTGATTCTTGCCATACTTGAGCCCATCACTGCTGCCACTGTGTCAATCCATTTCATTGAGGGCCTTCCCCTCTTTCGTCGACCCTCCACCTTACCAAGCCTGACATCCTTCTGCAGGGCATGGTCCCTTCTAATAACACAACCAAATAGGTGAGACAAAGTCTGGCCATTCTTGTTTCCAAGGAGCATTCTGGCTGCACTTCCTTCAGGACAGATTTGTTTGTTCTTATAGCAGTCCATGGTATTTTCAGCATTCTTCACCAGCACCACAACTCAAAAGCATCAATTCTTAGGTCTTTCTTATTCACTGTCCAGCTCTCACATACAAATGAAAAAATAGAAAATACCATGGCTTGGGTTAGGTGCACTGTAGTCTTCAAGGAGATATCTTTGCTTTTCAGCACTTGAAAGAGGTCCTTTGCAGCAAACTGCCCCAGTGCTATATGTTATCTGATGTCCTGATTGTTGCTTCCATTGGCATCGATTGTAGAATCAAGCAATGTGAAGTCTTCAATCTTTTTTCCATTTATCATGATGCTGCTTATAGGTCCAGTTTGAAGATTTTTTTTTTTTTTTTTTTTGAGGTGTAATCCATACTGCAAATTGTAGTCTTCAGTCTTTATCAGTAAGTGCTTCAAGTCATCCTCACTTTCAGCAAGCAAAAATGTGTGATCAGCGTATTGAAGGTTGTTAATGATTCTTCCTTCAATCCTGAAGCCACGTTCTTCTTCATACAGTGCAGCTTCTTGGATTATTTGCTCAGCATATAGATTGAATAAGTATAGTGAAAGGATACAACCCTGAAGCACTTCCTTCCTGATTTTAAACCATACAGTGTCTCCTTGTTCTGTTTGAACAACAGCCTCCTGGTCTATGTACTGATTCTTCATGAGTACAATCAAGTGTTCTGGAATTCCCATTCTTCTCAATGTTATCCACAATTTGTTATGATTCACACAATCAAATGCTTTGACATAGTCAATAAAGCATAAGTAAATATCTTCTGGTATCCTTTATTTGAGACAAGATCCATCTGACATCAGCAATGATATCTCTCATTCCACGTTCTCTTCTGAATCCAGCCTGCACCTCTGGAAGTTCTCTGTCAATACACTACTGCAAGCAGTTTTGAATTATATTTAGTAAGATCTTACTTGCATGCTACATTAATAATATTGTTCGATAATTTCTGCATTCTGTGGGATCACTTTTCTTTCAGATGCGCTCAACTATGGATCTGTTCCAGTGAGTCAGCCAGATAGCTGTCTTCCAAATCTCTTGGCATAGCTGAGTAAATGTCTCCAGCCAGACATCCATTTGTTGAAACATCTCAATGGATATTCCATCAATTCCTGGAACCTTGTTCTTTGACAATTCTTTCAGTGCAGCTTCAACTTCTTCCTTCAATACTATTGGTTCTTGAACATATGCCACTTCCTGAAGTGGATGAAGATCAGTTCTTTTTGGTACAACAACTCTGTGTATTCCTTGCATCTTCTTTAAATGCTTCCTGCATCATTCAATATTTTGTCCATAGAATCTTTCAATTTTGCAACTCAAGAGGCTTAATTTTTTCCTCAGTTCTTTCAGCTTGAGAAATGTTGAGCATGTTCTTCTCTTTTGGTTTTCTAACTCCAAGTCTTTGCACATTTCATTATAGTAATTGGCTTTGTCTGCTCAAGCTGATCTTTGCAATCTTCTGTTCTACTTTTTTATCTTGTCATTTCTTCCATTTGCTTTAGCTACTCTTCACTCAAGGGCAAATTTCAGAGTCTCTTCTGACATCCATTATGGTCTTTTCTTTCTTTCTCATATTCTTAATGACCTCTTGCTTTCTTCATAGATGATGCTCTTGATATCATTCCATAAGCTTTCTAGTTTTTGGTCATTGGTATTCAATGCATAAAATCTATTCTTTAGATGGTTTCTAAATTCAGGAGAGATTTAGTCAAGGTCATATTTTGGCTCTTGTGGACTTGTTTGAATTGTCTTCAACTTCAAGTTGAACTTACATATGAGCGGTTGATGGTCTGTTCCACGGTCAGTTCCTGGCCTTGTTTTAGTTGAAGATATTGAGTTTTTCCACTACCTTTTGCCACAGATGTAGTCAGTCTGCTTCATGTGTACTCCATCTGATGAAGTCCACATGTATAGCCACTGTTAGTGTTGTTGAAAAAAATATATTTGCGATGAATAAGTCATTGGTCTTGCAAAATTCTATCATGTGATCTCCAGCATTATTTCTGTCACCATAGCCCAAGTTTCCAGCTACTGGTCATTCTTCTTTGTTTCCAACTTTTGCATTCCAATCCCCAGTAATAATCAAGACATCTTGATTGTATGTTTGGTCAATTTCAGAATTGGAAAATTGGAAGTTGTCAAAAATGAAATGGAACATATAAAGATTGATATCCTAGGCATTAGTGAGCTGAAATGGACTGGTTTTGGTGGAAGTTGGTAAAAATCCTCAATTTCTTCATCTTTTGCTTTGGTGGTTGGTGCATAAATTTGAATAATAGTAGTATTAATGAGTCTTCCTTGTAGGCATATGGATATTATCCTATCACTGACAGCATTGTACTTCAGGACAGATCTTGAGACATCCTTTGTGATGATGAATGCCACACCATTCCTCTTCAAATTGTCATTCCCAGCATAGTAGATCATATGGTTGTCTGATTCAAAATGGCCAAAATCAGTCCATTTCAGCTCACTAATGCCTAGGATATCAATCTTTATGTGTTCCATTTCATTTTTGACAACTTCCAATTTTCCTAGATTCATACTTCATACTTTTCATGTTTTGATTATTAATGGATGTTACATCTGTTTCTCCTCAATTTGGGTCATGCCACATCAGCACATGGAGGTCCTGAAAGAGTTACTTTATCCATATCATTAAGATTGGTTCTACTTTGATGAGGCAGCTCTTTCTCAGTCCTATTTTGAGTGTCTTCTGACCCAAGGGGCTCATCTTCCTGCCCTGTCAGACAATGTTTCCGAGCTATTCATAAAGTTGCCCTGTAATGTATCAGACAGTGTTTATCTGCTATTCATAAGGTTTTCCCTGCACAATTTTTGTAAAGTGGATGGCCTCTTCCTTCTTTCTAGTCTGTCTCAGTCTATAAGCAATGTTGAATCTTGTGGACCATGTGCAACCTGGCTGGCATCTGAAACACCAGTGGCACAGCCTCAAGCCTCACAGCAATATGCAAGCCACACAGGATGCAAACTGACAGACAAGTTTGTCTCCCTTAGCTGTTGGAAACTTCTGCTCCCTCCCTTACCTAATTCCTACCTGGAACCTGCCACCTTGTGGTCCCTGGCTGCTTCCTCCCTTTTCTGGCTCAAGGTGGCTGGGGCCTGCCTGCCTCCACCCCTTACCTGGATCCTGCCACTCCTGTGTTTACTTAATTTGTGATGAATAAAAGATTATTTCTGCAATCCTCATAAATATTTTATTTTTTATTGTGATTTCAGGGAAAATTTACAAAGCAGATCTATTTTACTCTCAAAAGTTCATATACATTTTGTTTCACAACATTGATTATAATTCCAACATATACCGCTCTTCTCTCATTAATCTCTGAGAGTACCTGTTCCCTGTGTCCTTCTTATCTATGCATTCTTCTCTGTCCAGGTTTCTCCCTATGCAAATGCTACCATTCTGATTGCTCATGGTAGATTGTTCTAAGGGGTGTATCTCCATGGAGTAAGTGGGTGCAGCTCCCTGGGATAGATGTTCTGCTTGTAAGCCTTTATACTATTTGGCTGAGAGCTAATCCACCAAAGTAAGTCCATTTCCAGGCCTGACCAGGGCCTTGGACCAGGAGTTTCACAAGTTTCTATCTGACAGTAATTCTGGTCACTTTTGAAATTTGTTTAACATGTTTCCTCCCACTCTACACAGGATCTACAATTTTAATCCTTTTCCAAGTGGTTGGTATTGGCAGCCAGACACCATCAAATTCTGGTCTCAAGGTGGTGAAAGGTGAAGTTCCCGTGGTCCACTAGTTCTTTGGACTGATGGTTTCTAAATGACTTTGATTTTCTTCATTCTTATTTGCTGTAGATAAGGGGGGACCAATAGCTTCATCTTAGAAGGCTGCTCAAAAACTTTTAAGACCTTGATTGCTACTCTTACTCATCAAAGTAGGATGTAGAACAATATTTTTTATGTACTATGTTGTGCCAGTACTATGATGCACCCAAGACGTTGGTCCCAAACCCACAGGCCAGGCAACCTGCTCCCTCAAGTTGCTTAGTTGTCTCTGAGAAGCTACCCTTGCTCCCTGTTAGTTCTGTAATATATATGGATAATTTGGTAACATAAATACATGTGTAGGAATATCACTAGACAGATATATCTATGGTTATGGGTATATTCCTTATATTTTAATATACCTTTATAGTTTTATGTGTGTGTGTGTGTATACATATATATATATCCTTATATACATACATATATCTTTATATTTTTAAAGAAAATATTCAGAGTAATTGTTGTTAGGTGCTATCGATCCAGTTCCAACTCTTACTGACCTATAACAAAAGGTACACTGCCTGGTCATGAACCTGTCCTCTCAATGATTGTTATTGAGTCTATTGTTGCAGGCACTGTGTCAATCCATCTTGTTGCTGGTCTTCTATTTTTTCCCCGACCCTCTATATTAAGCATGATGTCCTTCTCTAGGGATTGGTACTTCCTGATAACATGTCCAAAATACATGAGATGAAGTCTTACCATCCTTGCTTCTAAAAAGCATTCTGGCTGAACTTCTTCCAAAACAGATTTGTTCAGTCTTCTGGCAGTTAATGGTGTATTCAATATTCTTTGCCAACACAACAATTCAAATACATAAATTCTTCTTCAATCTTTTTAATGAATTGTCCAACTTTCACATGCAAATGAGGTGATTAAAAATGTGGCTTGGGTCACATGCACCTTAGTTCTCATAGCGACATCTTTGCTTTTAACACTTTAAAGAGGTCTTTTGCAGCAGATTTGCCCAATCCAATAGGTCATTGGATTTCCTGACTGCTACTTCCAATGGGACTGATTGTGGATCTAAGTAAAATGAAATCCTTGACAACTTCAATAGTTTCTTTTTATCATGATATTGCTTATTAATTCAGTTCTAAGGATTTTTGTTTTCTTTATGCTCAGGTGTAATCTACCCTGCTATACTGAAGTCTTTGATTTTCATTAGTAAGAGTTTCAAGTCTTTTTTACTTTTGCTAGTAAAGTTGTGTCATCTGCATGTCTCAGGTTGTTAATTTTTCTTCAATCCTGAGACCACATTCTTCTTCACATAATCGAGTTTCTCAGATTATTTGCTCATCATAAAGACTGAATACGTATGGTGAAAAGATATAACCCTGATACACACCTTTCCTTATTTTAAGCCACACAACATACCCTTGTTCTATTTAAACAACTTAGTCTATGTACAGGTTCTGCATAATCACCAGTAAATATTCAGAAATTCATTCTTCTTAATGTTATTCATAATTTTCTATGACCCACACAGTTGAATGCCTTTGCATAGTCAATAATGAATAGATAAACATCTTTCTGTCATTGTTAACTTTTAGTCAAGATTCATCTGACATCAGCAATGACATCTTTTGTTCCTCCTCCTCTTTTGAATCTGGCTTCATTTTCTGGCCATTTCCTGGTGAGGTACCATGGAAAACATTTTTTTAATTATGTTTAGCAAACCTTTACTGTTTTACATTAACAATAGTGTTCAAAAATTCCTCAACCTCTTGCATCACCTTTCTTTGTGATGGGCACAAATGTGGATATCTTCCAGTCGATTGGCTAGTAGTTAGCATCCAAATTTCTTGGCATAGATAAGTATGTACTTCCAGCATCGCATCCATTTGTTATAAGATCTTAATTGATATTCTTTCAGTTTCTGGAGGCTTGGTTTTTGCCAATGACATCAGTGCAGCTTAGGCTTCTGCCTTCAGTACCATTGGCTCATGTTCATATGCTACCTCTTGAAATGGTTGAATGTCAAACAATTCTTTTTGGTACAGTGACTATATTATATTCCTTCCATCTTCTTTTGATGCTTTCAGCACCATTCAATGTTTTGCCCATAGAATCCTTCATATTGCAACTTGAGGCTTGGATTTTTCCTTCAGTTCTTTCAGTTTAAGAAATTCTGACTATTCTTCCCTTTGGGTTTTCTAAAACTAGGTCTTTGTACATTTTATTATAATACTTTGCTTTATCTTATTGAATTATACCTTGAAATCTGTTCAGCATTTTTATATAATCATTTCTTTCTTTCTCTTTAGATACTCTACATTGAAGAGCAAGTTTCTGAGTCACTGCTAACATCCATTATAACATCATCTTTGTGTGATGTCTTTGATGTCATCTCACAGTTCATATGGTGTTTCATCATTAGTGTTCAGTGCATTAAATCTATTCTTGAGATGATCTCTAAATTTAGGTGGAATATACTCAAGATTGTGCTTTAGCTGTCATGTAGTTGTGTTAATTTTTTTCTTCTCAACTTGAACTTGATTATGAACAATTGATGATTTATTCAGTAATTGACCCTTGGCTCTGATCTGATGATCACCTTCTTCCACAGATGTAATCAGCTTGATTTCTGTATTTTCCATCTGGTGAAGTCCACATTCATAATTGCTGCTTATGTTGCTGAAGAAAGATATTTGCAATAAATAAATTGGTCTTGCAAAATTCTAACATGCACCCTTCAGCCTCATTTCTATCACCAACACTACAATTTCAACTACTGATCACTTTTCTTTGTTTCCATCTTTCATATTCCAATCTCCCACAACTATCAATGCATCTTCATTGCAAGTTTGATCAATGTCAGACTGCAGAAGTTGGTAACAATCTTCAATTTCTTTAACTTTGGTGTTATTTCTTGGAGAATAAATTTGAATAGTTCTCATACTATCTGGTCTTCCTTGTAGGTTCACAAATATTATTTTATCATTGATAGCCCTGTAAATCAGGAGAGATCTGGAAATGCTCTGTTCAACTATGATTGTCTCCATTCTCCTTCAATTTGCTATTCCTGGTATAGTAGATCATATGACTGTCCAATTCAAAATGACCAATATTAGTCAACTTTAGCTCAAAATGCCTAGAATAGCTCTCTTAAAGTGTTACATTTCATTTTTTGACAACTTCCAATTTTCCTAGATTCATACTTAAGAACTGTTCGTACATAAATATAATACCCCTAAATAATCTGCTTTGATAATGGAGTTAAAGTCACTATATCAGTGAAGTTTTCTTTTGATCAGGAGACTGTATGAACTTTTATTATACAATTCTTCAACCTATATCAGCAGACTGTTTACAAATAACTCAAATCTGTGTTTTCAGAATTATTTTTCTACACATCTCACATTGGTATTGAAAAAGCCTAATATAGTCTATGCTGTTATCTTATTTATTTGTTAACTTATTTTTGTCACCTGTATCTTCTCTTCATTTGCTAATATGGCAAGACTCAAAATGAGGAAAAACAGCTGCAAACATTCATTAATAATTGGAATGTGAAATGTATGAAATAGGAATCTAGGGAAATTAGAGGTTGTCAAAAATGAAATGAAATGCATGAAGATTGATATCTTAGGCATTAGTGAGCTGAAATGGACTGGTATTGACCATTTTGAATCAGACATTTTTATGGTCTACTATGCCAGGACTGACATAGTAGACCATATAAATGTCTGATTCAAAATGACAAATTGAAGAGAAATGTTGTCACATTCATCATCAAAAAGAATGTTTCAAGATCTATCCTGAAATATAGTGCTGTCAGTGATACAATAATATTCACACACCTACAAGGAAGGCTAGTTAATGCATGAATTCAAATTTATATGCCAATAACTAAAGCCACAGATGAAGAAATTGAATACTTCTACCAACTTCTGCAGTCTGAAATTGACAAAACATGTAATCAAAGTGTATTGATAATTATTAGTGATTGAAATGCAAAAGTAGGAAACAAAGAAGAAACATTGGTGGTTGGAAAATATGGCCTTGGTGTTAGAAATGATGCTGGGTATTGCAAGGTAGAATTTTTGCAAGACCAATGACTTATTTGTTGTAAATACCTTTTCTCAACAACATAAATAGTGGCTATACTCATTAGAGAGATGAAAATCAAAACAAAAATGAGATACCATCTTGCCCCAGAGCTAGTAGCAAAGTTCAAGAAGACAAAGAATAACAAATGCTGCTGACCATGTAGAGAAATTGGGACTCTCATACACTGCTGGTGGGACTGTAAAAAGGTACAACCACTGTGGAAAGCAGTATTGTGATTCCTTAAATAGTTAGAATTAGAAACCATTTGACCCAGCCATTCCATTACTAGGTATGCATCCTAAAGAAGTAAGAGCCAGGACAAGAACATGCACACCCATGTTCACTGCAGCAGTATTTACAACAGCCAAAAGATGGAAACAACCTAGGTGTCCATCAAGTGAGCAATGGATAACAAAACTATGGTACATATACACAATGGAATACTCTGCAACCCTAAAGAATACCAAAGAATCTGCAAAGCAGTGCATAATGTGGATGAACTTGGAGGACATTATGCTGAGTGAAATAAGTCAGTCACAGAAGGATAAATATTGTATTAGTCCATTTTTGTAAAAAGTCAAGGAAAGGTTTATAAATGGAAGGAAATTTTCATTTTTGGTTACCAGGGTTGGGAAGGCAAGGGTGGGAACACTGCTAGATAGGTTGTTAGTGTTGTTGTTGTTGTTATGTGCTGTCGAGTCTGCCCCGACTCATAGCGATCCCTCCTTGGGTTTCCAAGGTAGTATTACTACAGAAGTAGATTGCCCATCCTTCCTTCCAAGGAGTGGCTGGTGGGTTTGACCCACCAGCCTTTTGGTTAGCAGTCAAGTACTTTAGGCACTATGCTACCAGAGGTAGAGACAAGTATTGATTTGGATGAAGGGAAGGGCAATATACCAAGTGTGAGTGATCAACACGATGGAATTGAGGAAGAGGAAGGCATAGAGAGATTCGTGGGAGGTATAGAGAACAAAGATGAACCCTTTTGCACATACAGTACTGCATTGTCAGTGATGGCAAAGATGGATGTATGGATGGACAGATGCATGGACAGGCTGAACTATTAGGTATGTCTATGCAGGGGGAGTGTGCCCAAGACCATGCATAGGGTTGGCAGATAATGTATCTACAAGTATATTGGTATGTTCTGTAAGAATTCCTAGGTATATAGAAGAGCTGACAAGAGACATGTTATAGTCACTTCTTGGCCACAGCCAGCTACCCAGATAGAGCAAGTAGTTGGACCTGTGGCTCAGGATGACAGTCTCAGGGGACATCAAGCTCAATTGGCATAACATACTACACAAAACACTGTTCTACATCCTACTTTGGCAAGTAGTGACTGGGATCTTAAAAGCTTACAAGCAGCCATCTGGATGCAATGATGGATGTCTCCTTGTCCAGAGTAAAGAAGAATGAAGAAAACCAAAATTTCATGGAAACAATTAGTCCAAGTGACTGGTACACCATGCAATCCTCAGCCTCTATGACTACGAGACCAGAAGAACTAGATGGTACCCAGCTACCACTGTCAATCACTCAGAAGGTGATCTATGTAAGAGATCCAAGATAGAGTGGGAGAACAATGTGGCACAAAACTCGCAATCATTTGAGGGGGAGTCTTTCAAACCAGGTTTGCTAGTCTGATAGAGCCTGATGGAATCACTGAGACTATGGTCTCTAGATATCCTTCAGATCTGGAATTGAACCCACTCCTGTGGCTTCCAGCCAAACAAAACATAGGCATATAAGTTGAACGTTTACACTAGGTAGGTACACTCCTTGGAGACAAAAATCATGGGAGAATAGAATGGATGTGTATGCATGGGAAGACAGTTCAGGTGGCAGGAGTGCATGCAGGAAAGGACACAAGGGAAGAGATAACTATGGGGAGGAAGTGAGAGGGGAGTTGTTGCATTGTGATAAATTTTAGTCAATGTCATGAGAAAAAGTGTATGTGAACTGATGTATGTAAAGTAATTTTGCTCTGT
>NW_006921638.1:14408187-14418919 GCF_000298275.1 Orycteropus afer afer | reverse complement strand
ATAAATAAATAAATAAATAAATAAATAAATAAATAAATAAATAAATAAATAAATAAATAGTGTCTGTACGTGTGGACCTCACCAGATGAAATACATGGAAATCAGATTGACTACCTCTGTGGAAAGAGGTGATGGAGAAGTTCAGTATCATCAGCAAAATCAAGGCCAGGAGCTGACTGTGGACAGACCATCAATTGTTCATATGCAAGTTCAAGTGGAAGATGAAGAAACTTAAGTCCACAAGAGCAAAAACATTAACTTGATTTTATTCCAAGTGAGCTCACAGGCCATCTGAAGAATAGATTTGGTACATTGAACACCAATGAAGGAAGACCAGAAAAGTTGACAATGAGATGGCATCAAGAACATCATACATGAGGAAAGTAAATATCAAATAGTCTTTAAAAGGGCAAGAAAGGAAGAAAAGACCAAAATGGATGTCAGAAGAGACTCTACTACTTTCTCTTGAACATAAAGTAGCCAGAAGAAATGAAAGAAATGATGAAATAAAAAAAATGAGCAGAATATTTAAAAGGGAGGCTAGAAAAGCCAAAATAAAGTATCATAATAAAATATGAAAGATTTAGAGTTATATAATCAAAAGGGAAGAACATCCTTGGTATTTCTCAAGCTGAAAGAACTGATGCAAAAATTCAAGATTGACATTGCAATATTGAAGGATTCTATGGGGAAAATATTAAATGATGCAGAAATCTTCAAAAGAAGATTGAAGGATAAACAGAGCCACTGTACCAAAAATAAGTGGTCAATGTTCTTTTATTTCAGGAGCTGGCATATGATCAAGAAAAAATGGTACTGAAGTAAGAAGTCAAAGCTGCACTGAAGAGTTGGTGAGAAACAAGGCTCCAAGAATCGATGGAATACCAATTGAGATGTTTCAACAAATGGATGCCATGCTGGAGGCATTTACTCATTTATGCCAAGAAATTTGGAAGACAGCTCTCTGGTCAATTGACTGGAAGAGATCCATATTTGTACCCATTCCAAGAAAGGTGCTCCAACAGAATGTGAAAATTATCGAACAATATCATTAAGATCACATGCAAGTTAAATTTTGCTGAAGATAATTCATAAATGGTTGCAGTGACATACTGACAGGGAACTTCCAGAAGTACAAGCTAGATTCAGAAAAGGATGTGGATTGAAGGATATCATTTCTAAGGTGAGATGGATCTTGGGTGAAAGCAAAATATACCAGAAAGATATTTACATGTTTTATTGACTTTGCAAAGGCATTCAACTGTGTGGATCATAACAGAACAAAACCAAACAAAAAGACAAAAAAAAAAAAAAAAAAAAAATCCTCACAACTGTACCAATAAGTAACATTATGATAAATGGAGGAAAGATTGATGTTGTCAGGGATTTCATTTTATTTGGATCCACAATCAACACTCATGGAAGCAGCAGTCAAGAATCAAATGTTGTATTGCTCTGGGAAAATCTGCTGTGAAAGATCCCTTTAAAGTGTTAAGGCGCCATGATGTCCCTTTGAAGACTAAGGTGTGCCTAACCCAAGCCATAGTATTTTCAATTGCTTCGTATGTATGTCAAAGTTGAACAATGATTAAGTAACAACAAAGAAGAGTTGATGTCTTTGAATTGTGGTGATTGTGAAGAATACTGAAAATACCATGGATTGCCAGAAGGAAATCTGTCTTAGAAATGGAATATTCCTTAGAAATGATAATGACCAAACTTCATCTCACCTACTTTGGTCATGTTGTCAGAAGGGAACATTCCCTAGAGAAGGATATCATACTTGGTAAAGCACAGGGTCAGTGAAAAAGGGGAAGACCTTCAATTAGAAGGATTGACACAGTGGCTGCAATGATGGTCTCAAGAACAGCAAGGATTGTTAGGATGTCGCAGGAGTGGACAGTGTTTCATTCTGTTTTACATAGGGTCACTATGTGTTGGAGCTGACTCAATGGTTCCTAACACACACACACACACACACACACACAAATGGGGTAAGTGAAATAAAATTATAAAAAGCATAATAAAAATACTGTAAGATAATAATTTATTTGATGATAAAAGCATATCAATTTAATGTATAACAGATTGTCTCTCATATATGCTTGTTAATTCATTTTTGTTTATTTATTTCACTTTCCTTTTTGCATACCCTGGACACACTGTCAGATTAAATTAGTTGTCACCCACAGGGTATAAAAGCTCTAATAAGTAGGATGTCCTGAAGCTTACTGATTTATTGGATCATTCTAGATTTTTAAAATATCTGTGTAATGACAGCATAGCCATAATACTGTATTCTTCACTTCCCCGTGGTCCTTACACATATACTTTATAAACCCCAGCTACAAAAACCCTATTATCATGAAACAGTGAGAGAACAAAATATGCTAGGAGCAAAATTTTCTGAAAAACAATTCAATAACAGTAACGCCACTCCTGAGAATCTTAAAAATTCTAATAGTTGCCATGTCCATTTTGGCTAATGTAATCAGCTAACAGAAGACAAATTATTCAGACTTATTCAATTTATGAGAAGAAAACAATAATATTTATTACAAATCTATCACAAAGTCTTTTTGAAGATGACATTGTACTAATGTGAGATAAAACTCTTTACTTCTCCTTTGTATTAAGATATCATAAAGTATTTTATACATTATTGTACATTAATTTTTTTGTGGTGGATTGAGAAGGACAGCTAATTTCACCTCATACTTATTCATCAGTTTACTTTATCTTTGTTTACAAATAGAACATGACCTAGAAATATATGTCTCCTGCATAAGCTATCATCTATTTCAACTATTGTTGAAAACTATCAACAATTTCCAAATATTTTTTGAGATTTTATTCTTTCAGAAATAGCTTCTGCTGAGTGACTGTGTTTTTCACCTTTAAGTATAGTAATCCATAGATCTTAAGCCAAGATACATCACAATGCATGTGTAAATACTGTGGTAAAAAATATTTGCCTTAATAAGAAGCCTTTCTTGCCTCCAAGAACTGAGTCATGAGTCAATGAACCCTATGGTTTACTCCAATACTTCCAAGGTGTTTCACTCAAAAGAGTAAGTAGCAAAGATACCTTAAATGGCCTAGAATCTGATTTTGAAAATGCAGGATATCTTAACACAGCTTTTAGGCCTCTTTTTTTTAAAAAAAAAATGTCTTTCAGTTTCATCACTTAAACCAAAAACCAAACCTATTGTCGTCAAGTCAGATCCAACTCATAGCGACCCCTCCTTGGATTTCCAAGGCAGTAACACTGTGTAAGTAGATTGCCTAACCTTCCTTCTGAGGAGTGGCTGGTGGGTTTGAACTGCCAGCCTTCTGGTTAGCAGTCACATGTCTTAGTTTATGCCACTTAGTTTTCCTAATAAATAACTACGAGATAATCATTTTATTTTATTGATAAATAATATGGATATGAAACCCTCAAACTCATTATAGATGTTCACCATTTTTCTTTATTTATGAGAGAGGGCTATTCCACCACCACCCACTGCCATCCAGTGGATACTGACTCACAACAACCCTATAGGGCAGAGTGAAATTGTCCCAATGGATATCTAAGGCTATAAATCTTCATGGTAGCAGACTGCCTCATTTCTCCTGTGGAGTGGCTCATGGGTTTGAACCTCATTTTGGTTAGCAGCTGAATCCTTTAACCACTGCACCACTAGAAGTCCTAAGAGGGATATTAGAGATGAAGTAAATATTAGGGCAATGAAATGGGTGTACTAATTAATATTAGAATAAAGTAGATGTTTACATCTGAGAAATGATACAGTATGTATGGAGCTTGAAGAAAGTATGCTGAGCAAAATAAACATTGGACAAATATGGTATGACCTCATTTACGTTAAAAAGACAAGGAGAGACAAATGTATAGAGACCAAAGTTTATTAGTTATTACCAGGGGCTGTAGGGAGGGGTTAAACAGGGGTTAACAGTGATAGAAAAATTGCATTGATTAAGATAGAGTTTCACCGTCAATTATTGTAATCACTGTCAACAAGTTGTACACTTGTGAAAAGTTGAATTGGCAAAAGTTATGTGATAAATATATTTACAATAATGACCAAAAAAAGAGAGTAGCTGCTGAGGATGTTTGTGTAAAACAAATACCTCATGAAATTTGATTCCTTGGTTTGGAAGTTTAGGGTTAAGGTTTCATGGACATCCCAGTTTGCCAGATAATGTGTTTGTTGCTTCTATTCTACCTCCTAATTAATTGTACAGGAACTCTGGTGGCATGATGCCTAAAGCATTTGACTGCTAACCAGAAAGTTGGCAGTTCAAAGTGCCTGGGGTCTTAAAAGCTTGCAAGTGGCCATCCGAAACACAATTGTTGTTGTTGTTGTGTGCCATAGAGTTGGACCTGACTCACGGCGACCCCTCCTTGGGTTTCCAAGGCAGTATCACTACGGAAGTAGATTGCCCCATCTTCCTTCTGAGGAGTGGCTGGTGGGTTTGAACCGCCAGCCTTCTTTCTGGTGAGCAGTCAAGTGCCTTAGGCACTATGCTACCAGAGCTCCCCCAAAACACAATAGTTGATCTTTATTCAGCTGGAACAACAAAAGAAGAAGGAAAGTCAGGATTACAAGGAGTATATGGAATGTGTGGCTGATTGTCTCCATGAACAAAGACCTTCTTTGTTGTGAGACCAGAAGAGCTGTTACCGTTACTCAAAATTTTGATCAAAGTGCCTATGCAATCCTGTTCAAAAGAGGGAAAGTACAGAAAATAATTTCAAATTTTCATGGTCCCTAGACTTTCTAGAGCCATGGCAGGTGGAGGAAGCAATGGAACTATTGTCCTAAAATAATCTTTGAACCTTAAATCAAAAATATTCCCTGAAGTCATATTAAAACCACAGAATAACTGAACCACCTGCCTTCTGATTAGCAGTCAAATGCCTTAGGTGCTACGCCACCAGATCTTTCAGTGAAAAAGGTCTGACCTGAGTATTATGCTCTTTTAAGAACTATCTTTTTGGGATCAACTGACAACAGCGACTTACAAGATTAGATAGGAACCTTAGGGGGCAGTGATTTTATGTGAATGAGCACGACATAACTCAGAAAAGAAGGATGAGAATAGTTGCACAGTTCAAAGAAAGTAATCAATGTCACTAAATTGTAAATCTGGAAACTGCTGAATTGATGTCTATTTTGCTGTATATATATTTATTATATAAAATTAATAATTCATATTGTAATAAGAAAAAATTGAATTATAGTTAAATTCCTATTTAGATCAGCTTTCAAAAATGCATTTATCCATGCAACTATCATCCAAATATGGAGAGTTGGAACATTGCTCTTACATGGACATTCTCTCATAGCTCTTTTTAGTCAGTACTCACTCCTAGGACTCGATAAATCTTTGTCAGAACAATGACTCTTCTGAAGCTGTGCATAAATGAAATCATAGTATATATTCCTTTGTGACTAATTGATTTTGCTGAAGATGATGCTTTGAGACTTATCCATGTTATTGCTGTGTCAGTGATTTTCTCTCTTTCTTTGTGGAATATTCTTCCATTGTATGAAGATACCACACTTTATTTAATCGTTCTCTTTACCAATATTTGGCTTCCTTCCAGTTTTTGATTATTAAACATAAAGCTGATTTAAATGTTATTTTACAAATCTTTTTGTGGAAATATTTTATTTCTTTTTAGTAAATACTTATGAGTGAAATTTCTGGACCATAGTGTGGTCATATGAAACAATTAGAAATTTGATTAGGTTTTCTTAAAGGGTCACACACTGGACAACATTAAAATTACTAATTCAATTTAACTTGCTTTTCTGTGTTACTGTTTTTTTTTTTTTTTTTTTAATTGGAATCCAAGGAAATTATGTACTTGATTGTGAGACTGAAGCAGCTTTTAGAAGAAGCCTTTGCAGAACAATTGTAATTTAGACATATTAGAGAAAATTATAGTTTGAGAGTCCCTGGGTGGGGCAAATATTTAATCACATGACTAATAACTAAAAGGCTGGTGGTTCAAATCCCCCTCAAAGACACCTCAGAAGAAGGGTTTGGTGAACTGGTTCTGAAAGGCCATAAGTTTGAAAATCCCATGAAGCACAGTTCTACTCTGCAACATATAAGGTCACCAAGAATCAGAATCAACTAGAAGTCACCTGGTTTGGCTTTAAGAGTTCATGCCAATGATCAGATAATTGATTTTGGGAAAACCCAATATATATTCACAGTAACAGGCCATTTGTTTTAAGATAGTGTTAAGTGAACATACTGATATGCTATTGTATAGCTATGTCATATTGATTAATTCAGTTTAACTCTTTGAACTTTGTTTTTTGTTTTAAAACAAGAATAAAAATACCTCCAGGGCAGGATCATTGTCTTGTTTTGAGATAAAATACCTAGACTGTATAGCAAGTTTTTGGTATGAAATATATTTTAGTTAGTAGTGTTTATTGTACTCTAAGGATTATGAAGATGGCTTAGGACCTGGTTGTGTTTCTTTACAATGTAATAGGGTCACCATGAGTCAGAGCCAACTGGACAGTACATAACAATATGTGAAAATCATCAAGACATATCATCAGTATTTTCTTACTTTCAAAGTTGTAAACAGTGTTCTGGTGGAAAGGGATGGCAGGGGCAAGCCTTTTCATGGGTGACATTACAGGTCATCAAGTATATTGGACAAAGATTGGTGTTGAGTCAGCACACAGTTCTCAGGGAGGCATCAAAACTCATTCTTCTGAGAGTATATTAAGTCTGAGTAGCAGATCAAGTATTTTTATTTGGAAGATGGCAGAATAGGCAGAAAGACTGCACAGACTCTCTTCAACAAAGAAAAGGGGAACCAATTAACACAGATACAAAAGATAATTCTGGACCCCTGTTCTGGTTATCTAGTGCCGCTCTGACAAGAAATGTACCACAAATGGGATGGCCTTAACAAACAGGAGTTTATTCTTACAATTTGGAGTCTTTAAGTCCAAGTTCAAAGTGCCAGGCTCTAGGCACTGGGTGAAAGCCCCTCAACCTTGGGGTCCAGCTCTGCCTCCTGCTCCCAGCCCACTGGAGCTAGAGGTGTTTCTTCACTCAGACAGCTGCTGGCTACTGTGGCTGAGAAGCACCAAGTTTGACAAGTAAAAAGGCACCGTCCTGATGTTACCAAACCACATGGCAGGCCATTAATTTCAGTCCATTGTAAGTCCCAAGGTTGGCAGAGCATGGCAGACTGCTGAACAATGACACAGCTACATGCAGGGTCCAAGTGTGGCATAAGCTAGAGACCATTCTTAAAGCTTCTCCTTATATACAGGAAGTAGACCACATACCCAAAGGCAGCTACTACTCAGCTGCTCCCAGTAGATTCCACCATGGAGTTGATTACCAGTCTCATCATGGGGAATACTTCACCCAGCTGCCCAGCCACTCAACCAGGCCTATCCAAGTTGACATAAAAACATAACCATCACAACCCCTGAACCTTGAAGGGAAGGATATAGAAGTGAACAAAACTCCAACTACCAGAAGAATTTACATGAAAACACCAAAAAAGGAGACAGATGGAGCTACTGTCTGTCAGTGGTCCTGATGGCATAGACAGCTTGGATATTGCTGAGTAGTGTAGGACCTAAGAATTAACCTACAATTCAGCCCTACTAGCCAGAGACTGCATGGAGGACTGCTCTGGTGGCTGGTGAATAAAGGGGAAGCAGCAAAGAGGAAGGTGGGTTGAGCTGTGAATTTTTGCCCATCTGGAGGGCACAGCTATTTTGAATGTTTATAAGCAGTTTGACCATGTATATATAAAGCAAAAATGTTCTCTCAGATTCCAGGGACTTAAGAACATGCTCCACTTGCTGGGAACCACAAGGGCATTCTGGACATGGAGGACTGGAAAGGTGAGATATTCCCCTTGTTACTCTTATACCCCACACCCTCTTGGTGAACAGAACTGCTGTCATCCCTCACTTCCACCCACCTTCTAGGCCAGCACAAATTCCATCCCAGTCTGAGTGATCAGATGGAGGCTGGGTGCCCTGCTCCAATTTTTGTTTTCTCTGTTCTAGTTTGGTTGTTTTTGTCTGATTTAAAACTTCTACTATTATTATTATTTTTGTCTTTTTTATTATTATTCTTTATTCTTTCCCTCCTGGGTTCTAGTTTTCAGTGTTTTTTTTTTTTCTTTTCCCTGTCCGTGGTTGCAATTTCTTTTTTCTTTCTCATGGTAAACCCCATTCCTTGCTTTTCTTTTTGCATTTTTCTCAATTTTTTCTTCAATATTGTCCTTCTCTACCTTTTTTCTCTTATTGCCCTTTCTCCACATATTGTATTTTTTCCCCCTTTTTTTGGTTATGTTCCTGTGTTATTACATGGTGTGTTTTTTGTCCAGTTGCTTTTAATTTTTGGTGGTTATTTAATTGTTATTTTTGTCTAACTGAGTGGAAGACAGCAACAGTCCACATACAACACAACTACACTCACACCTCCTACAGCTTCACTTACTGAGTGAGAGCCACCTCTTCCTTCTTCACCGATAGGCCAACAATAAACAACCACCAAGAAGACCCTGACTCACCCTTGGCTGCTCTTCACAAATAGTTAACCGAGATCTAAATACAGCAATGCCATGATGTCTTGGAGACAACAGTCCATCACAGTCCACACAAAAAAAGCAAGATAAAGTGTTAGAAAAAAAGAGCAGGATGCCTACCCAGAACACATCCCTGAGGAAGAATCAACATTGAAACTCTCTGATAAAGAATTAAAAAGAATTAGACATAGGTATCCTCAAAGGATTAAGAAAAAAATGAAGGAAAACACAGACAAAATCCTAGAAGAATCTTGAAAGAAAATACAAGAACAAAATGACAAAATAAACTAAAAATTAGAAATGATTCTAAATCCACAGATGTAAATCCAGACAATAAATACTAAATTGTTAGAAACAGATAACACATTGAAAGGGCAAAGGGGTAGCATCAAATCAATGGAAGATAGAATTAATGAGATTGAAAACAAATACCTGAATACTTCTTTGGAAAGGGATCAATCAGAAAAAAAGATCAAAACAAAATGAAGAAAGTCTAATGTTCATGTGGGATACCATCAAAAGGAATAACCTATGTGTCACTGGAATTCCAGAACAGGAAGAGAAAAATAAAATCACTGAGAAAATTGCCCAAGATTTGTTGGAGAAGAACTTCCCTGATATGATGAAAGATGAGAATATCTCCATCCAGGAAGTCCAATGAACGCCAAACAGGATAGACCCCAAAAGAAAATCATCAAGACCTATCATCATCAAACTCATCAAAACCAAAGACAAAGAAAGAATCCTGAAAGCAGCATGGGAAAAAGAAGTTATTTACAAAGGACAACCTCTAAGAATAAGCTCTGATTTCTCAGCAGAAACCATGCAACTGAGAAGGCAATGGGATAGCATATATAAAACCCTGAAAGAGAAAAAATTTCAACCAAGAATTATATACCCTGCAAAACTGTCCTTCAAATATGATGGTGAAATTAGGAGATTTCCAGATAATCAGAAGCTAAGGGAATTTGTTAAAACCAGACCAATCTTACAAAAGATACTAAAGGGAGTCCTTTGAACAGAGAATCAAAAATAGCAAACAATAACCAACCATTAATACACAAGATGACATAAGCCAGAAACCACAGATATGGACATAGCCAAAGTAAAATAAGCTTATAAGATTGAACCAGAGACATCAATTGGCAAATGAGGACAACTATTAATCAAAAAGAGGGGCAAAAAATAGTGTAGTTCCAGAACTTCTAAATGGTGAGGAAGTCAAGAGAGTTGCAAGATAGAATGGACTGTCCTAAACTTGGGGAGAACATTATAAATCATAGGGTAACCTCAAAGAAAAATGATAAATCTTCAAATTTATTCACACACAAGAAAAAAAGAGGACACACACAAGAAAAAAAGAGGACAAACACAAATATTCAGCGAATACTAAATCAACAGCAACAAAGGAAATGATAACACAATTCATAAACATAATGAGCTCAAAACAGAAAATTATATAGAACAAAGAAACCAGGGACACCATGTAAAAACACATAACAAAATGACAGCAACAAATTCTTACTTGTCAAAAATTGCACTGAATGTTAATGGATTAAATGAACAATGCAAGTGATGGAGAGTTGCAGATTGGATAAAAAAACAAAACCTATCAATATGCTATCTACAAGAGACATACCTTAGAGACAAAGACAAAAATAGATGAAAAATCAAAGGTTGGAAAAAGATACATCAAGCAAATGGCAACCGTAAAAAAGCAGGAGTGGCAACATTAGTTTCTGATCAAATTGACTTTAAGACAAAATCCACCATACAAGACAAGGAAGGACATTATATAATGATTATTGATCAATTGAACAGGAAGATATTACCACAATAAATATCTATGGACCCAACAAATGAGCCCCAAAATGCATAAATCAGATTTTAAAAGAGTTGAAAAGTCAGATAGATGACTCCACAGTCATAGTGGGAGATTTTAATACACAACTTTCAATGAAAGATAGAACAACTGGAAAGAAATTCAACAAAGATGCAGGAGACCTGAATAATACAATCCACCAACTTGACTTGTAGACATCTACAGAGCACTTCACCCAACAAAAGTACAAAATACATTCTTTTCCAGTGTACATGGAACATTTTCCATGACAGACCATATGTTAGGCCATAAAGCAA
>NW_006921638.1:14390836-14407176 GCF_000298275.1 Orycteropus afer afer | reverse complement strand
ACATTAGAAAAATAATCAATGTCATCCACCACATAAATAAAACAAAGGAAAAGAACCACATGATCATATCAATTGATGCAGAAAAGGCATTTGATTAAATCCAATACCCATTCCTGATCAAAACTCTCAGCAAAATAGGGATAGAAGGGGCATTCCTCAACATAATAATGGACATCTATGCAAAACCAACAGCCAACATTATTCTCAATGGAGAGAGACTGAAATCATTCGGTCTCTCTGTGAACAGGAACCAGACAAGGATGCCCTCTATCACCACTTCTATCAAACTATTGTACTATTGTACCTTGTACTGGAAGTCCTAGGCAGGGTAATAAGGCAAGAAGGGAAATCAAAGGCATCCAATTGGAAAGGAAGAAGCCAAACTATCCCTATTGCAGATGATATAATCCTATACCTAGAAAACCCAGGAGACTCAGAAATTTACTGGAACTAATTGAAAGATTTAGCATAGTGGCAAGATACAAGAACAACATCCAAAAATCTGTTGGATTCTTCTACACCAGCAAAGAGATTGCTGAAAAAGAAATAAGGAAATCAATATCATTTACAATAGCTACCAAAAAAGTAAAATACTTGGGAATAAATCTTACCAGGGACACAAAAGACCTGTACAAAAAAAAAAAAAAAAAACTATAAAAAACTAATTCAAGAAACCAAAAGAGATCTACGTAAATGGAATAACATCCCATGCTCGTGCATAGGAAGATTGAACATTGTGAAAATATTAATTCTACCCAAAGCAATCTATATATTCAATGCAATCCCAATCCAGATCCCATCAACAGTTTTTAAGGATATGGAAAAACCAATCACTAACTTTATATGTAAAGGAAAGAGACCTTGCGTAAGCAGAGCACTATTGAAGAAGAACAACAAAGTAGGAGGTCTCACACTGCCAGATCTCAAAACCTACTTTACAACCACAGTATTCAAAACTGCCTGGTATAGGTACACAGACCAATGGAACAGAATTGAGAACCCTGAAAGATATCCATCAACCTATGGTCAGCTGATCTCTGACAAAGGGCCAAAATCCATTAAATGGGGAATCGAATGTTTGTTTAATAAATTATGCTGGCAAAACTGGATATCCATTATCAGAAAAATGAAATAAGGTCTGTACCTCACACCATACACAACAACTAACTCCAGATGGATCAAAGACTTAAATGTGAAACCTAAAACTATGGATTTCCTCAAGGAAAAAATAGGAGCAAATTTAGGGTCCTTAAGATATGGCATAAATAGACTATCAAGCATAACTCAAAATGCACAAACAGCAGAAGAGAAACTAGATGAATGGCACCTTCTCAAAATTAAGTTTTTATGTGCTTCCAAAGACTTCTCCAAAAAAAAAAGTCAAAAGAGAACCTACAGATTGGGAAAAAAAAACACCTGGCAATGACATATCTTACAAGGAACTTATCTCTGGAATTAATAGAAAACTCCAACACCTCAATAACAAAAAGACAAATAATCCAATTAAAAATGGGCAGAAGACATGAATAGACACTTCACCTAGGAAGATATTCAGGTGGCCAACAAATATGTGAAGAAACACTTGTCATCATTAGCCATTATAGAGATGCAAATCAAAACAACAATGAGATACCATCTTGCCCCAGAGCTAGTAGCAAAGTTCAACAAGACAGAAAATAACAAATGCTGGTGAGGATGTGGAGAGATAAAGACTCTTATACACTGCTGGTGGGACTGTAAAATGGTACAACCACTGTGGAAAGCAGCATGGTGATTCCTTAAAAAGTTGGAATTAGAAATACCATTTGATCCAGCCATTCCATTACTAGGTACATACCCTAAAGAAGTGAGAGCCATGACAAGAACAGACATATGCACACCCATGTTCATTGCAGCACTATTTACAATAGCCACAAGATGGAAACAACCTAGGTGTCCATCAGCTGAGGAATGGATAACCAAACTATGGTACATACACACAATGGAATACTATGCAACTCTAAAGAATAATGTAGAATCTGCAAAATACCACATAACTTGGATGAACTTGGAGAACATTATGCTGAGTGAAATAAGTTAATCATAGAAAGACAAATATTGTATTAGTCCGTTATTGTAAAAGTCAAGGAAAGCTTTATAAAAGGAAGGAGATTTTCTTTGTTGGTTACCAGGGCTGAGAGGTAAAGGGAGGGAACACTCTTAGATAGGTAGAGATAAGTATTCATTTGGGTGAAGAGAAGGGCAATGTACCAAATATGAGTGATCAACATGGTGACATTGAGGAAGAGGAAGACATAGAGAAGTACATGGGAGGTGTAGACAACAAAGATGAACACTTTGCACATATAGTGCTGTGTTTTCAGTGAAGGCAACATGGATATACAACTGGATAAATGCGCAGAAAAAAATTTTGTTTGGAAATACAAGCAAAAATATCCAAACTCATGTTCAAAATGAGGGTCAGATTCAACATTGTTCTTATACCTTGCTTGTATGCCAACTATAGGGACAAAACTTAGAAATTCTGCTGTGTAACAAAACAAATCTATGGATACAAATTCTTAATTATAGATTCATTTTGAATGTATTTTAGCTATGAAATTAAATGTGAAAGTTTCTAATACAGGTTGTTTAGAGTGCAAATAAGAATTTAAGAAAAGAAAAATAAAAGAAACTTTTTTGGCCCTGCTCAGAATCTAGAAACATTATTTAACAGAATAGAGGTTTACTTTGTTCTGAGACAAAGGTTATATTTTGATGAATATCTATACATGTTTTTTTTTTTTTTTCCTAATGTTGTCAGAAGGGACCATTCCATGGAGAAGGATGCCATGCTTGGTAGGGTGGAGGGTCGACGAAAGAGAGGGAGGCCTTCAACGAGATGGATTAACACAGTGCCTGCGATGATGGGCTCAAGTATAGCAGGGATTGTGGGGCTGGCGCGGGATTGGGCAGTGTTTCGTTCTGCTGTACATGGGGTCGCTATGAGTCGGAAACGACTCGACGGCACTTAATAACAACAACAATGGTCTGGTGATGAGAATGCTACACTGAAAATCATATGAGCTTGTTTACATACATTTGATTATGTACATTATGTAACTGTATTTACATCCTCAGAAGGAAGATGGGACAATATACTTCTGTAGTGACACCCCCCAGACACTCAAAGAGGGGTCACTATGAGTTGGATCCAGCTCAAGGGCAGTGAGTTGCTTTGTTTGTTTTTTTTTTGGGGGGGGGGAGGGTTTATTTACATGTGTAACATTTTTAAAATACAGTTACTCCTTCTATCCTTTCTGTTTATTTATCTGTAGAAACTCCTTATAGGGTCAGCAATTGCCTCTTTGTTGATTGAAAATCAAATAAGCAAAAGAAAATAAATGTACAATGACAATAATATCTGGATTGGTTCATATAATATCATTACAACAAAATATCTATTTATTATTATTATTATTATTTACATTTTAACACTTTTTGTATGGTTTGAAGACACAAACTCAACTTTCCTATGCCTTATTCAAATGATTTCTTACTGAAAAGAAGTTGTTCATCTTGCTGGCACCTAGAGATCAAGACTCATGCTTCTAGTTTAGCTTTACCGCTGACTTCTGGGAGATCAGAAAAGCCAGTTAGCATCTGTGTGTTTCAAAATTTCCCGTTTCCTCTTTCTAAATGAGGAATTAAAACATTATGCCACTGGGGTGTTGAGCTAATGTTTTCCAAAGCATTTTATAGTCTTAAATCTAAAAACTTCATAGACAGGAAAATGGTTTTGTATAACCACAGATTTAATTTCTGTTTTTTTTTTTTTTTTTTCTAGGAGAAATTAGAAAATTATTATTCTTTCATCAAGAACTAAATATATTCTTTTATTTTTCCAAAGCCTCATCCCTGTGGACAAGGACAATTGAACATAGTTAAAAAGGAACCAGCTTTTAATTTATTTTCAGTTGGCAACCAGAAGAATGGGTTCTTTCTTTTATTTATTTTTATTTACTCTATGAGGCTGGTGGCTCCCCAGTGAGAGGATAATATGTATTCAGCAATCAGGACATTATTTTAACCTCCCTTACATGCCATATTAGGTTTCCACATAGCATTCCCTTGTGTCAGGCTGAAGACAGAATGAAGAAAAAGTCTTTTGCAGAATGATATTTGAATGTGGTTCTTTATTCAGATACACCGGAGGTTTCAAGATGACCTGTGAATGCAATTAATTAGGAAATATGCGTTCCTGAGAAGTTAGCTTGTGTTTACTCTGTCGGACATGTTTACTGAATTTCACAATATTAATTATTACCAAAAGAACGTTCAGATGTTTCCCTGGAATGTCCAATTCACAAATGGTCACTGAATTTCATAAAAAGGCAAGGAAATTATTGATCCTTGGTTTGCTTTGTCTTCACAGATACTATCCTCATTTTATTTATGATGCATTATCTTTAGCACTTTTTTTAAATGAAAATTAATACTGAATCAATTTTTGACATAACAATTTAATGTGCTTTTTCTACTGTCCTGTCTGCAACTGAATTCGATCTGGTCAGGCAACTTAACAAAACAAGTTGTTAGTATTCTTGAATTATGGTATTGCATGGAAACAATGTCTAGTTAAAGGAGAATCTGACAGAATGTGCTACATTTTAATTGTTTTTGTTTTCCTTTCCTTTTATGTATTGAATACAATGTAAACTATTATCTTGTTACTAATCCAGACTTTGAATTCAATATATAAAGTTCAAAATAATTGCAGTGGTCCATTTTTGATACATGCAAAATGTCATTTTTTTTTTTTTTTAATTAATGCTTGATTGTATTTCATTTTCAAATGAATGCAGTTGAGAACTGTCTTACATAGGATATGAAGGTTTGATCATGATGAAAAATGAAACGTTACATTTTGATTCTTTCACTTTTTTTTTTACATAGTGATCATTATCTAACTATATCAAAGACTTAAAATTAAAAGGCTTAACCATAGCATTTAAAATTTTGAATGCATATAATAAGGAGCTCTGATGGTACAGTGCCCAAGGCATTTGATTGCTGACCAGAAGATTGGTGGTTCAAACCTGCCAGCCACTCCATGGAAGGAAGACTGGGCAATCTACTTCTGTAAAGATTTGCCACCTCGGAAACCCAAAAGGGGTCACTATGAGTTGGAATTGACTCTATGGCAGTGAGTTTTTTTTTTTTTTTTCTTTTAATGTGGATAATATAACAGATATATGATAATATTAATAGAGAGTTATATTTATGAACTCAAAACTCTATTATAAGTTCGTTGCTAAATTAAGTATTGGTGATGAAAATGTGAGTAATCAAGATGTTGGTTACAACTAATAAAGATCCACTCTTGATTAACTTTGGTCTGAAGCACATGGCTTCATGAAGCAATGGTAGACATCTATTGTCCAGGCTAGTGACACTGCGTTCCAGGTAGACATCTTCTTAAAAATTCATTCTGTCTCTTTTCTGTTCTCACCGTTTTTCATTGTAAGTATAGATTCACTTGTAATTGAAAGATA
The DNA here is from genome assembly GCF_000298275.1 of Orycteropus afer afer. Classification (NCBI taxonomy): domain Eukaryota; kingdom Metazoa; phylum Chordata; class Mammalia; order Tubulidentata; family Orycteropodidae; genus Orycteropus; species Orycteropus afer. The sequence goes on along the minus strand of NW_006921638.1, from coordinate 14,401,642 downwards.
GCTTCCAGTCATGATTACAGCTACCTGTTTCCTTTTGCTTATTCAACTGGTAAAACAGAGAGGAGAAAAGAGAGAGGAGATAGAAAAGGAAAGAAAGAGAAAGGAAGAGGAGAGAGATGGTTAGAAAAATGGAGCTAATATCTATTTGATAAATAGCTTTGCTATTTAAAATAGTTTGAATGGGTTGTTTCTTGTAAATATGAACACGACAGATACTTAGATATAGTTACAGACAGGAGGAAGAGAAGACCAAAAATAAAGTGTATTCCTAGTTCATGGCTTTTTTTCCTGCTCAAGTATGAGGTAAATATGTGGAGAATTAAGGTAACCAAAATGGAGGAGGGGCCTTTGAGAAACTGAAATATCTCTTGTTGGAAAGAAGAATGGAAACTACACAGAGCTATGACTTGAGGAATGATATTTTGATAAGTAAATGAAAGAATGAATCTGCCAAATTGGTGCCAAGTTGTTTTAAAAATGCTTTTTTATCCTTGCATAAATTCTCAAACTAATTTTCACAATTTCATTGATTTTAAAGGAGTATTTTGATATAGAATCTTGTCCATTTAAGTTTTAGGATCAATACCATATATTGTTTGTTGAAAATAGTTGCTATGAGTAATATGGTGTTAAACATGATAGAGTTTCTGAAATTGCTAGATACTATTGAGTTTTGTGCCCTAAGGCTGAGAACCAAAACCTTAAATTATTTTCAGATTTTGATTGGTATCAGTACAGGGCAGGAAGTACTGATGTGATCTGACCTCAGTGTTCATGTCCTCTGGAAAAATTGTAATTGCCACAGAATTTCTGCTTGTAGTAGGATTGAAAGAGCATGCCAAAATCTAAACTAGAGGAAAGAGTAGGAGTTAACAATGGATTTTTTAAAGCAGAAATGAAAGATGAGCTTTCTTTTTTAATATATATGAAGTATTATTTCTAGGTAGGAGCTGAGAAGAAATTAATCTTTGAAGGGACCATGGATGTGTATCACTTTGACCATCTGTGCATTTCTTTTCTCAATAAAAGGTGGGGAAATATTTCTTGTCAGAATTTCAAATTCTGTTCTCTAGTCAATTAGCAACATTTTGGATTTTTATCATAATTGCATATAAGCCAGCTGGATTTCAAGATGGTTGAAATGGAACACTTTGAAGATTGGTTATGAGGAAGATGTGTCAGTCAGCTAGGGATCATTTGAATTTAGGGGGATTTGCCAAAAGCAACCTGAGTAGAATACTGACATACACAAGGAAAATAGCCTATGATAATTTTAATATCTTAACATTTGTGAATTACCACTTTAATGCCCATATAGTTATGAAACTGTATTAATATAGTTAATAGTTAATTAATAACACAATTAATAGTTGTGCCATGATAAAAACTTTGTAACAGACTATCTGGATGGAAGAATGGATTTTTCTATTTTTCTTCCTTCATGATTTGTGTTTAGCATGATTGCAGAGTGCACATATCTCAAATATGAAACCCACCACACTGCTGCAATATAAAAATCAGCTTGTTGGTTGATTTAAGCATGATGTGCTCCTTTCATAGGCATTTTATTTTGAAACTGTGAATTTCCTCAGTGTGGAACTTCTGTTCCTGGTTATAAACTTTTATTTTTATTGTTATTTATTAAGCTCAAAACCCCAAAAACAAAGAAAAAACTCACTGCCGTCGAGTCAGATCCAACTGTTAGTGACCTCTCCTTGGATTTTCAAGGCAGTTATCACTGCAGAAGTAAATGGCTCAATCTTCCTTCCAAGGAGTGGCTAGTGGGTTTGAACCACCAGCTTTCTGGTAAGCAATCAAGTACATTAGGCCTTACGCCACTCAGGAAGAAATATTAATACTGCCTCTCTGTATTCTCATAAAAAAGCAAATTCCCTGCCATTAAATCAGATCTGACTCATAGTGACCCCTCCTTGGGTTTCTGAGGCAGTATCTCTACAGAAGTAAATTGCCCAATCTTCTTTCTGAGGAGTGGCTGGTGGGTTTGAACTGCCAGCCTTCTGGTTAGCAGTCAAATCCCTTAGGCACTATGCTACCAGAGCTCCTCTTGGACTCTCATGTTGTTGTTGTTGTTGTTGTTGTTATGTGATTCCAAGTCAGACCTGACTCATAGAGACCCCTCCTTGGGTTTCTGAGGCAGTATCACTACGGAAGTAGATTGCCCCATCTTCCTTCTGAGGAGTGGCTTGTGGATTTGAACTGCCAACCTTCTGGTTAGCAGTCAAGTGCCTTAGGCACTGTGCTACCAGAGCTCCCTGTACTCTCATAGAGGCAAAGAATTCTTTGAAAAAGCCCCATATTTCCTGGGACTTTGCAACTTCAGAGAACAACTTTCTGCCTTTACAAATTTCACCAAAGTTATATCTATATTATTGAAAAACTTTTCAGTAGTGATAAAATTCCATGAACTGTTTTTATTGAGTGAAAAAGTAATATGTACATGTATATTTAATGTTACAAATATAGTACTTATGTTATAGATATAGGCTCTTTTAGAATTTGCTCCTATAGTCTTTATTTTATTTTATTTTCTGGGATAAAACATTTGGCTGCTTATTAACAGGTCAGCAGTTCAAACCTACCAGCCACTCCATGAAAGGAAGATGGGGCAAGCTATCTCTGTAAAGATTTATATATCCTCAGCACCCCAATGGAGGTGTATATGAGTTGAAATAGATTTGATGGCAGTGAGCTGGGTTTGGAGCCTAAGGACCATTTTAATTCTCTTCACTTTATATTTAAAGAATTATTAAGTCTTTTTGTATTGAAATTAAGATCTTATACCCCCCCCCCCCCCCCCCCCCCAAAAAAAAAAAAAAACTCACTGCTGTCGAGTTGGATCTGACTCATAGCAACCCCCCGCCCAAGTTACTACCTACATAAAGATAAATAGACAACAAGAAAACTTGGTTGAAGGTGGGCTGCTCCATGGTAAAATAGGCTTCTCCAGCTGTGGGCCACACAGACCATCTCAGCATAATGGCTTATTTATTTTAGCAGTTAAAACAATATTGCATATTATTACATGCTGATTTTTCGAGTGTTTTTCAATAATCTAAATACACCAATTCTTTTACTAATGTCAAAAATCCACATTAAAAAATTGTTGAGCCACCAATATACATACTAACCTTTTTAATATTGATAGTTTAAAAATGAGACCCTTTAAATTTAGTGTTATAGAGCTTCTTATCTACAAGTCTATTTCACACTTTAACTTTTTTTAATTTAGACTTTAGAATAATATTGCACTATTACCCTCTGGTGTAAAAGGAGGAAACATGATAAAATGGGAAGAAGTAAAATTTCTAGAGTTAAGTTTAAAAACTACAATTTCTACTTATTTTTACCCTGCTTTGGTATGCTATTTTGTCTCTTCCTTCTCATGCATATGCAAATAACCAATTCAAAGAGTTCTATTTATGATTAAATTAGATAATGCTTAGTTTTTGATTGATTGATTTCATATTTTTATATCTACCAATTCTAAGAAACATGTTAGATGGCTTAAAAGGCTACAAAAAGTATCTTGTTGCTGCTGTTGTTAGTTACCATTGAATAGATTCTAGCTCATGGTAACCCATGTATGCAGAGTAAAATTTACCCATAGGATTTTCAAAGCTGTCATCTTTGAGAAGAACATCGCTAGGCCTGTCTTTCAAGGTAATGACAGTTTAAAGAAGAATGGTGTGGCATTCCTCATCACAAAGGATGTTTCAAGATCTCTCCTGAAGTACAATGCTGTCAGTGATAGGATAAAATCCATACGCCTACAAGGAAGACCAGTTAATACGACTATTATTCAAATTTATGCCCCAACCACCAAAGCCAAAGAGAAGGAAATTGAAGATTTTTATCAACTTCTACAGTCTGAAATTGACCAAACTTGTAATCAGGATGTGTTAATTATCACAGGTGACTGGAATGCAAAAGTTGGAAAAAAAGAAGAATCACCAGTAGTTGGAAAATTTGGCCTTGGTGACAGAAATAATGCTGGAACTCACAGGGTAGAATTTTGCAAGACCAATGACTTGTTCATTGCAAGCACCTTTTTTCAACTACACAAATGGCAGCTGTACACATGGACTTCATCAGATGGAACACACAGGAATCAGACTGACTACATCTGTGGCAGGAGGTGATGGAAAAGCTCAGTATCTTCAGCCAAAACCAGTCCAGGAACTGATTGTGGAACAGACCATGAACTGCTCATATGCAAGTTCAAATTGAAGTTAAAGACAATTAAAACAAGTCCATGAGAGCCAAAATATGATCAAGAATATATCCCTCCTGAGTTTAGAGATCATCTAAAGAATAGATTTGATTCATTGAACACCAATGACCAGAAACCAGATGAATTGTGGGATGACATCAAGAACATTATCCATGAAGAAAGCAAGAGGTCACTAAAAAGACAACAAAAGAAGAGAAGACCAAAATGGATGACAGAAGAGACTCTGAAACTTGCCCTTGAGCAGAGAGTAGCTAAAGCAAATGGAAGAAATGACAAGATAAAAGAATTGAACCAAAGATTTCAAAGAGCAGCTTGACCAGACAAAACAAATTACTATAATGAAATATGCAAAGACCTGGAGTCTGAAAACCAAAAGGGAAGAACAGGCTTGGCATTTCTCAAGCTGAAAGAATTGAAGAAAAATTTAAGCCTCGAGTTGCAATATTGAAAGATTCTAAGGGCACAACATTGAATGATGCCAGAAACATCAAAAGAAGATGGAAGGAATACACAGAGCCACTGTACCAAAAAGAACTGGTCAATCTTCATACATTTCAGAAGGTGGCATATGATCTAGAACCAATAGCACTGAAGGATGAAATTGAAGATGCAATGAAGGAATTGGCGAAGAACAAGTCTCCAGGAATTGACGGAATATGCATTGAGATATTTCAACAAATGGATGCCACACTGGAGGCACTCACTCAGTTATGCCAAGAGATTTGGAAGACAGTTACCTGACCAACTGACAGAAAGAGATTCATATTTGTACCCATTCCAAAGAAAGGTGATCCCACAGAATGTGGAAATTATCAAACAATATCATTAATATCACACACAAGTAAGATTTACTGAAGATAATTCAAAAACGTTTGCAGCAGTATACTGACAGAGAACTTCCAGAAGTGCAGGCTGGATTCAGAAGAGGATGTGGAACAAGGGATACCATAGCTGTTGTCATATGGATCTTGGCTCAAGGCAAAGAATGCCAGAAAGATGTTTATTTGTGTTTTATTGACTATGCAAAGGCATTTGATTGTGTGGATCATGACAAATTATGGATAACATTGAGACGAATGGGAATTGCCGAACACTTGATTGTACTCATGAGGAACCTGTACCTTGACCTGGAGGCTGTCATTCAAACGGAACAAGGAGACACTGCATGGTTTAAAATCAGGAAGGGTGTGTGTCAGGGTTGTATCCTTTCCCCATACTTATTCAATCTATATGCAGAGCAAATAATCCGAGAAGGGACTATATAAAGAAAAGCATGGCATAGGATTGGAGGAAGAGTCATTATCAACCTGAGATATGCAGACGATACAACTTTGCTTGCTGAAACTGAGGATGACTTGAGGCACTTACTGATGAAGGTTGAAGAATACAGTATGCAGTATGAATACATTTCAATATAAAGAAGACAAAAATAACTGGACCAATAAGCAGCATCACGATAAATGGAGAAAAGATTGAAGTTGTCAAAGAATTCATGTTGCTTGGTTCTACAATCAAGGACAATGGAAGCAGCAGTCAGGACATTAGATGACATGTAGCACTGGACAGGTCAGCTGTGAAGGAACTCTTACAAGTGCTGAGGAGCAAGGATGTCTCTTTGAGGACTAAAGCACACCTGACACAGGCCATGATATTTCCAATTGCCTCATATGTATGTGAGAGTTGGACAATGAATAAGGAAGACCGAAGAAAGGTTGATGCTTTTGAGTTGTGGTGCTGGCAAAGAATGCTGAAGGTACCACGGACTGCCAAAAGAACTAACAGATCTGTCCTGGAAGAAGTGCAGCCGAGATGCTCCTTGGAAGAGGGGATGTCCAGACTTCATCTCACCTACTTTGATCGTGTTGTCAGAGTGGACCATTCCCTGGAGAAGGATGTCATGCTTGGTGGGTAGAGGGTCGACAAAAGAGGGGAAAGTCTTCAACGAGATGGATTGACACAGTGGCTGTGACAATGGGCTCAAGTATAGCAAGGATCATGGAGCTGGTGTGGGATCAGGCAGTGTTTCGTTCTGCTGTGAATGGGGTTGCTGTGAGTTGGAAGCTACTTGACGGCACCTAACAACAACAACAGTCAGGCACATAATCATTTGTGAAACTCACAGACTCCATAAAAAGTATCTAGAATAAATTAAAAGTGGAATGAAAAGAAGGGAGAAAAACAAGATTTCAGTGAAATGGAGCTTTCAGTAAAGAAATATTCATCTGTCAGTTTATTGTACTGTGGTCCTTGCATGTAGCTTTGATACTAGAGGCTGTTGTTGTTGTTATGTGCCGTCGAGTTGGACCCGACTCATAGCTACCCCTCCTTGGGTTGCAGAGGCAGTAATACTACGGAAATAGATTGCCCATCCTTTCTTCCTAGGAGTGGCTGGTGGGTTTGAACTGCCAGCCTTCTGGTTAGCAGTCAAGTGCCTTAGGCACTATGCTATGAGGCTATGTTACTGATATTTCAAATTATCAGCATGGTCACTCATGGTAGAGAGATGTCTGTGGAGCTTCTAGGTTAAGAAAGACTAAGAAAGGCCTCATGATCTACTTCTACAAAACTGGGCAGTGTCGACATTATGAATAGCAGCAGAACGTTGTGTGATATAGTGCTGGAAGATGAGCCCCTCAGATTGGAACACACTCAAAATATGACTGGGGAACAGTTGCCTCCTCAAAATAGAGTCAATCTAAATGACATGGGTGAAATAAGCTTTTAGGACCTTCATTTGCTGATGTGGTATCATTCAATGAGAAGAAATAACTACAAACATTCATTAATAGTTTGAATGTGTAGTGTATGAAGTAGGAGATCTGATAGTATAGTGCACTACCACTTTGCACACTTTGATATGGCATGATAAAGAAATAGTTTCAACTATATCTTTATAGTAGACACAATAAAAAAAAAATGTTATGGGACTTTTTCTTCCAAGAATCATCAAAGAAAGTGGATGCTGTAATTTAAAAGGACAATTAAAACTATATTACTCAGGGACCAACAATAGGCGGTCTGTATAAATTTATGTTGCCACATTTTTAATAGGAAAAAAGATGAATTATTTCTTTGACATAGTTCATTCTTTTGAATACCTAACTCTCCATGATCTTCCTTTCATGTTATTCTTTCTCTAAGGCAGACAAAATCCCATCCAGTTAATATATCCAGATTATCATCTAAGATCTCTGGGTGATGTGGAATTCTTTCCTTGAACTATCATAGAGCTGTTAGTAGTCTAGAGACAATGTAATTTGCTCTTAACAACCTCAATACATTCTCAATAAAATGATGATTTTTATCTATAAAGGGCCAGGTAGTATATATTTTCAGGTTTGTGGGCCATTTTATCTCTGTTACAACTATTCTGTTGCTGTTGAAAGGTGAAATCAACTAGAGACAAAAAATCAAGTGGCGTAGTGCCTAAGGAATTTGAGTATTAACCAGAAGGTGGGTGGTTCAATCCCACCAGTCACTCCACAGAAGGAAGACTGGGCAATCTACTTCCATAAAGATTTACTGCCTCAGAAACCCAAAGGGGGTCACTATGAATCAGAATGGATTCAAAAGCAGTTAGTTTTTTTTTTTTGTGTGTGTGTGTGTGTGTGTGTGTGTGTGCGTTCCAATGAAACTTTATTTACAATATAGGCAGTAAACCAGATTTGGCCACGGGCCATAGTTTGCTCAAACTAGTACATCCATACATAGAATAACCTTGAGATTCCCATTTGAGGAAATGGAGAATGAAAAATAAATGGTAATCTTAGATCTAAAGCAATGATCAAATCCCACTGTACATGACTGATGAAGATCAAGTTCTTGGGCTAATTTAACTGATAACACAAAGCTCTTTGGGAAGCTCTTCCTTGCCTATTTCCTTCCATGTTCATATCTTGGAGGCTGTATAACTTTTATAGCCAGCTTACTGGTGATACAAGTAGTGAGTGTATATGTGTGTATGTGTGTGTGTGAGGGGCTCAGAGGTGTTGCTGTTGATCGTTTTCAGGGTTGAAAATCACTGTCAATTGCAAACCAAGCTCAGTTTTTTTTTTTTTTTTTGTGAAAGCAATTCTAAGTACTTAAACCCACAGCCATCAAATTGATTTTGACTCATATCAACCCCCACTGGGTTTCCAAGGCTGAAAATCTTTGTAGAAGTAGATTGTCTCAAATTCTTCTCATGGAGCAGCTGGTGGTATGAAATACTGACTTTCTGGTTAGCAGACAAATGTTTTACTACTATGCCACCAGAGCTCCTTAAGTACTTAATATAGGATTGTATGTAAACAGTCAAAGCTAAAGATCTTATCCAAATACAGTATCGGAGTCTGAAGACAAGTAATTTCTTACTATCTGTGTCATATTCACTATCCTCCTTTCCAGATTCCCCAGAGCAGTGGCAGCTATTTAGAGAGAGAGAAGGGAAAAAAACAAAAAACAAAACAAAAAAAACCCGTGGGTGAGAATAAGTCATCTTATTCCCACATTGACTTCAGATTAGTGCCCTTACATACCAAGGTAACTGTTTTATTCTGCCACGAAAGAGATTTACCATACAGGCACATTTAGATCCTGTGTGTCGAAGAACAATGGAATAAGGAGTTGCAGTCTACCTGCTGAGCAGTGATGTGCACAATTATAAATCAGGGCCTTTTTGTGACTGGGGAGAGTGACTAGTAGAGAACATGAAATCTTTATCATATTATTTTATCATTTCTGGGTATAGATTGATTTAAGATATATTTTAAAATATCAGGAGGACAGATGGGATATATATCTATTTTATATAATCTTGATATAATTTCTATCAACTGAGATTTGATTTGATTGTTTTAGTGAGCTCAAAATCATACCCAGTAACAAATATCTGTGGGGAGTTATTCTATATTACTAGTTGAACAAAAATCAAGCTGAAAATAGTTTATTTTCCTAGTGTTTTATTTATTTATTTTAATGGAAGACAAGGCACCTCCCTATGATATGTACCAAAAATAGGAACTGTTTTTATTTTTTTATTTTTTATTTTCTTCATCATAGGTGAGCTTAGGGCAGCCACAGACAGAGTCTTGATTCTTCTCAGATAATTGCTTTGATTCTTTTCTAGTTCGTAAAAGGATGAGTAATTGTTAATCTAAGATTCTTTTCCACACGTGTTGTTTCAATGGTTCTATTCTGAAAAACTTTTGAGTCAAGGGTAATTTTATGTCATCTGAGCCCAAACAAAATCTGCATAAAGCATCCATCTAAAGAATATATTGCTTTGGGCACTATTATTTTCTAGGTGTACTTTTAGGGAAATATATGCCAAGGAATTCGGATGAAATTTCTTACTGTAAGAGAATAGTACTTTGTAGTTGTTGTTGTAATGTGTCTTTGAGTTGGATCAAACTCATAGTGACCCCTCCTTGGGTTTCCAAGGCAGTATTGCTACAGAAGTAGATTGCCCAACCTTCCTTCTGAGGAGTGGCTAGTGGATTGAAACCACCAGCCTTCTGGTTAGCAGTCAAGTGTCTTAGGCACTATACTACCAGAGATCCAACTCTCTGTATTTTAAAATACACAAGTTGCATTCTGGCTGTGGAATTGTTGATTGGTAGCCCTTCTGCCAATTTTTAGCTGGCAGTGTTTATATTACACCTACTGCTAGAAAATTATCTCATATATACATAATGACTGCATATAACTGACTGCACTTTCATTTATTGGTTATGTATAGCAAGTCAGCCTCACCAAAATTTGTGCAAAAAAACAAATAAGCATTTTTTGTTTTTAAAGAAGGAGAATAAAAATCTGTTTTACACCTCTTTAAGTTTCTAGTGCTCCTACTGAGTCTTACTCCGCACTACAGCAATATGATGTGGTTCTGAAAAGCCTTCAATAATCATTGTTTTTACCAAGCTTGTGTAGATTGGGCTATAAATATTACCTGTATTCACAGTGGACAATGTCTAATAAAGGTTAATATAAAGGATGAAAAAAATAAACTGCTGTTTGAAAGAATTTGTAATAAGGTATAACCTTGTTCTGTGTGGAAGAGCAGTAACCAAAGTCATCCTCTTCCTCAGGCAAAGTATTCCAGTTTACCATTTTCCAGGCAAATAACTAGCATTCTATGTCCAGAAAATACATAAGTGAATCTTTTGGAAGGAGCAGAGAGATCCTATTTGGAGCTGGCTTCAAATCTTGGGGTCATGAATGAAGAACATGTTATCAAGAATAGGAGGTCACCATGCAATCTTTCTCAGGATGCTTAAAGGGATTTAATTTTTCAAAAAGAAAATGTACACTGAGAATAGTAGTAACCAACAGTCAAAATGTCCTTTGAAAACTATAACACTTGAACAGTTTTTTTCCTTCATGTATGGAAGAGCCCCTTAAAGGAATTAGTGGAGATCTGGGCATCTGTCATTTTACTCATGAAATTTGTGATTCAACATTCTGGTATCTTAGAATCTGTTCTCTGTGGCAGAATAGATAGTCTAGCTAAAGTCTCCACAAAGTTTTCACTGAAGTAGTTTTTCTCTCTTCTTCTTCTTTTTCTTTTTTTTTTT
>NW_006921638.1:14381499-14390301 GCF_000298275.1 Orycteropus afer afer | reverse complement strand
GGATTGGCTGGTGGGTTTGAACCACCAGCCTTCTGGTTAGCAGTCAAGTACCTTAGACACTACACTACCAGAGGTTATATATATATATATATATAAAATTAACATAAATATTATCACACTATATGTATTATTTGAAAAATTACTTGACTTAGCATGTGTTGAGATTTATTTATTCATTTAATCACTGAATGATATTTTATTGTACATACAAATGACAGTGTCTTCATGCATCATCCTGATACAGGATAATAAAATTGTTTCTTTTTAATTGTCACTACAAATAGTATTGCCATGAACATCATTTTATGTATCTTCTTATGTATGAATGTTAGTGTTTGTCTAGGATAGACATAAATAGGATTCTTAGTCTATAGTATATATACATCTTCCACTTAAGAAGTTTTATTGATCACCCATTGCTTCAATACTACTGTATAACAAAAAAGAGCAGAATTCAGTGACATACAACAGTAAACATTTATTTCTCACTTACGTGTCTGCAAATTAGTTGGTGGTCAGCCCATCTGGGTATACCCTGAGCTGGACTTTACCTTAAGCTGAGGGATGGTTCCAAGTCATCCCCGTGTGACTTTTACCCCCTTGAATCAGAAGTTACCTAAGACATTTTCTTCTTATGGTAAAAGGGAAAAAACACTAGAGAACAAACACATTTCAAGTCTCAGAGCACCAATCTTTAACTTAAGTTTTTATTTAATGTAGACTTTTTTCTCTAAGATGATTGTTGTTGTTGTTAGGTGCTGCTGAGTTGTCTCTGACTCATAGTGACCTTATGCACAGCAGAAGAAAACACTGTCCAGACCTGTGTCAGCCTCACGACTCTTGCTATACCTAAGCCCATTGTTACAGCCACTGTGTCACTCCATCCCATTGATAGCCTTCCGCTTCTTAGCTGACCCTCCACTTTACCAAGCATGATATACTTCTCCAGGCAATGGTTGCTTCTGACAACATGACCAAAGTAGGTGAGACTAAGTCTGGCCATTCTTGCTTCCAAGGAGCATTCCAGCTGCACTTCTTCTAGGACAGATCTGTTAGCTCTTTCAGCAGACCATGGTACTCTTAGCATTCTTCTCCTACACCACAACTCAAAGGCATCAACTCTTCTGGTCTTCCTTATTCATTGTTCAGTTCTCACATGCATATGAGGTGATTGAAAATGCCATGGCATGGGTTAGGTGCACTTTAGTCTTCAAAGAGATATGTCTGTTCTTCAGCACTTGAAAGAAGTCTTTTGCAGCAGATTTGCCCAATGCAATACATCATCTGATATCTTGACTTCTATTTCCATTGCTGTTGATTGTAGAACCAAGTAATATGAAGTTCTTCACAATTTCAATCTTTTCTCCCTTATCATGAAGCTGTTTATTGGACCAATTGTGAGTATTTTTGTTTTCTTTATTTTGAGGTGTAATCCATACTGCAACCTATAGTCTTTAACCTTCATCAATATGTGCTTCAAGTCATCCTCACTTTCAGCAAGCAAAGTTGTATCGTCTGCATATATCAGGTTGTTAATGATTGTTGACTATTAAATCTTTAAACTGATCTAATTTAGTAAAGGTTTAGTTTTTTAAAAAATTTTATTTTATTATGGTGAATATATACATAAAACACACCACCTATACAATTTCTATATGTACAATTCAGTGATATTTATTAAATTCTTCCAGTTGTACAATCATTCTCACTATCCTTTTCCAAATCATTCCATTACCTAACATAAACTCGATGTCTTCTAAGCAAAAACTATGCCTTTCTCCCTCCTTCTCACCTCTAGTCACCACTAATAATCTTTGGCTACTATATATTTGTTTATTTTATATAAATGAGATCTAGATTATTTACCTTTTTGTGACTGAGTTATTTCTGCCAGCATGATGTTTTCAAGGTTCATCCATGTAGTAGCTTGCGTTGGGACTTCTTTTCTTTTATGGCTGAGTAGTATTGTATTGTGTGTATTTCCTACCATTTGTATACATGGCCATGAACATTTTGGTTATTTCCATCTTCTGGCTATAGCGAAAATGTTACAATGAACATTGTTGTTTGGGTTTTTGGCTTTCAGGGAGTTGGAAGGAAGGGGAAGATGAGGAAATATTTGCTGAACAGTAATCTACCTTACTAGTCACTAACAAATCTCTATTCCAGTGAATGTACCAATTTATCCACTCAATATATCATTTATAACAACAGTGAGATGAGTTACTTTTTTCCTATCAATGCCAATAATAAACATTGCCAGTGTTTTTTAATTTTCACTATTGTTGTTGAGTGCTGTCGAGTCATTTCCGACTCATAACGACCACATGAACAGCAGGACACAACACCACCTGATACCGCACCAGCTCCATGATCCCTGCTATACTTGAGCCCATTGTCTCAGCCACCGTGTCAATCCATCTCGCTGAAGGCCTTCCCCTCTTTCGTCGACCCCCCCCCCCACCTTACCAAACATGACATCTTACTTCAGGGAATGGTCCCTTCTGACAACATGACCAAAGTAGGTGAGATGAAGTCTGGCCATTCTCACTTCCAAGGAGCATATCAGGTACACTTCCTCCAGGACAGATCTGTTAGTTCTTTTAGCAGTCCATGGTACTTTCAGCATTCTTTGCCAGCACCACAACTCAAAAGAATCAACTCTTCTTCTGTCTTCTCTACTCATTGTCCAAGTTTCACATGCATATGAGGCGATTGGAAATATCATGGCTTGTGTCAGGTGCACCTTAGTCCTCAAGGCGACATTCTTGCTCCTCAGCACTTGAAAGAGTTCCTTCACGGCTGACCTGCCCAGTGCTACATGTCGTCTAATGTCCTGACTGCTGCTTCCATTTGCCTTGATTGTAGAACCAAACAATGCCAATTCTTTCACAACCTCAATCTTCTCTCCATTTATCTTGATACTACTTATTGGTCCAGTAGTGAGGATTTTTGTTTTCTTTATATTGAGATGTAATTCATACTGCAGACTATATTCTTCAATCTTCATCAGTAAGTGCTTCAACTTTCAGGAAGCAAAGTTGTATCATCAGCGTATCTCAGGTTGTTAATGATTCTTCCTCCAATCCTGATGCCATGTTTTTCTTCATATAGTCCAGCTTCTTGGATTATTTGCTCAGCATAGAGATTGAATGAGGAAAGGATACAACCCTGATGTATTCCCTTCTTGATTTTAAACCACGTAGTGTCCCTTGTTCTGTTCCAATGACAGGCTCCTGGTCAATGTACTAAGATTCTGTTAATAGATGATACCACAGTATTTCAATTTGCATATTTTCATGCAAGCGAGAGCAAGAGGCCCTTTTTAGCAGCATTTCAATAGAGTTCATTCCTTTAACTAGATAGAAGAAAGACGTGGATATTAATTTTAAGAAAGAAAGAATGCAAAGGACTGCTTATTATTCAGTCTAGGCAAGCCAGGGTCTGCAGAAGCAAGGGATAGGTCAAAAATTTGCAATAGGGATACCTAGGTAGATGCTCTTAAGAACCTTAAGAAGCTTGAACCCTCAGATTCCCACAATGGGAAAAATCTCACCATAACTCAACTGGAGTATTTGTGGTCCTATTAAAGAAAAAAAGGAGTGATGGTAGAACAACAGTAAAGCCCTCGACTGCTAACCTAAATTTTCTGGTTCCAACCCACCTTAGTTCCATGAGAGATTTGTTCCTACAAAGATGGCATGGGGTCACTATGATCTGAAATTGTCTTAATGACACCTTATGATAACAAATTATAAGAAGAGAGGGATTGTACACTAAAGAAGTTGTCGTATCAGGTTGTCATTACCAACAGCAACTGGGAAACTATGCTGAGGAATGTATCTTGAGAGGCCTGAAGCAAGATAAATAAATAAATATTGGGAGTTTGTTGATAATCCTAGTTTGGTTATACTCAGATTTCCCTCCCATTGTTCATTCATGGGGTGGGGGGTGTTCCCATGTCATAGAATTTACGGCAAGTAACAACAACAACAACAACAGCACAAACCCTAGGAATTTGTTCTTGTGTTAACAGCTGCCAAATAGTCCTCAGTTAATAACATTCTAATTTAGATGTACCTTACCACCATTTAACTTTGTCCATTCTTATGCTTTCTTGGTCAATCTTGTATTCTGGAGTACATTCTTGGATTAAATATCAAGAGCAATGAATTTCCATCTGATGCAGAAAGGTAGGTGCCTAGGGATAAGGAAAAGACAGTTGGAAACATTTAAAATAATAATCTAGAGAATTAGCCCCCAGTTTGGATTGAGGGGAAATGGTTTTATAAACACGCTAGCAATCAATGTTAAAACATTTTAATTCTAAGCAGGTTTCTTTAGTATTTTTACTTCAGATGACTATGTTCCCTTGTGATGGCCAAACAATCTTCTATTTATCAGTAATTCCAGTTGACATTTGAATAAATTACTAAAAATGTTTCATTCCATCATGAGGTACACAGAATTAATGTATTTTAAATTTTCAAAATGAGCCCATGCATTTTTGTAAAGAAAATAAATACATCTTGTGGAGGAAAACTCAAATAATAAGTTAAATTAAATCACCCTTGCTAGGCTTCTGAATCAAAATACAAAGAAAAAGAATGTCTGAGGAGAGGAGCAGGCCGAGAGAGATAAGAGAAGTCAATACAAATTGAATTCAGTGTTTTCCCCTAACTAATCAGAGCGCTTGTACTCTTGTTTCTGGAGATGGCAAGATAAATAAAGCTCAACTTTTTTTGCAGGCATATTTTGGTTCAACATTTCAGAAATATCTCATCATGGTCTTTACACTGAGTTCTTGACCTCTGAAGTTTGTGGAACAATTCCTCAGAAGTCTTTATGAGACAATGTATGTAAAATCCTAATGGAATCTGATGTCTTATCAGATTTCTGATCTGTTTTTGTCTATAGTCCAAATCCCCTTCTCACTAATCAGAGAGCAATTAATGAATTATTTGCACTATAAAAAGAGAAGAGATGCTAGTATCCTGAAATTCATAACCCAGGTGATTACTGGAGGAGTCATAATCATTTATGTAACACAAACTAACTCATTGAATATTCTTTCCTTCTTCCTTCCCTCCCTTCCTTCCCTCCTTCCTTGTTTTTGTTCTTCCTTTCTTCACTTCTCTGCAGATTTTCTACTTTTTTTAGTGTCTGAATTTGTTCTCTAATATTTGGAATTTATAATTATTTTTTTTTCTTACTTAAAATTCATAGCTATCATTTTATCATAGCTATCTTTTTGTACTGTGAAAAGTACAAAAAGAGGACATTGATTGAATTCACATGGTACGTACTATTTTAGTACACTCTTCATACATATTTTATTGTAGGTATTTACCTAACACATTATAGTATATTTTTCTCCTTATTTGATCCTATTTTAATTTCTAGGAATTATCTAAAATTAATAATGAAAATACGTATTTGTACCTACATTTTTCCAATCACCTATATAAAGACTGAAAGTCTACATGACCTTACATAAAAAAGTTAGTATACTTTTTCTTCCTCCTTTGCTTAGTCCATGAAATTTTCCTATTAAAAATATGTTCTTTTTTTATCTGCAGAGTATTTTTATTAACTTAGTGATGTTTTCTCCAAGAAGTCATTTTAATATTTGCATTAAAATTTGACAGTGATTATTCTAAAATAGACTCTTTTAGTGATTTTCATATACTTTTTATTAATCATTGATAATTTTTAATTACTTTTTTTTATCATTAGTACTTTATACCATGATTTCCTAATTCTTGAATGCTTCCACTTATTTGAATTGTTGTTTGATCAAAAAGAATATACTTTTAGGCACTCTTTTTCCCATCTGGAAGTTTGAAAAGAAAATTTATTTTCTGAAATGTGGATATATGAAAATTTATTGCTGACTATTTAATTTTTGAGTCCCAATCTTTGTCATACAAGATTATGTACAGGCATTAGTCAACAGTTCAGACTTTGGAGGTAGACAAATTTAATCCTCATTCCAGCATTCGCAAACTATGTTGTTGTTGTTGTTATGTGCCTTTGAGTCAGACCCGACTCATAGCGACCCCTCCTTGGGTTTCCCAGGCAGTATCACTATGGAAGTAGATTGCCCCATCTTCCTTCTGAGGATGGCTAGTGGGTTTCTTGTTAGCAGTCAAGTGCCTTAGGCACTAAGCTACTTAATATGATGTTTATACTTGTGGGAAAGAATGATGGAAAAATGGTTTGTGTTTGTTTTTGTTACATGGCTTTTCATATATTTTTTATTTTCCTTAATCCTTGAAATTCACAATTTATACCAGGATATGTTGAGGTATCTATCACTTTCATAATATTTGTATGGTCACCAATGAATGTTTTCAATGTACAAAATGATCTTTCTTCCTTTGAATAGTCTTTTCTGAATCCTTTGTAACATCTTCCTCTAGTCCCTTAGATGATGATACACTGTAGAAACAGCATCTGATCTCCTATAACTTCCAAAAGGGGAGCAGATTCAAAATGAACACCAACAGCCTAAGGCTGCTTCCTATGAGGCAGAAGCCAAATATGGTGCCACCCTCTAATCCCTTTTTTGCCAGTTCTGAAACCCACCATCCTTCCTGTGGCATTCTACTTCTCTACTGTGTTCAATTATTTGCTGGAATGGCCACACAGAGCTCAAAGATAATTCTCACAATTATGGGGTTTATTAGGGAAGTAACAGGCAACAATTCAGGATCAGAAATCAAATCACGATATAGTTCTTCAATCAGGACAGCTTCTTCTCAGTCATGCCACAGGCACACTTCTCTCTGGCCTCGGACTCTGCTCTGCTAAGGAGAATGTTACAAAGGTCTTTTAGTTTTGTTGATAGGTACCCAGAGGGGCACCCGATTCTGCCAACAAGCCTCCTGCTCAAAGGTAGTCTGCTTTCTTGGTCCACAGACCAGGAAGCCCACTGCTCTGCCTCCTGCCACTTCCGCTGCCAGGGTTTGCTGCCAGCAGACCTGCTTCTCACTATCTCACAAAGGGTTACCAGCTGTCTGTCTGTTGGGGCAAGGATGATTAACACTGGGATCCTGGGCCCAAGGATGTGCTCTATTCCTTGTTTTTCCTTCTTGTGGTGGTGAGATGCTCTCTTTCTGCCTCTGGGATAGGTCATTTTAAGCCAGGGGTATGGCAAAACTGAACAATTCCCATGTTAGAATTCCATACACCTATTGGGATGATCTCACACACACAAGGTGCCATGTACCTTGTTTACATTATTAACAAGCTATCCAGTCCCCTTGGTGGGCCACAAGCACCTCACATTTGCATAGTCTCACCTAGTTACCTGGTGGGGATAACAAAAATCATGGCTAGAAAAGCAGTAATTCACTGTACCACACATGCTTCTTAAATCTTATTAAAATCACAAATTAAATGTTTTGTATAGTACTCTCCTATTACATTACTATAATTCTATTAAATAGCAAAGAGCTTGTTCTGAATATTCATATATACTTGTTGATTTGTGGTATATTTTTTCCTTTGTCATCATTACAAGGAGAAGGCTATACTTCTTCAGCACTAGGACAAAGGTTTGTAAACCTTGATCAATTTTTTAAGTCCCAATGAAAGAGAAAAGGAGTTTCTATTTGTCATTATTTGACATTACTGGTTCAGTGCTAAGAGCAACTGCAGTAAAGAACGAATGAAGGCCCAAGATCAGGCTGCTATGCCACTTAGCTTCGGCATTGCTCTGAAGAAATGTTCTTTCCAAGTTTTGAATGTTAGTTAGGAGTTGATGGGGTCATGTTCCCCTTTTGCCTACCATAGTGTCTCTTACTAGAAGTAAGCCACAGTAATGTTATGTGCTTGGCACATTCAACTAAACCAGGATTAAACCAGCAATAAAGAATATGGTGGCCTTCAACCTACCATGGTTATAGAGTAACTGGTTCTAACAAGATGCCCCTCCTGACTGTATCTTTCTATCTGCCTCATTTTATCTTTGTTAAGATAGGGATAATTATTGAGATTCTACTAGGCTAGTGTCTTCCATTTAACACATAGACAAGTTATTCCCTCAAATAGATTTAATCCATCTTTTCCCTCAGTATAGTCATTTCTTTAAAAAAGAAAATTATATGTAGTTTAAATTTTTTGATTCTACCAGCAAGTGTCTGCTACTCATTTCTATGTTTCATTACTCATGCAGAATTTTCCTTATTTTATTATTCAGTTGGATGCCAATAGAACTCTTAAACAATAAGAAGTGAACACATTTGCACAAATTGCCATTTTCCCCATAAATCTACTTTTAAAAATATCAGAACAAATGATAGGTCTTTATTGAACTCCTCCTTGTGAAATTACTTTGTGCCAGGAAACACACATATCTGTGATAATTGTACTTGAAGCTGAAGTCAGTAAGTAATTTCAAATACCAGCTAATTAACCTGTAGAGCTGAACTTAAACTGTCAGCTAATTAGCCTGTGGGACTGCACCTCAGACCACTGATAAAGAAAGGATATGGAGGACTCAGGCTAAAAGAAAAGGCACTCTTCTGTTACATCAAGCCCTTAGCCTTGAGCATCAAGGGAGATTGTAGTCTTTGCTTCGCAAAATACAGTTAAGTGAGCTTAAGGATAATTGATGATTGTGATTTTTGTCTACAGATATATTTATTTAGAATTAGATATTATTATTTTCCATTCATATTTTCCCTGCTATGAATCCATTGTATATATCCTTTATTCATTTTTCCATTGGATTTATTGTTTTTTTCACTGTTGTTCAATTAATATGTAGAGGTTCTTAAAATTGAGCCCAAGTATGTG
>NW_006921638.1:14368847-14381108 GCF_000298275.1 Orycteropus afer afer | reverse complement strand
TCTATTGTTTCCTATATGAATGTGCTTTTTTTTTAATTCATTAGGAAAGACCTTTTTTCCTCAAGGTCATAAAGATCTTCTTCTATGTTATATTCTAATTGTTTTAATTTATTTCACATTTAGGTCTTTGATTCATCTTGAATTCTCTCTTAGATACAAAAGTTAGTCAGTGAGGTAATGACCTAGTTTTGTTTTTCCCTTATGGAAAGTCAATGTTTCCAAACAAGATGCATTATATATCTATTTCCTACAAATAATTCCTGATGTCAATCTGCCGTATAACAAGTATGCACAGATAAACAGATCCTCTCTTGGATCCTAATCCCGCTTCTGTTTCTGCTCTTCTATTGTTTTTGTTGTTAGGTATTGTCAAGCCAAGTCAGACTCCTAACAGCTCTGAACAACAGAATGGAGCACTGCCAGGCCCTGTGCTATCCTCCCCATCCTTGCCAAGCTTGAGCCTACTGTTGCAGCTACTGTGACTCCTCATCTCCTAGAGGGGCTTTCCCTGTTTCACGGACTCTCTTCTTTACCGAGCATGAGAGCCTTCTCCAGAGACTGGCCCCCTCTGAGAATATTACCAGAGCAGGTGAGACAAAATCTGGCCATCCTCGCTTTTAAGGAGCACTCTGGCTGCACTTCTTCCAGGTCATATTTGTTCATTCTTTTGGCAGCTCACAATGTTTTCAGTATTCTTTGCCAACACCACAATTCAAAGTCATTAACTCTTCTTTGCTCTTCCTTATTCATTGTTGTTCTATTTCCATACTAACATTAAATTATTTAATTTGTTTAACTGTGAGGTAATCAAATATAAAATTTCTTAGTCTATGATAAGTGTGATTCACCACTTTTTTCTTCCTCACAATTGTTTATGAACATTTAATCTTTCATAATTTTTTTAATCAGTTGTCAGTCTCTCAAAAAAAAATCCTGTTCTTCATATATATGGTGATAATTTGAAAACTCAGTAGCTCCAGACTACCATTTGAAACTTGGAAAGTAATTCAACCAGTACACTATGGAATCTTCCCATAAGTATATGTTATTATGTATAAACTCACATTGGTTATCTGTGTATGAATGTTAATTAAAAATATACATATATGTTTATAGTATATAATATATAGTATATATGGATGCAGTGTATATTATATAGTATACATGTTTATATTCTATATATTATATGTATATATTGTATATCACAGAACATATATGTATATATTAAGAGAAGCTCTGACAGTGTAGTGTTTAAGAGGTTTGGCTGCTAACCGAAAGGCCAGTGGTTTGAACTCATCAGCCACTCCATGGAAGAAAGATGAGGTAGTCTGCTTCTATAAAGATTTACAGCCTTGGAAGCCCAATGGGGGTTGTTAGGAGTTGGAATCAACTCAATAGTAGTGGGTTTGTTTTTTTTGTTTGGTACGTAAATAGTATATAGTATATATGTAAGTATTATGTAATATATAGTGTGTATGTATGTATTGTATGTTGTTGTTGTTAAGTGCCATCAAGTCATCTCCAACTTATAGTGAATCTATGCACAACACAACAAAACACTGCTCAGTCCTACACCAGCCTCACAATCCTTTCTACATCTGAATCCATTGTTGTAGCCACTATGTCAATCCATGTCATTGAGGGCCTTCTCCTTTTTTGCTGACCCTCCACTTTATCAAGCATATCCTCCTCCAGGGAATATATGGTCCCTTCTGACTACAAGACCAAAGTAGGTGAGAAGTCTGGCCATTTTTGCTTCCAACAAGCATTTTGGCTACACTTATTCCAGGACAAATTTGTTAGTTTTTCTGTCAGCCCGTGGTACTTTTGAATATTGTTCTTCAACATCACAACTCAAAAGCATCAACTCTTCTTCCATCTTCCTTACTCGTTGTCCTGCTTTCACATGTGTATTAGATGATTGAAAATATCATGGCTTGGGTTAGGTGCACTGTAGTCTTCAAAGAGAGATCTTTGCTCTTTAGCACTTTAAAGAGGTCTTTTGTACGAATTTACCCAGTGTAAGACATTGTCTGATTTCTTGACTGCTGCTTCCATTGTTGTTGATTGTGGAATCAAGTAATATGAAATCTTTGACAATTTCAATCTTTTCTCCACTTACTGTGATGCTACTTTTTGGTCCAGTTGTGAGGATTTTTATTTTCTTTATATTGAGGTATAATCCATACTGCAGACTGTAGTCTTTAATCTTCTTCAGTAGTTGCTTCAAACCATCTTCACTTTCAGCAAGCAAGATTTTGTCATCTGCATATCGCAGGTGGTTAATTAGTCTTCCTCCAATACTGATGCTGCATTCTTCTTCATATATTCCAGCTTCTTGGATTATTTGCTCAGCATAAAGATTGAATAAATATGATGAAAGGATACAGCCATGACACAATCCCTTCCCGATTTTAAACCATGCAGTAGCCCCTTGTTCTGTTTGAATAGTAGTCTCTTAGTTTATGTACAGTTTCCTCATGAGAACAATCAAGTGTTCTGGAATTCCCATTATTCTCAATGTTTTCAGTAATTTGTTAAATCCACACTGTCAAATGCTTTTGCACAGTCAATAAAACACAATTAAACATCTTTCTTGTGTTATTTGCTTTTAGCCAAGATCCATCTGACATCAGCAATGATATGGCTCCTTCCACATCCTCTGCTGAATTCAGCTTGCATTTCTGGAAGTTCCCTGTCTATACACTATTGCAACCATTTTTGAATTATCGTCATCAGGATTTTACATGAGATATTAATGATATTGTTTGATAATTTCCACATTGAATTGCATCACCTTTCTTTTGAATGGGCATAAATCTGGATCTCTTCCAGTCAGATGGCCAGGTAGCTGTCTCCCAAATTTCTTGGCATAGAGGATTAAGTGCCTCCAGAGCAGCATCCATTTGTTGAAATATCTCAAGGAGTATTCCCTCAATTTCTGGAGCCTTGCTTTCACCAATTCCTTCAGTGCAGCTTCAGCCTCCTCCTTCAGTACAATTGGTTCTAATATGCCACATCCTGAAATAGTTCAACATGGACCAGTTCTTTTTGGTATTGTGACTCTCTATATTCCTTCCATCTTCTTTTTATATTTTCTGTGTCATTCAATATTTTGTGCATAGAATCTTTCAATATTGCAACTCAAGGCTTAATTTTTTTTCTTAAGTTCTCTCAGCTTGAGAAATGCTGAGTGTGTTCTTCTTTTTTTGCTTTTGTAACTCTAGGCCTTTATGCTTTTCCTTGTAAAAACTGACTTTGTCTTCTCAAGCTGCTTTTTGAAATCTTCTGTTCAGCTCTTTTATCTTGTCATTTTTTCCATTTGCTTTAGCTATTCTTCAGTCACTAACCAGAAGGCTGGTGGTTCAAACCCACTAGCCACTCCTTAGAAGGAAGATTGGGCAATCTACTTCTGCAGTGATACTGCCTTGGAAACCCAAGGAGGAGTTGCTATGAGTCGGGTCCAACTTGATGGCAAATAACAACAACATTCTCCACTCAAGAGCAAGTTTCAGAGTCTCTTCTGATATCCATTTTGGTCTTTTCTTCCTTTCCTATCTTTTTAATGACTTTTTTCTTTCTTCATAAATTATGATCTTAATATCATCCTACAATTCATCTGGTTTTCAGTCTTTGGTGCTCAATGCATCAAATCTACTCTTCAGATGGTTGCTACATTTCAGGTAGGATCTAATCAAGGTTATAATTTGTCTCTTGTGGACATGTTTTAATTACCTTCAGCTTCAACTTGAACTTGCATTTGAGCAGTTGGTCTCTTCCACAGTCAGCTCCCAGCCTCGTTTTGACTAAAGATGTTGAGCTTCTCCATCTCCTCTTTCCACAGATGTACTCAATCTGATTCTTGTGTATTTTATCTGGCGAGGTCCACTGGTATATAGCTGCCATTTTTGTTGTTGAAAAAAGACTTGGAAGAAGGAAAGAGCTATCCACTTCTCATAGAATTGGCCAGTGATAACATTAAGGATAGCAGTGAAGTACTGATATACTACTGGAAAACTTGATGAATAGTTCTGAAACATTGTCTGATATAGTATGAGAAGATGAGCTCCTCGGGTCAGATGGTACTCAAAATGAAACTGAGAAAGAGCTGCTTCCTCAAAGTAGAGTCAATTTTAATGATGTGTTTGGAGTATTTGTTTTGGGACCTCCATCTGCTGATGTGACATGACTCAAAATAGAAAGAAATAGCTGCAAACATCCATTAATTATTGGGACATGGAATTTATCATATAATATGTAGTATATATGTATGCATGTATGTACTTTATATAGTATACATATTATGTTGTTGTTGTTGTTAGGTATTGTTATATTGGTTACCTAATGCCATTCAGACAGGAATATACCACAAATGGGATGGCTTTAACAAACAGTGCTTGATTCTTTTACAGTTTGGAGGCTAAAATCAGTTCAAAGAACCAGGTTCTAAGGGCTGGGTGAAAAACCCCTCAACCTTAGGCTTCAGCTCTGCCTCCTGCTCCCAGTCCACAGAACCTGGAGGCTTTTCTTCATTCAAACAGCTTTTGGCTGTTGAGGCTGACAATCCCAAGGTTAACAAGTAAAAAGGTGCAGTTCCAGTGTTACCAAACAACATGCCAGGCCATTGATTCAAGTTCATTGAAAATCCAAGATAGGCAGAACATGGCAGGCTGCTGAATGCAGTGTTCAAGCGTGCCATAAGTTAGAGACCATTCCCAAAACTGCTTCTTATATACAGGAAGCAGACCATATCCCTAAAGCAGCTACTCAGCTGCTAGTTGTAGATCCCACTATGGAGTTGATTGCCACTCTCTTCATAAGGAATAACTGCAACCAGCCGCCCAGCCACTCAACCAGGCCAGCAAAGTTGACACAAAACCTTAACTACCACAGGTGCCATTGAGTGATCTCTAACTCATAGCAATCTATGTATAACAGAATGGAACACTGCCTAGGCCTGTGCCTGCCTCATGAAACTTGCTGTACCTGAGTCCATTGTTGCAGTCACTGTGTCACTCCATCTCATTGGCAGCCTTCCCCTTTTACATTGACCCTCCACTTTACCAAGCATGATATCCTTCTCCAGGGAATGGTCCCTTCTGATAACATGACCAAAGTAGATGAGACAAAGTCTGGTCATTCTCACTTCCAAGTAGAATTCTGGCTGCACTTCTTCCAGGACAGATTTGTTCATTCTTTTAGCAATCCATGGTACTTTCACTATTCTTTGCCAATGCCACAACTCAAAAGCATCAACTATTCTTCAGTCTTTCTTATTTATTATCCAGCTCTTGCATGCATATGAGGGAAATGAAACACCATGACTTGAACTATATATATTACCTAATATATATATATGGTGTTCTTTAGCCAAGATGGCTCTTGGCTGAAAGCAAAGAACACCACCATATGTGTGTATATATGTATGTGTGTGTATATATATATATATATGTGTGTGTGTGTGTGTGTGTGTAGTTGTAGTTGTTATATGCCATCGAGTTAGACCCGACTCATAACGACCCCTCCTTGGGTTGCCAAGGCAGTATCACTACAGAAGTAGATTGCCCCATCTTCATATGTGTATATATATAGTGTGTGTGTGTGTGTGTGTGTGTGGCAGTATCACTACAGAAGTAGACTGCCCCATCTTCATATGTGTGTATATATATATATATATATATATATATATATATATATATATATATAGTGTGTGTGTGTGTGTGTGTGTGTGTATGTAGTATAAATATATAGTGGATTTGTGTTATAAAGAAAAAGAAGGGAAAATGGTTAAGGAGAATGAACCTTTTTTAGAAAGTGCCTTTGAGGAAAGTCTTTCTAAAAAATTGGTATTTGATCATAGTTTTGAATGAAGTCAGAGAAGAAGAATGTCATTTGTTTGAGGAAAGAGCAAAATGAAATTCTCTGAGGCATCAGGAGTGGTGTCATGATGTAGAGACACAGAGTTAACAGTGCGACTAGAGCTGAGTAAGTGAAAAGAGGGCCAGTGATCATGGTAAAAATGAGTAGAGAAGGAAGCAGGGATCCAGTGGTGAAGGATGAAGTCTAGATGTTATTTTAAGTGTCTTATTAGTCCATTAGAAGTTCCAGATTGGAGAAGATGTCATCTATATGTTGCTTGAAAAGGAAAAAAAAAAAAAAAAAGAAATCTGATTCTGGTGAAGATTAGATTACTACATGGGAAAGAATAAAAACAAATGTTTATTTTCATAACAGTGATGAATTAAGAAGTATAAGGAGATATATTTTGTTAGTAATAAATCATAAATTATTTATACTTCTAAACTTTGACTAATACATTTTATTTAATTTATTCATTTGTTCTTTACTCACTCATCCACTTATATATATATAACAAGCCTGCTCTGGTCTTTCACTTTGGTGGATACTGGAGAAGCCACAGAAAGTAAGAGAAATAAGATGTAAATAAAGAAAATGACAAATAAGCAGTTCTATTAACAATGAAAAGAATGACAAAGATGTAAATGAAAAAATGAATCAAAATAAATTCCAAAAAAGAAAAGAATAGGTAAGTACATTTTTATTTTTATTAACTTGTATTTATTCTAGTCAAAATCCTTCACACTCTCATTTAGATTGGACCTTTAACTTTCTACCATTCAATCTTTGGCTATTCAAATATTCAGCCATTTTCCCTTTATTTTGCATTGTCTGTTTTGTTGACTTAAATCTGTTTGGACTTTCTCCAGCTGTGTAAGGGGTCTTTGGAGAATTATTAAAGGTATTTAACTACTTTTTTGTAGTTTATTAGAATAATTTATTAAAGACTAAGTGTTAATTCATTTCTTAGCATTTCTAATTAGCTCTGGAAATCTCCAAGCATTGCCCATTCTTCCTTCCAAGGAGTGGCTGGGAATGAACCATCACCTTTCTGGTTAGTGGTCAAATGCCTTAGGTACCATGCCACCAGAGCTCTCCATATGATCTTTAGGACTTGCTTTTGTTACTCAAATGATTGTGTTTGAGATACTCATGATTCTTCATTAGGTTGTTATTGTTGTTGTTGTTAAGTCCTGTCCAGTCATCTCTGATTCACAGCGTCCCTATGCACAGCAGAATGAAACACCTCCCGGTCCAGGGCCAGCTCTGCGATCCTTGCTATACTTGAGCCCATCACTGCAGCCACTGTGTCAATCTATCTCATTGAAGGCCTTCCCCTCTTTCATTGACCCTCCACCTTACCAAGAGTGACATCCTTCTCCAAGGAATGGTCCCTTCTGATAATGTGACCAAAGTAGGTGAGATAAAGTCTGGCCATTCTCACTTCCAAGGAAGAGTCTGTCTGCACTTCCTCCAGGACAGATTTGTTAGTTCTTATAGCACTCCATGGCATTTACAGCATTCTTCGACCGCACCACAACTCAAAAACATCAACTTTTCTTCTATCTTCCTTATTCATTGTCCAGCTCTCACATGCATGTGAGGTGATTGAAAGTATCATGGGTTGTGTCAGGCACACCTTAGTCTTCAAGGAGACATCTTTGTTCCTCAGAACTTGAAAGAATTCCTTTGCAGACCATTTGCTATACATTGTCTGATGTCCTTACTGCTGCTTCCATTGGTGTTGATTGTAGAACCAAGTAATATGAAGTCTTTGAGAACTTCAATCTTTTCTCCATTTATCATGATGCTGCTTATAGGTTCAGTTTTAAGGTTTTGTTTTCTTTATATTGAGATGTAATTCATACTGCAGACTGTACTCTTCAATATTCATCAGTAATGCTTCAAGTCATCCTCACTTTCACCAAGCAGAATTGTGTCGTCAGCATATTGCATTTTGTTAATGATTCTTCCTCCAATCTTGATGCCACATCCTTCTTCATATCATCCATCTTCTTGGATTATTTGTTGAGCATATAGATTGAATAAGTATAGTGAAATGATACAACTCTGATGCACTCCCTTCTTGATTTTAAACCATGCAGTGTTCCCTTGTTCTGTTCAAATGACAGCGTCCTGGTCTATGTACAGGTTCCCCATGAGTACAATGAAGTATTCTGGAATTCCCATTCTTCCCGATGTTATCCAAAGTTTGTTATAATCCACACAATCAAATGCTTTTGCATAGTCAATAAAACACTAGTAAACATCTTTCTGATATTCTTTGCTTTGAGCCATGATCCATCTGACGTTACCAATGATATTTCTTGTTCCATGTCCTCTTCTGAATCCTGCTTGCACCTCTGGAAGTTCTCTGTCAGTATACTGCTGCAACCATTTTTGAATTATCTTCAGTAAGATTTTACTTGTGTGAGATATTAATGACATTTTTTGATAATTTCCACATTCTGTGGGATCACCTTTCTTTGGAATGAGTACAAATATGGATCTCTTCCAGTCAGTTGGCCAGGTGGCTGTCCTCCCAATCTCCTGGCAAAATTGAGTGAGTGCTTCCAGTGCAGCATCCGTTTGTTGAAACATCTCAATGGGTATTCCATTAATTCCAGGAGCCTTGTTCTTCACCAATTCCTTCAGTGCAGCTTCAACTCCTTCCTTTAGTACCATTGGTTATTGAGTGTATGCCACGTCCTGAAATGGATGAAGATCTATCAGTGACTGTGCATTCCCTCAATCATCTTTTGATGATTCTTACTTCATTCAATATTTTGCCCATAGATTATTTCAATATTGCAACTCAAGGCTTAATATATTTTTCTCAGTTCTTTCAGCTTGAGAAATGCCAAGATTGTTCTTCCCTTTTGGTTTTCTAACTCCAGGTCTTTGCTCTTATCATTATAGTAATTGGCTCTGTGGCTTGAGCTGCTCTTTGAAATCTCTTGTTCAGCTCTTCTATCTTGTCAGTTCTTCCATTTGCTTTAGCTACTCTTCATTCAAGGGCAAGTTTCAGAATCTTTTCTGACATCCATTTTGGTCTTTTCTTCTTTTCTCATCTTTTTAATGACCTCTTGTTTTCTTCATGGATGATGTTCTTGATGTCATCCCACAGTTCTGGTTTGAAGTCATTGGGATTCATTGCATCAAATCTATTCTTTAGATGGACTCTAAATTCAGTAGGGATATATTCAAAATCATATTTTGGCTGCAGTGAACTTATTTTAATTGTCTTCAACTTCAAGTTGAACTTGTGTATGAGCAGTTGATGGCCTGTTCCACAATCAGCTCAGGACCTGATTTTGGCTGGAGATATCCATCTCCTCTTGCCACAGACATGGTCCATCTGAATCCTGTGTACTCCATCTGGTGAAGTCCACAAGCATAGCTGCCATTTGTGTTGTTGAAAAGATATTGGCAATGAATAAGTTGCTTTTGTAAAGTTTCATCATGTGATCTCCAGTGTTATTTCTGTCACCAAATCAAATTTTCCAACTACTGGTGATTCTTCTTTTTTTCCCGCTTTTTCATTCCAGTCATCAGTGATAACACATCTTGATTGCAAGTTCGGTCAATTTCAGACTTCAGAAGTTGATAAAAAATTTCAATTTCCTCAGCTTTGGCTTTGGTCGTTGGTGTATAAATTTGATAGTAGTATTAACTGGTCTTCTTTATAGACATATGGATATTATCCTATCACTGACAGCATTGTACTTCAGGACAGATCTTGAAACATCCTTTGTGATAATGTATCCCATTCCTCTTCAAATTGTCATTCCCAGCATAGTAGATTGTATGATTGATTCAAAATGGCCAACACCAGTCCATTTCAGCTCACTAATGCCTAAGATATCAATCTTCATGTGCTACATTTCATTTTTGACAACTTCCAATTTTCCTAGGTTCACGCTTCATACATTCCATGTTCTGATTATTAATAGATATTTGCATGTGTTTCTCCTCAATTTGAGTTGTGCCACATCAGCAAATGGAGATCTCAAAAACTTGACTTTATCCATATCAATGAGGTTGGTTTTACTCTGATGATGCAGCTCTTTCCCATTCATATTTTGAGAACCTTCCAACTTAAGGGTCTCTTCCTACTTTACTGTATTGAACAACGTCTTCAGGCTATTCATAAAGTTACACAGTAATGTATCAGGCAGTATTTCCCTGCTATTCATAAGGTTTTCCCTGGCCAATTCTTTGAGAAGTGAATGGCCTTTTCCTTCTTCCTAGTCTGTCTCAGTGTGTAAACTGCATTGAGACCTGTGCAGCATGTGCAACCCTGCTGGTGTTTGAA
The DNA here is from genome assembly GCF_000298275.1 of Orycteropus afer afer. Taxonomy (NCBI): domain Eukaryota; kingdom Metazoa; phylum Chordata; class Mammalia; order Tubulidentata; family Orycteropodidae; genus Orycteropus; species Orycteropus afer. Next base: position 14,370,934 of record NW_006921638.1, on the reverse strand, counting down.
ATACCAGTGGCACAGCCTCAATCCTCACAGCAACACGCAAGCCACGACAGTAAGATAAACTGACAGACAACTTTATCTCCTTTAGCTGTTCAAAACCTCTCTAGCCTCTCCTTACCTGGATTCCTGCTACTGCTCACTCTGTCATTCCCTGGATTTTCTTTCCCTTGCTTTTCTGACTCTTGGGGGTGGAGCCTTGGTCCCTCCCTTTACCTGGATCCCTGCTGCTGCTGGCTCTGTCAATTTTCTATATATATTTTAAGAATTTAATACATATCTGAGTAAAATGGAGGTTATGTTATAATTATTGTCAAGTGGCCATCATTAACATAAACATGTTGTTGTTATTGTTATGTGCCACTGAGTTGGACCTGACTCACAGCAACCCCTCCTTGGGTTTCCAAGGTAGTATCACTGAGGAAGTAGATTGTCCAACCTTATTCCCAAGGAGTGGCTGCTGGGTTTGAACCTCCATCATTCTGTTTAGCAGCAAGTGCCTTAGGCACTACATTACCAGAGCTCCCAACATAAACATATACTTCACATATAATTATGAGAGTCTAATTCATAAGTTCTTATTTGGATACATTAATTACATTAAATAATAATTGTATAATTAACATTAAGATATTTATATATCTGAATATATATGAAAAAGCCAGGAACCCAGACAGAAGAGTGGTCAGCCCCAGGCTTACAGGTGAGGAGAGACAACTCAGGGACGCCCGAAGTAGCAAATGGGAAGATCAGGAGAAAGGGGTTTAAAAGCCAGGAAGCCAGAGAGAAGAGCAGTAAACCGAAGGGATTAGGTGAGGAGAGGCAACTCAGGCCCACCCAGAGTGGCAGACCGGAAGAGCAGGAGGAAGGGGATAAAAAACCAGGAACCTGGACAGAAGAGCAGTCAGCCCCAAGCTTACAGGTGAGGAGAGACAACTCAGGGATGCCTGAAGTAGCAAGTGGGAAGAGCAGGAGAAAAGGGTTTAAAAGCCAGGAAGCCAGAGAAAAGAGCAGTCAGCCAAAGGGATTAGGTGAGGAGAGGCAACTCAGGCCCGCCCAGAGTAGCAGGCCGGAAGAGCAGGAGGAAAGGGATAAAAAGCCAGGAACCTGGACAGAGGAGCAGTCAGCCCCAGGCACAACTCAGAGACACACAAAACAGCAGGGCAGAAGAGCAGGAGAAAGCCAGGAACCAGGACAGAGGAGCAGTCAGCTGCAGGGACCCAGGTAATGGTGGTAGGAGAGATTTCCAACAGGGAGACAAACTTGTCTCTCAGTTTGTCCTACCTTGGTGATGTGTTGATGTGATTCTTGAGGCTTAGCCACTGGTGTTTCAAACCCAGCGGGATGCATATGGTGCATAGGTATCAGCCCAGCTTACAGACTGAAACAGACTAGGAAGGAAGGGGCTGTCCACTTCTCAAAGAATTGGCCAGGGAAAACCTTATGAATAGCAAAGAAACACTGTCTGATACATTACCACGCAACTTTATGAACAGTCCGGTTAGGTTAGAAAGCTCTCAAAATAGGACTGGGAAAGAACTGCATCATCTGAGTAAACCCAGCCTTAGTCCTATGGATAAGGTAAAGCTTCCGAGACCTCCATTTGCTGATGTGGCACCACTCAAATTGAAGAGAAACAGCTACAGACATTCATTAATCATCGGAACATGGAATGTATGAAGTATGAATGTACGAAAATCGGAAGTTGTCAAAAATGAAATGGAATGCATAAAGATTGATATCCTTGGCATTAGTAAGCTGAAATGGACTGGTTTTGGCCATTTTCAATCAGACAACCAAATGATCTACTATGCCGGGAATGACAGTTTAATGAGGAATGGCGTGACATTCATCATCACAAAGGCTGTTGCAAGATCTGTCCTGAAGTACAATGCTGTCACTGATAGGATAATATCCATATGTCTACAAGGAAGATCCGTTAAAACGACTATTATTCAAATTTATGTCTCAACCCCCAAAGCCAAAGATGAGGAAATTGAAGAATTTTATCAACTTCTGCAGTCTGAAATTGACCAAACATGCAATCAGGATGTGTCAATTATCACTGGTGACTGGAATGCAAAAGTTGGAAA
>NW_006921638.1:14365568-14366527 GCF_000298275.1 Orycteropus afer afer | reverse complement strand
TCTCCTTGAGGACTAAAGTGCGCCTGACACAAGCCATGATATTTCCAAATGCCTCATATGCATGTGAGAGCTGGACAATGAATAAGGAAGAGCAAAGAAGAGCGGATGCTTTTGAGTTGTGGTGCTGGTGAAGAATGTTGAAAGTACCATGGACTGGTAAAAGAACTAACAGATCTGTCCTTGAGGAAGTGTATCCGAAATGCTCTTTGGAAGTGAGAATGGCCAGACTTTGTCTCACCTATTTTGGTCATGTTGTCAGAAGGGACCATTCCCTGGAGAAGGATGTCATACCTGGTAGGGTGGAGGGTTGACTAAAGAGAGGGAAGCCTGCAACAAGATGTATTTACATGGTAGCTGCGATGATGGGCTCAAGTATAGCAGGGATCATGGAGCTGGCACAGGATCTGGCAGTGTTTCGTTCTGCTGTGCATGGGGTCTCTATGAGTCAGAAATGCCTTGATGGCACCTAACAACAACAACAACAAAGTAGAGGGCAGTGAAAAAAGGGAAGACCTTCAACAAGATGGATTGACACAGTGGCTGCAATGATGGACTCAAGCATTGTAAGGATTGTGGAGATGGTGTAGGTCCTGGTCCTCTTGTGCATAGGGTTGCTATAAGTGGGAGTCTACTTGACGGCACGTAATAACAGCACTGTGGCTATGCTTAGACAGGTCTGGAGCAAGCCCAGGGAGGGGAAGTTTGGTTCTGGGAAGAGTGTTTCAAAGTAGATTAACTAGTATGTAGAAAGATGCTCACACAAAGAACTAGAGAACTTGCCTGGGCACATAACAAAACTAGCCAATCAGATGCATGTTATCTAATTTATGTTAAAGTTGAAGGTCCTGAAGTTAATGTCTTGTAACAACCTGATAACTCTGACTCAGGATTGTGTGATCTTTAATCATACCCCTACCACCACATAGCAAGGTAATCAAAACACCAGAAACAATCCTGTA
>NW_006921638.1:14357797-14364707 GCF_000298275.1 Orycteropus afer afer | reverse complement strand
ATGTTCTTTTCCAGGGAATGATCCCTTCTAACAACATGACCAAAGTAGGTGAGATGAAGTCTGGCCATTCTCACTTCCAAGGAGCATTCTGGCTGCAGTTCTTCCAGGACAGATTCGTTAATTCTGGCAGCCCATGATAGTTTCAATATTCTTTGCCAACACCACAACTCAAAATTATCAACTCTTCTTCACTCTCCCTTGTTCATTGTGCAGTTTCACACGCATATGAGGCAATTGAAAATACCATTGCTTGGGTTAGGGACACTTTAGTCTTCAAAGAGACATATTTGTTCTTTAACACTTTAAAGTGGTCTTTTACAGAAGATTTGCCCTATGCAATACCTCATCTGATTTATTGATTGCTGCTTCCACTGGTGTTGATTGTGGAACCAAATAATACAAAATCTTTGACAACTTCAATTTTTCTCATTTATCATGATGCTGCTTATTGGTCCAGCTGTGAGGATTTTTGTTTTCTTTATGTTGAGATGAAATCCATAATACAGACTGTATTCTTTAATCTTCATTAGTAAGTGCTTCAAGTCATTTTCATTTTCAGCAAGCAATGTTGCATCATCAGCATATTGCAGATTGTTAATGAGTCTTGCTCCAACCCTAATGCCCCATTCTCCTTCATATAGCCCAGTTTCTCAGATTATTTGCTCAGCATGAAGATTAAATAAGTATGGTGAAAGGATACAACCTGAATATACTCTCTTCCTGATTTTAAACCATGCAGTATCCCCTTGTACTGTTCCAATGGCAGCCTCCTAGTCTATGTACAGGTTCCCCATGAGCACAATTAAGTGTTCTGGAATTCCCATTCTTCTCAATGTTATCCAAAAGAAATCAAAAAAAACAAACTCATTGCCATGAAGTTGATTCCAACTCATAGAGACCGTCTTTGGGTTTTTGAGGCTGTAAATCTTTACGGAAGTAGATTGCTCAGTCTTCCTTCCACTGAGTGGCTGGTGGGTTTGAACCACCAACCTTCTTTAGCAGTTAGGCAATGCCACCAGAGTTGCTTTATTATGTTATCCATAATTTGCTATATATAGGTGAAGCCTAAACCAAAAAAAAAAAAAACAAACAAACAAACAAACAAATGCTCTGCTATGGAATTGGATCTGACTCATTGTGACCCCTCCTTCTGTTTCCAAGGTGATATTACAACAGAAGTAGATTGCCCAACCTTCCTTCTGAGGAGCAGCTGGTGGGTTTAAACTGCCAGCTTTCTGGTTACCAGTCAAATGCCTTAGGCACTATGTCACCAAGCCTAGCTTGTAAAATTATAAAATTGGTTAATTATCTTCTCATGAAAAATAATACAGATTTACTTTGAACCTACACAAATAACTAGTTTGCACCAAAAGTAAAAAGAAATAAGTGTCTTTAAATTTCAGGAGTTAAGTGACAATCAGATATAATTTTAAAATATTTCATTGTAGTTTATAAAAGAGTATAGCTTAAGAAGAAACAGGAGGGGCTTTCGGAAGGAAGATTGGACAATTTACTTCCATAGAGATACCACCTCTGAAACCCAAGGAGGGGTTGCTGTTAGTTGGAAATGGCTTGTTTTTTTTTTTTTTTAGGGGGGGTATAAATCTGGAAAATCAAATATTAAAAAGCATATCAATAATATTTCAACCAAACAATCACAATAAAATTTCCTTCATCAGTTCAATCTGGCCTATATGATAGGTTCTTGTTCTGAGGGATCTTGGATTAGCAGTCTCAGAAACTGTTTCTTGAATAACAAAAGTGTCCTAAAAATCCAGACTCAGCATCTTGGTTGGCCTGAATATTTTCTAAGGAATGTCACCTCAGAAGTTTGTACCTGGAAGTGTATTCTTTGAAATATTAATAGTTTAAAGTACCTGGGAGAGTTCTTTTCCACAAGGTTCTCAGACTGTTCTTTGTTGAAGAAATAAATTTTCACCAGTAGCAAAGCCTTAAGAAAAGAATTAGAATAAAACAAAAACTACCTATAGATAATAGAAATGTAATAGCTATTGTTACTTTACAGTTGAAAAGTTTCAGATGTGAAGTCTGTTGAGATCTCATAGTAAATTTAATGCAACTAATAAGAAAATGTATTTTTTTATTTTTCTCCCCTGTTTTTTGGATTGCAAAACAAAGATAATAAAGTCACTAAAAAAAATAAAGAAATGAAATATCCATGATAGTGATCAAAATCATTAAGCAAATCTTCAAAGAAATCAGTGAGTGATATATCTTATTTATAAAAATGTATTAGTAATATATTTATGAGAAATTATTTTAGATATAATTGTTTTAGACATTATTGTTTCCTAGTTTCCTAATAAAGACATTCATTAAGTGTGGAGATGGGCCTAGATCTCTGTATTCCTATAAAACTATAAAACTCTATGAGTTAATCTGATGTGCTCTGGCCTAGTAGATGCTAGATAGAAATTTAAAAAGTAAAACTATGGCCAAATGCTAGATTGAAATTTAAAAAGTAAAACTATGGCCAAATTAATATTTTAAATAATAACTGAAATTTTAACTGACATCCCTGCAGTCTGGTTATGTAATATCATCAAGCCGAACTCCACCATTACTTTGACACTATGTCATAAGAGTTGTTGTGATCAGTGTTCTTCCTGACGATAAAATCATGTTGCGGACAGCAAGGAGTTTGACACATCTCCAGGGACTACCCATAAAGCACAAGAGTACTGAAATATTTATATTAATAGTTTTACCTATAAAAAATTTAACCTAGGGAAATTTGTGCAACTCTTCTAATTTGAAACCTCTTCCCATGCAACTTTTCAAGCAAATCTTATTGCCTCTGGTAGCTCTTCTTTAAAGTGAAAAGAAAAATCTGCATGATTTTCAAGGATTTTTCAGGAAAATCTCAAAGACTGTTTTAGGTGTGTCGAATAGGAAGATTAACAGCATATGTTAATTTGATTTTAAGGTTTTTCTTATCCACTAAATAAAATATTAACCATAAAATGCTTGACCCAAACTGCAAAAGTCTGTCAGAAACTGCTCAGTAACAGTATAAATTGATCTTATCCTGGAAAAGGGAGATGTGAAACTGTTGTTCTTTGCCGTCGAGTCAGCCCCGACTCATAGCGACCCCTCCTTGGGTTTCCGAGGCAGTATCACCACGGAAGTAGGATTGCCCAACCTTCCTTCCGAGGAGTGGCTGGTGGGTTTGAACCGCCAGCCGTTTGGTTAGCAGGCAAGATGTGAAACTCTTACCTACTAATTCAAATCTCAAAATGTCTTAGGGCAGTAGGTGGGGGGAAAGCCAAATGATTAGCAGCCAAACCTGAAGAAAATTACTATAAGTTGAAGTTAATGAAGGAGGAAGGCAGAGTTCAATCAATCATGTTCAGATTAACCAGTGGTTGATCTACATTTCTCCCTCTTTTTGTCTTCTAAATTTCATCGTACCTAGCTTCTTCAAGTCTTTTGCTTTTTTCTGGAATCAAAATAATCTTCCTATATGGATATATGCATATAGAACAACTGCTCAGAAAAAACTTTTTGTTCAAATTTCAGTGAATTTTGATTTTTTGTAGCAGGTGTAAAGAATATCCTAAGAATGTTATTTTGTTTTTCCTGTGTCAGATCCTGATTTTGGAAGGCAATAATAACAATAATAAACATCAGAAGAGGTTTGAACACTTGATTAAGATAGGATCATGTGTGCCAGAGAAACCATTATTGGTTACATATTTAATTAAAGTTAGAACAAGACATTTGTAAATAAATGTAGTAGATGACCCATGCATAAGAACATTAGCTTTTTCATAAGTGACAAATAGTTATTTGTTTTTTAGTTATTTATTTGTTGTTGTTTTGTTTTATTTTCTTAAATAATCAGGTTTGTAATAAATCAACACAAAGCACAGAAAATTGGTCTAGTAAGAGTGAATCTTTCCTCTCTGGGTATATTTTTCAGACAGTAAAGAATAACCATTTATATTTAGACAAATGTCTAAATTCCAAGAAACCAAAAAGCCAAGTTTATCATAACTGAGCAGACTATGCTAAAATTATAACACCTTAAACTCACTGTCACTGAGTTGATTCTGACTCATAGCCACCCTACAAGACAGAGTAGAACTGTCTCATCGGGTGTTCAAGGCTATAAATCTTTATGGAACTAGACTGTCTCATCTTTCTCTCATGGAGCAGCTGGAGGGGTTCAACTGCTGGTCTTTCAGTTAGTAGCCAATTACTTAATCAGTGTGCAACCAGGGCTCCTTGTGACAACTTACAGAGCTTCTTTTCAACCTCATGTATAATAAACCAAGGAAAGCACAATTTACTTTTTAAGTGTTGGTCTTTATTATGCTCTTTCATACTTTTATACTATTGGCATTTTACTTGAGGACAGAGATTCCCTCTCAGGGGTCCATTAGGTCAAAACAATTATCATCATATTAACACTATGATGTTATTTATGTTAGTATGCAATGTATTTGCCATGGATATCTTAAACAAATCACTAAATATTATTATTTTTTTTAAATTATCAGTTTTTAATTTATAATGCAGTAAGTTAATCCACATAAACAGATATTTTTTGAGAGTCCTCATTAAGTTCCAAGAATATTAAAAAAAAAAAAATTAAAAAGGCTGAAAACCATAGTCTTCAAACCAAACTACTCTTCTTTTTCTTTTTTTTTCCCTATTGGAAAATAAAAACACATGCACAATTTTATTTCTCAGTCATAGTAACTCCTCGTACTGTCAATATTTATATTACATATAACTTTAAATCAAAGTAAATAATTCTACTTCACAGAAACAATCAAAGGTTAGATGACTGAGAATTACCTTTGACAAACATTTTAACAGATTCTCAAATTTATAATAAATTTCTCTTCACCTAAACACATCTCTTTTACATCTTTTCTAAAGTGGAAAATTGAATGTGTTCATTGATATGATCAAAGACATTGCCTCTCTCTAGCTCATGAAGCAAATGTATATTGCATATTACTACTTTCCATACTAAAAAAAACAAACCAAACCTGCTGCCATTGAGTTGATTCTGACTCATAGTGACTCCCATTGGATTCCCAAGGTGGCAAATCTTTATGGAAGTAGATTACCTGGTCTTCCTTCCACAAAGTGGCTGGTGGGTCTGAACCACCAATCTTCTGGTTAGCAGTAATCAAAAATCCCATCAATAACATTTCCATTAAATATCTAATATATACCTGGTAAACTTACCTCAGTAGCCCAGGGGGTACAGTGGTTAAGTGCTCCTCAGGAGAAAGATGTGACAGTTTGCTTCCAAAAAGATTACGGCCTTGGAATCCTATATAAGGCAGTTCTACTCTGGACTAATTGAGTCACAACTGATTCAAAGGCAAGTGGGTTTGAGTTTTAAACCTACTTGCTCCAAAAAAATGGCCAAATCATTCATTAAAAGCACTATGAACTGACCAACTCTGTAGAACTGTTGATTATAAATCAATTAAATTTTGGAAAACATGCATAAAAAATGATGACTATAGTTTAAGAATAAATGCTCTTAAGAAATTTTCCATATATGTTATGTAACAGGGATAATTCTCTAGCAAAGGCACCTCCAAATCAAGATAATAGAATCTTGTCAGTCACTGAAAATATATTTATTTTCTTATTGTTTATAGGACAGACAATAAAGAAATCATCTTCATCATCACAAAACACTTTAAAACAGTTAATGCTGCAAAGTATGGTTTTGTTCTATGCTATTCTAAATTAAGATATGATATGTAAGGAAATAATTTATGTTGATTTGATAATACATTAAGCTAAATATTAAAAAAATAATTAAAAGAACCCTTTTCAAACTAGCTATTTTTAATTTGTACATTTGCAAATTATATATACATTTTCAACAGACCATTTACAAAGAAATAAATTTGATTAAATTTTCTTTCTTTCAAAAACTATTCAACTTCATAATAAGATACTGATCACATATGCGATCAAGATGCAGTGATTATTACTGATGATTATAATGTGAAAGTTGGACACAAAAAAGGATGATTCTCTGGAAAATATGGCCTTGGTAATAGAAAGAACAATGAAGATCACACGATGAAATTTTGCAAGACCAAGGATTTTTTCACTGCCAATATCTTTCTTCAACAACATAAATGCTGACCTCACTAGATAGAATACCCAGGAATCAGTTAGTTACATCTGTCCAGAGACAATGGTGAATTTCAATACTATCAGTCAGAACAAGGCCAGGGGCTGATTGTGAAACTGTTCATCAACTGATCATGTATAAGTTGAACTGAAGAAAACTAAAGCAAGTCCACTAGAGCCAAAGTATGACCTTCCATATATCCAACATGAATTTACAGACCATCTCAAGAATAAATTTTACACACTGAACACTAATAACTGATCCTACTAGCTGCTCCATAGAAAAGAAATGAGGCAGACTGCTTCTGTGAAGACTTAAAATCTTGGAAACTCTACGGGAAAGTTTTACTCTGTCCTGTATGATTGCTAGCAGTTGGAGTATACACAATGGCATTGCATTTGGTTTTTGTTTATTTGTGCACTTAGTAGACTACAGTATAGCGTAAACATAACTTTTAGGTTGTTACTTGTTAGGTGCCATTGAGTTGTCTTTGACTCATAGCAGCCCTATGTGTAACAGAATGAAACATTGCCCAGCTATGTGCCAGCATCATGATCCTTGCTATAGTTAAGCCCATTGTTGTAGTCACTATTTCATTCCATCTTGTTAAGGGCCTTCCCCTTTTTCATTGACTCTCCTCTTTACCAAGCACAATATCTTTCTCCATGGAATGGTTCCTTCTGAGAACACTACCAAAATAGGTGAGACAAAGTCTGGCTATTCTTGCCTCCAAGGAGCATTCCAGCTGCAGTTCTTCCAGGACAGACTTGTTTG
>NW_006921638.1:14355804-14356817 GCF_000298275.1 Orycteropus afer afer | reverse complement strand
ACAAATATGGATCTCTTCCAGCCAGTTGGCCAGGTAGCTGTCTTCCAAATCTCTTGGCATAACTGAGTGAGTGCCTGTAGTGGGGCATCCCTCTGTTGAAACATCTCAGTGGGTATTCTGTCAATTCCTGGAGCTGAGTTTTTTTTACCAATTCCTTCAGTGCAGCTTCAACTTCTTCCTTCAGTACCATTGGTTCTCAATCATATGCCATCTCCTGAAATGGATGAACATCGACCAATTCCTTTTGATACAGTGACTCAGTTTATTCTTTCCATCTTCGTTTGATGTTTCCTATATCATTCAATGCATTTCCCATAGACTCTTTCAATATTGCAACTCGAGGCTTAATTTTTTTCTTCAGTTCTTTAAGCTTGAGAAATGCTGAGCATCTTCTTTGCTTTTGGTTTTCTAACTCCAGGTCTTTGTATATTTTATTACAATAATTGACTTCATCTTCTCAAGCTGTTCTTTGAAATCTTCTGTTCAGCTCTTTTAACTTGTCATTTCTTCCATCTGCTTTAACTACATATAATTTTATATGTGCTAGGAAACCAAAAAAATATCATGCAACTTATTTGATTGCTATATTAGCATTATTGCAGCAGTCTGGAACAGAACCTTCAATATCTCCAATGTATGCCTGTATAGGGAGAAAAAAAGTGACATTAGGATTGCAGGAGGACTCATTAACAATCTGAAATATGTACATGATGCAACCTTGCTTTTGAACGTGAAGAGATCTTGTAGCACTTCTGATGAAGATAAATAACTGCAATCTTCAGAATAGATTATACCTCAACATAAAGGAAACAAAAATCCTCACAACTGGACCAGTAAACTACATCATGATAAAGGAAGAAAAGATTGAGTTGTCAGAGATTTCATTTTACTTGGATCCACAGTCAACACCCATGAAAGAAGCAGTCAAGAAATCAGAGAACATATTTCACATTAAACAAATCTCATGCAAAGGATCTCTTAAAAATTAAAGATGTCACTTGAGGACTAAAGCA
>NW_006921638.1:14353139-14354029 GCF_000298275.1 Orycteropus afer afer | reverse complement strand
TTGGTCCTGTGTTTAGAAACTTCACATGGTTTTGCCTTGCATAAGTGCTGAAGATTAAATGATTAAAATAAAGATAATGCTAACCTAAATCCCATTCTGATAATGGCTATTTCTCTCTTTTCTTTGTTTTTGAATACATAATCCATTTGAAATCAGTCTTTGTGGTAAGCTTTATATTTCCACTCACTGTTTCAACTTAGCTAGTCTTCTTACCCTTATAGATAGTTCAGTAATATAATCCCCAATTTACAATGTAATCAAGTTATGACAAAAGGCACTTAAAATCATTCACTTTTTTTGTGTGCATCTTGCATCTTATCATTAGTAATGTGTATTACGTATGATGTTGCAGCCTCTCATTTGTTGATGTTGTCATTCTCAGATGTTCATTTGCAACTGTTCAATTTTGTAATTGACTGTTCAAAACACTGGGGCTTCAGTTGCTTTAAAACATGGACCCAAAGCTGATTGCTTTGCTAAAGTTAACAGGCAGATTCAGCAAGCGGTGAGATAAACCCAAAAAAATCCAAACTCACTGGTGTTGAATCAACTGAAACTCATAGCTACCCTTCCTTGGGTTTCCGACATGGTATCTCTACAGAAGTAGATTGTCCAGTCTTCCTTCTGAGGAGTGGCTGGTGGGTTTGAAATGCCAGCCTTCTGGTTAGCAGTCAAATGCCTAAGGCACTATGCCACCAGAGCTCCCTACATGAAAGAAAAAAATGAAAAAGACCATACAGATAACTCTCACTAATTTTCTGCCAAAAAAAATGGCATCCTCATTCTCAATGATAGTATAGATTATCCAGAGCCTTCCACAAGTGGAGTTATTACCGGAAATAACAAAATATGAATGTTTCCAGTTTTTTTTCATCTGAGTAAATTTTTAT
>NW_006921638.1:14351269-14352363 GCF_000298275.1 Orycteropus afer afer | reverse complement strand
ACATTTTTCCTCTCTCCTATTTTCTACTTGGTAATTCAAAGATTGTATGTGTGTGTGTATGTGAGTGTGTGTTGAATGAACACAATATTTAGCAAAAAAATTCCTGATAAAGCTTAATAAAAGCAATCATCTAATTTGATGAGTATCAGAATTATTTATATGCTCTCTGTGTCATATATTTTCACTAAAGAAGAATCATTGGGAACTCAGAAGCCTGGGATTAGTATGTAGTAAGTGTCACACATGCTTCCTTCTGGTAATTTAGCTTCTGTGCTTGATAAAATTACTTCTCCCATATTGCTTTTTTTTTTTTGCAGTTTTCCAGGGACTCAGTGGAGAAAGAACACATGGTGAAATCTGAGTAATAACAAATTAACATTTTTCCAGTGTTTTTCCATGCTCCAGTGTTATTTTCTTTTTAAAAAAGGGATAAAAAGAGGTATCCACAACACCCTGCTACTATACACATTGGAGGGTGATTTCTTTTATTAGATTATATAGACATTAGAAGATGGTTAAAAATGAAAGAAGGTGATCAGCTGTCTGTGTCCTCAAAGGTGTCATTATTTTACTGAGCTTTCTAAGATTGAGGTTCAAGCCAGAAGCATGTCTGCTGAGTAAGAGTGACTATAATTTCTCCAAAGAAAGGACTTTGAAGGAGGTATTTCTGAGACACTAGTGGAACCTTATGCAGTTTGTCTTTAAGATGTGATTTGGGTGGAAAGAACACTTGTTACTTACATTACGTGTTTATGATCTAAGGGAATAGGATAGAAATTTCTGAAAACTAACAATGTGTAGTTGATTTTTAAACTAACTCTAGGTACAGTCACAGCTCAGAAATCTCAAACTATTAACTTGAGAGCAGAGTTCCAACTGAGATATATATTCCAATTTAGTAGCCTGTCACAACTAATTTTAATACTAAAACACAAATACTTTTGTTACCAGAAATATACAGGAGAATGTAGTCTGATTTCAGGCCAAACGTTTTGGCTAATGAGACCTTTCAGACTATTTAAATTGACTTTGCTTTACATCTTTTATGGTCATTCTATATTTTAACTCTAAGAGCAATTAGATCATTACTAAAA
>NW_006921638.1:14345719-14347144 GCF_000298275.1 Orycteropus afer afer | reverse complement strand
TCTGTAGTGATACTGCCTCGGAAACCCAAGGAGGGGTCTCTATGAGTCGGGTCCGATTCAACAGCACATAACAACAACAACAACAACAGCAATTTACTTCACCAAATGCCTGGAATGCCCGTTCCACCAAAATCCTCCAGTTCATTGCTGACTTCACTTCTCCCCTATTTCCAATTGTTCTCTTCCCAAAATTTTACTTGTCCTCATACCTACTGCCATCCAACTGATTCTGACTTAGAGTGATCCACGGGGTTTCTAAGGTTGTAAATCTTTATGGAAGTAGATTATGTTGTCTTCCTCCTGCAAAACAGGTGGTGGGTTTGAACCACCAACTGTCTGGTTAGCAACTAAATGTTTTAACTGCTATGCCACCAGAGCTCCTTTTACCTGCCCTATCACACCTAGTTAATTATATTTCTACCTATTTAGTTTGCTTGCAAGATTCTTCTCAGTGGAAGTTTTAACTTCAATTCTCCAGTAAGTACCTGGCCCATTTTACCTATTCATTTTTTAATTAATGAAGAGATATATGAATATACAGGGAGTTCAAGAAATGTGTTAAAACCACACATTCAAAGAAAACTCTTCTATATCAAATACTTGTATTTTTCCTCATCTTCTTTCTTCAAAGTCACAGCAAAATGATGGATTTAGTAAGGACAGCTTGGAGATATAAATCCAAATCATTCAGTAATGTAATAAATAAGAACTTGCTTCCTGTACACACCCTTGGGTGGGTTTTCATGATAAAGTCATGGCTCTCCTTCATGGGTGATTAGAGAACTAAAGCTTCTTCCATTTTGTGGTTATGTAATCCCCTAGGAACATATAATCCTTTGTGTGCAGTTGGAGAAAGGACAAAAAGATTTAGAAGCATAGTGTTGGGTTTTAATTGGCCATAAACTAGTTTACATCACTACTAATCATGTATGTACTCTTAGAGAGAATTCCATATGACTACACTTAACTGCAAATGAGGTTGAAAAATTACCAACTATTTTCTAAAATTGGAAGATTTCTTTCAGTGGGTAGCCTTTTATGAGGACAGAGAGAAAAGCCCAAATACTCCTATCCTCTGAGATCAGAACTTTCTTTTAATATTTCCATATAAAATAACATGTTTCCAAAGACAACAACTGAGATAACAAAATTGTTGAGAAACTTTCTTTAAAATAGTGTCTGGTTGGTGTGGAAAAGCCATGGTCTTCCAGCATATTATGAAATATGCTGAGAAAGAAATTCAAGGCTATATCATGCAGACATTTTCACCCCTCTCTACTAATTCTATAATATTTTGGGTAACTGTGAGCATCAGGAAAAGGATCTCACTCCTTTGATCATCAGGATTAATGATGCTATTCTTATGTGGCTTCTGTATGGCATCAAGAGAGAAGAATGGTCCATCAATACATATAAATTAAAATT
>NW_006921638.1:14340186-14344699 GCF_000298275.1 Orycteropus afer afer | reverse complement strand
TACATCTCTTGCTTTTGTACTTTTTGTGATGAACTGTTGTGTCAGTTAATAATATTCTGTAATTTTAGGCAGTTTTGTTAGAAGTTATATTGTGACACAGTGGTTCAAGCTTAGGCCACTTTCTCTCAAATCTGTTTTCTATCTTTTATGCTGCTGCCTTCTCCTTCTTTTTCTTCCTCCCCTTCCTCTCCTTTTGTTTCTTCATCTTCTCTTCCTCCTTCTCCTTTTTCTTTCCATTACATATGTCATACCCCTTGTTGTCTGGAGACATCTTAATGTTCTCTTTCTTGCTTTAACTTCCTTTGCCACTCTTTTTTTCTGTTTTTCAGACTGTTCATATCTCTCTCAATTACTCTCCTTTGAGAGAGAGGACACAGGATAAGTTAAGGGATGGGAAAACAATATATATATAATTGGTTCAATGATTATAGCTTTCACATTTCTTTGATTTTTTTCTAATAGTTTCTGATTCTTCCAATAAGCAATGTTGTTGTTGTTGTTAGGTGCCATCGAGTCGTTTCTGGCTCATAACAACCTTATGAATAGCAGAATGAAACACTGTCTGGTCTTGTGCCAGCATCATGATCCTTGTTATCCCTGAGCCCATCATTGCAGCCGCTGTGTCAATCCACCTTGTTGAGGGCCTTCCCCTTTTTCTTTGATCCTCCACTTTATCGAGCATGATATCTTTCTCCAGAGAATGGTCCTTTCTGACAACATGAACAAAGTAGGTGAGAAGAAGTCTGGCCATTCTTGCTTCCAAGGAACATTCCAGCTGCACTTCTTCCAGGACAGGTTTGTTAGTTCTTTTTAGTAGTTCATGGTTCTTTCAGTATTCTTCACCAATACCACAACTCAAAAGCATCCACTCTTTTTTGGTCTTCCTTATTTGTTGTTCAGCTCTCACATGAGGTGAGGTTGAAAATGTTTGAAAATACCATGAGGTGATTGAAAATACCATGGCTTGAGTTAGCTGCACCTTAGTCTTCAAGGAGACATCTTTGCTTTTCAGCACTCAAAAGTGTTCTTTTGCAGCAGATTTGCCAAATGCAATATGTCTTCTGATATCTTTACTACTGCTTTCATTAGTGTTGATAGTAGAACCAAGTAATATGTAGTTTTTGACAACTTCAATCTTTTCTGTATTTATCATGATGCAGCTAATTGGTCCAGTTGTGAGGATTTTTGTTTTCTTTATATTGAGGTGTAATCCATATTGCAGACTGTAGTCTTCAATCTTCATCAGTAAGTGCTTGAAGTCATCCTCACTTTCAGCAAGCATGGTTGTGTTGTCTGTGTATCACATGTTGTTAATGATTCTTCCTCCAATCCTAATGCCACATTCTTCTTCATATAGGCCAGCTTCTGGGATTAACAAGTGATAGAGATAAAATATTATTTTACTAAATTTATGAAGAATAAGAGTTTTTGAACATGGTTATGTTCAAAATTCCGTGTATATATTTTTACCCCAGTATATCTGCAAACTGAGAGAAATAATATCTAATACTCACAGTTAATATTTTCCACTAATATTTGAAATAATTTCTTCTTAACAGATATTTATTTTACCTTAAAATACTTTATATTAAAGTGTAACATGTTCAAAAAAAATTGTAATTTTGGACTCATAGTGACCCCTCCTTGGGTTTCTGGGTATCTCTATCGAAGTCCGTTGCCCTGTCTTCCTTCCAAGGAATGGCTGGTGGGTTTGAACCTCTAGGCTTCTGGTTAGCAGTCAAATGCTTTAGGCACTAAGCCACAAGAGCTCCTGTAATTTTTATTGGAAGACATCAAATATTCATTTATAACACAATTTTGGTAACAAAAAATAATGCTAAAGGTCAAATCCCCATCTTGCATTAGTGATCTAAAGTTTGTAGAATATATGATTCTAGGTTCTGAATCATGGTCTGTGTAATGGTAGTATAGGTGGTATGTGTGTGAGTGTGCTAGATAGTATGGGAAATGGTGTATGTGATGTGTTTAGAGATGTGTATATTTGTGTGATATGGGTTTTTGGGGTAATGTAGGTGTGTATCATATATTTGATGTGTGTGTGTGTGTTGTTTGTGTGTCTCTTCTGCTTGCATCTGGGTATGGTGTGTGAGTGTGTAAACACACATATCCTGCATATACACATAAGAGGCTGAGGAGCACTTAAGTTAATAAATAGACCCTCTTTAAAATCTTGACACAGGTACCACTAATCTGAACTTTTTTTTTCCCTGTCTTTTCTAGTCCATATTACTTTCTCTCCATTAAAAGAGAAAATTAGAAAAAAATGGCTAATTAATTGAAGAAAATTGTGTATGTAAAAGGTTCACTGGCTTACCAAATATTACAGTGGTATTTTTGAAAACATTTTTTAAAAATGTGAACTTCACACACAAAAAAAAAAACCTTCTCATTGCTTTGGGAGGGGCAGTTAACACCCAAAATCTTATTCTGATTTTCATCAAAGCGTCTATCAGAGCTTAATTAGTTGTAGACATAAATGTGACTTTATTTCTGCTTTACTAATAACTCCTAGTGTAGTGGACATCAAATTAGAATTACTTGTGGCAAAGCCTTAAATTATTAGAAATATAAATGTACGTGAACAAGAGAAATAAACTATTTGACAAAAAAAGACTGTAAGAGAGTTTGAGTCATCCCTCCCTTTTCCCTTGCCCCTAATCTTTGTAATATAGAAGAAATACCTATCATTAGTATTTATAAAGTCTACTACCCTAAGTGCAAATTAAGTCCCATTTATAATAGTATCTCACAGGTTGATGCTCTTTATTAGAGACTTCCACTGCTGATCCATGACTTCTCACTGCAGTTCGATGGGGCCATGCGACTAGAATTGGCAAAGGTGTTCTGAATGGAAGAAATGTTACATTTCAGGAAAAAAACATTAATTACTGATGGGAGACAATCCAGCACTGTCTTCTTCTTCAACTTAGACTGGAGAGACTGTGTGTTCCAGATAGAGCAGCTACAGAGTAGTGGTGCCTTCATTAGCATGCATTGTTGAGTTGCTGTGAAGAGAACAGTTGCCCGGGAGAGTTACTTAGAGTCATATCCAACTTTGCATAAACCAAAATTAAAGCTTCACTGTATTAACTCACTGAGATATGGGGGCTATTTCTATCTCAACATTAAGCTAATCTAACCAATAAACATTCCTAAATAATAAATATTGCAAATCCCTCATCTTTACTGGAAGGAACTCCAAGTATTTTCTAGGATTTCCAAAAATGTCTGGAGTTTGATAAATCTTTGAATCTCTACTGATTTTCTTTAGCCTTGTCTGCCGAGATGGGAATCTTTGGGGGTAGATTCTGCAATTTCTGCCCTTCTGTCAACTGTAAGGAAGTGTTTCTCTTTGTCAAGGACCCCTGTTACCTGTGGCTCAGAAAAAGTATTTGAGATCCAGAGTGTTTTTTATCACTCTGAAAATGGCACAACACTGCCAAGATTAATGCTTCACATGCCAAGATTTTATAGCTTAAATTGCAGGAAACTTAAAGGATGCTATTTGGTCCATTTGCTCATACTTATTTGCTTTAGTACAAGTATAGATATCAGTTGATTTGCCTAAGTGGTGAAAAGAGAAGAATGTTCTTTTGCCAGTCCCCTAAATTTTTAGTCGGGAGATGTATCCTAACAAAGTGGCTTATGACCTGAAATGTTGCAGCTGTAGGTGAAAGTAGCTCCATTATATCATACAGGGCACTATCTCCCAAATCATTTTCTGGCTCTCATAGAATTTCAGCCAGCATCTTATAGTGCCTGGAATTGCAATTCCCTATACAAAAATTTCCTCAGGTGTTTAAGAGTGTCTCCAGAATCTCACAGGTGTACAGATTAATACCACCATGAAATTCCACATAAAGTTATGTAAAGGTGGTGGTTCCTATCATATCCTTGTTCAATCACTTGTGTGCGATTGAAATAGGTGGAGAAACTAGAGAGCTCTTGGAAAATGGAATTTGATTGTTACAAACACAACTAATGGATAGTCTCAATTTTAACTCTTCTGTTGAATTTGATATCATTAAATAAATAAAACACAAAAGTTATAATTCTTGATAAATGGCCATTGATGATGATTTCTTCACAACAATTCACAATAATCTGTTTTAGGACTATGTCAACTTCTGTTCTCCATCATAAAGGATTATGTTAATATTCTGCAAAATGAAATACTTGTCCAATATAATAATGTCATCGTGCTAGCTGGAACTGATGAACAGGAAACGACAAATATATTAAATGACATAGGTGGGAGATAAATTGTATAAATGGAGATTCAAGAGATGGAATATCAGTAGAAATGTTAAGAGTGCCATGATCTGGAGTATGTCACAACAACCTTTGTAAGGGAAAACACATTTTTTCTCACTTTGAATTGCCTATTACTAGGAAAATGGCACATTGATTGTTGGACCTAGTGAGATCTTAAACTGCATTCAGGAATACTTCATTGAACCACTTATTGGGTGACTTTGTTGTTGTTGTTGTT
>NW_006921638.1:14338740-14339866 GCF_000298275.1 Orycteropus afer afer | reverse complement strand
GAGTAATGACAAGGCTTCTGCAGGACAGAAATACCTGTCTATCTGAAAATGTTATCTTGACATGCTATTAGACCCAGATAAAATCTGAACACCTAACCACACAACACCAAGTGAGTACATGAGCTGTGTTGGTCACCAGAAGCTGATTATTATTAAATCCATCAATTCAAAACGTTAAGCAAATTCAGTTAGATCATTATAAATGTGCATGGTAAATTACTCAGAAGGAAGGTTGGGCAATCTACTTCCGTAGTGATACTGCCTTGGCAACCCAAGGAGGGGTCGCTCTGAGTTGGATTTGACTCGACAGCACATAACAACAGCACAACAACATGGTAAATTAAGAAATGAGGCTGAGCAAGCTGCATAAAGAAAATATAAATTACATAAATAGGTAGTCCAGATTGCTACATCACTTACATCTTTTTCCTCCAATATGTTCTTCTACAACTAATATTTATGGCTTCTAGAGGGGGCTTCCTTTGAACAGTTGACTCTGATTCGTTACTATGTTCTGTTTGTGGCAGTCAAAAATAAAATATATTATTTCCACATTATAGTCTCACTCAAGGGTTGATCTTAATAACAGTGTTGAAGAGAATTCTTCCTAATGGTCAGATTTATCAGCATTACTTGGTTTTCCATTTTGTATGGAGTGAGATGTTACCTAGAGGTTAGGATATATAGGATAAGTAGGAAATGGCAAATGGTCTGGCCTATTTTTTAGATGTCTGGAAACAAAAAAGCTGTTAGATCAGGGACAAGAAAGTCTGTGAAGAGGTATATTAATGAATCAGTGGGATACGTAAAAGTGTGAAAATATTTGTATCGCATGTTAATGTCCAGCAGAGGGCATCTATCTTAGGGGAAGTTTTCAAGAAGCAGTTCTGACCCTAGTGCTAACTCTGATTATCTTGAAAATTTAGAAAGTCATATGTAAAGATGTTGTCCTGTTAATGCTAGGTTCCTGAACTGAAAGGTAACATCAAAAGAAAACTTGGAAAACTATATTTGGTCATGTGTAGGAAAAACTGTTGTTTAAGAAATAAAGAAAAATATATAGTTTAATTGCTGTTGTTGTTAGATGTTGTTAGGGCAGTTTTGAATCACAGTGATCTTATGTAAA
>NW_006921638.1:14336810-14337800 GCF_000298275.1 Orycteropus afer afer | reverse complement strand
TTTTTTTGTGTTTCTCTAGAGAACCCAATCTAACACAACATCTTTTCTTTTTAATGCTTTTTTCTTTTCTTTTTTTTTCTTTTGTGACTTATTTCACTCAACATGATGTTTTCTTTTCTTTTGTCTTTCCACTCTTTGCCTAGTTTTTTTTCCTTCATCCAAGTTAATGTGTCTGCCTTCTAGCTAGTGATCTCATACAGTATTTGTCCTTTTGTGCTTGACTAACTCTACTCAGAGTAATGAGCTCTAAGTTCATCCATGTTCGGATATGTTTCACAGATTCATCATTGTTCCTTAACATTTCATAGTATTCCATTGTGTATACATACCGTAGTTTGTCGATCCATTCCTCCATTGATAGACATTGAGGTTGTTTCCATCCCTTTGGTATTGTGACTAATGCTGTGATGAATATGTTAGTGTTGTTGTTAGGTGCCTTTGAGTCAGCTCCAAGTCATAGTGACCACACGTACAATAGAATGAAACACTGCTGGGTCCTGCACCAGCCACACAATACTTGCCATACCTGAGCCCATTGTTGCAGCCACTGTGTCAATCCATCTCCTTGAGGTTCCTCCCCTTTTTTGCTGACCCTCTACTTTAACAGTCATGATATCATTCTCCAGGAAATGGTCCCTCTGACAACATGAGCAGCATGATTCCCTGGTGATGTTGATGAACTTCCATATCTCTGGGGACTGCCCACCCATGACTTTCTTGAGTATAAGACAAGTAAACTGAGCATTTTTAAGCCATGCATTTTCTTTTGTTAATGGTTGAATATGCTCTAACTAGTAACATTCATGAAGTATATCTGACAACTAATATATCATTAACCCTATACAAACAAGCATGAAATGAACACCAGCTCATTCTTCAAAGGCAATTTCTCAAAAAGGATGATTAAATTGTTCATTTAGAAATGAATGAATCAAATTTGATCTATGAATGACATATATAGATCTCTTTAGATAATTTATAAATTATATG
>NW_006921638.1:14325693-14336345 GCF_000298275.1 Orycteropus afer afer | reverse complement strand
TGCCTTAGGAACTATGCCACCAGAGCTCCCCTGAAGGACAGAAATCCGGAATATTCCTGGCCATTAGCATAAAAAGGTATTTCCATTCTAACTATACAATATTTTATGTTCCAATTCTAGTTTGTATTTTTTTTCCCCTGCTTATTGGTACCAGCAATCTATTCTTTTCTCCCCCCTCCCTTGGGATAATTGAATTCCTGTACATCAGAACTGTACTTTTATTAAGGTTCAAACCATAGATTCTCAATCACTTGCAGTGATCACCAAATAATCCAAGACAGTGACAATTCTGAAGTTTAAAATACTTGATCATGACAACTGTTACAAGGCTATCAAAATAGTTCAACATAGACCAATTAGAAACTATCCTTAGGAATTTAAACTTTGGAGATGGGTGTTTTTCTTGGGTAACATTGCTAGAAATGGTAGCGTGGTGTCTAAGGCACTTGACTGCTAACCAGAAGACTGGCAGTTCAAACTCACCAACCACTCCTTGGAAGGAAAGTTAGGCAACCTACTTCTGTAGTAATACTGTCTCAGAAACCCTAGAGGGGTTGCTATGAGTCGGGTCTGCCTTGATGGCCTGTAACAACAACAACAACAACAACAACAACAGGGCTGTTTGAGGGCATGGTTTCAGTAGATGGAGAAAATGGAATTTATGAAATTGAAAAGTAGAGAGAAGTATGGACTACAGACCAAATCAAAAAGGAGCAGGTAGTGCTGAAGTATTTCTCTTTAGTGGAGGCTGTCTCTGGACTAAGTATTCTGGAACAGTCAGTCTCCACTGTTTATTTAGAATTTTTTCCTCCTTAGATAGCTTTTTGTTTTGTTTTGCTCTTTGAAGCTGAAATTTCTCTAAGTTTTGAGTGGGAAACACAACTGCAATCCAAGCACAAACATATATATTTTTTTAATTTTTATTTGCTGAGATTAGAAAATGTATTTAATGTTGAAGGATTAACTTCTAAGTAAGCTATTTAGAAAGATTTCCTTCTTTAAGGTTAGTGAGGGCTCTCTGTCATAAGATTGGAACTGCTATGCCAATCTCATTAATACTATTAATAAATTAAATAATAAATGTAATTTAAAAATAAATATTTATTGTTTATTTAATAAAATAAATTAAAATGTCCATGATTATTGTTATAATAAAATAAAAATTCACCATACATGATGTTATATACTTTTTTAAAATAGCTCTAATCCACACACCATGTTTATATCATTTGAAGAATGATAACACTAACAGACAAACAATATAAATTACAGTTACTGTGTCAGATTACTAGTAAGAAAGTGACAAAGCACAAAATTGAACTCAGAGCTGTCTAATTTCAGGACTGAACCTTTTCAGGTCACCTAAAAAATGAGAGATGTAAAGATAATGCCCCTGATTTTCCATAACTCTGCCATAGAATATTCTCTTGGAAAATTGACTATGTTTCATAGACTAGTCTATCAGTTTCCTTAGAGTGATCTCTTAATATCTCCACCCTGCTGAGTTTCTCCAGCTATGCTTGCAGTTCATAACCCCATCATATTTACTCCATTGTTTTCCCCCATTAAATTACTCAGAACATCAGCTTCCTCTGAGGACATAAAATCCCACTGGTTTTGGGAAAATGTAAAGCAAGAATAAAGGTTTGAAGTTGACCCAAATATGCTTTCTTATCACTATTTTTCAATACTATTCAATAAATTAGCAAATTTATTTTTAAAAGTGGGATTCTTTTGAAAACTAATGACTTGACATGCATATCTTTTTGCATATTTTTAGCAAGAACAGGCAAGACTCTCTCTTTTTTTTTTTTTTTATTTTCCAGGTAGTTGCAAGTTTGAACAGTGATGTTCAGGCATATTAAATACTGATCAAGTAATAGTTTTATTGAAGTAATTGTAGAAAATACATTTTTCCTGTGGTATTATACTAGATGTTGACAGAAAAATGACCATGAGTCGACACAATGTGAGGTTTATCACAGTGCCCTTTTGAGCTTGACAAGAAGAGGATATGCTTTATAGTAGAAGAGACAGTAAAAATTGGGTATTGGCAATATGACATTGAAAGCTAAAATCTGAATCTCTCTTCATTGTAGCAAAAAGGAAAGAAAATCTATTCATTTCAGAGATGAAATTTAGCTGGAGTCTTTACCACTTTTGTTGAAGCAGATCATACACATATTACTTAGCCTGATTTAGTTTGTTAACTTTTAGGACACTATATAAAGAATAAGGAGCCCTGGTGGTGAGTGGATAAGGCATTTGTCTGGTATCTAGGTCAGTGGTTCAAGATTACCAGCTGCTCCATGGAAGGAAGATGGGGTGATCTACTTCCACAAATATTTATAGCCTTGGAAACCCAATGGGGTAACTATGAGTTGGATTTGACTCGATGCCAATGAGTTGTTTTTTTAAAATATAAGGAATATTATTGTGAAATATACTTATCTTGATTTACTAATTTTTATTTTGAGGTATTATAGCTAAAATCTTAAAGTCCACTACTACCCTCGAATATCATAAAACCTACATTATCACTCATTCTCAAACTATAGTCAACTCATTCAGATAAATGCTTTAGTATATTGGCACACTCAAACTCCTAATTATTTTACCCTGCAAATACCTATCATTTTTCAGAGATTCAGTTTTGTCTAAATATTTCAGCTTCTTTCTTCTTAAATTATTTTTTAAAAATTGTGTTTTGTGAAATAGGGTTATTTTATTTATTTGTTTGTTTTTGGTATAAGGTTTTCTTTTTTTTCCCCCTTAACATGTTTATTTCAGTAGAATAATACACAAACAAGCTCTCACTTTCCCTCTGTGGTTGGTATTGAAGATAAATCAAGTTCTAATTCAAATATTGTCAATTAAATCATACTTGTTGCCTTACTATTCAACTGTACTAACCAAGATTAAATTTACCAAGGGTCTTTTTTTCCCTGCAGATATAAAGGTGCCAAATCAGAAACTAGTAAGTTATGGAGAATGAATAGAATGAGATATTACTGAGGCTTTCTAAAAGGACATACAGAAGTGGCGGGGTCTAATAAGTTTCACTATGCCTTTTCATTAAAATTGATCATTGTTCATTGGGTAACCCATAATACCATGATCTATTCTAGATAGTTAATATTATAGATTTGTGAAGGTCATTTTATAATGTGTCATCAACTTACACTATATCATCAGATGTGAAAGGAGGCATAAAAAGGAAAAGAAAGATCAAAAGTTTTGTGAGTTTGTCAAAGGCATTTTCATTTAAACATTAGACCATCTTTTATAGAAAATATCCCTTAAGTTTTAACTCTGAGATGTTTAATCTGGCTTTCATTCAATGCAATATTACTAATATGTGATTTCTCACATAAATACTTTATCATTGCTATGAGAAACAATACAGTATGATCTGTACTATATACCCAATGGAGGTTTTAATAGTCATTCTTCCTTTCAATAGGTCAAAAACATTTTATTTAGACAGTTTTAGTTAGGTCTCTAGAAATGTTTCCTTCTTTATTAAAAAAATATCTATTTTAGTTTTACTATTACATAATATTTCTATAAGACATTGGTGAATTGAATCAGTGTTGAAAATGTACAGAAAGTAAATGTAGCTTCTTGTTCAAAAAATTGTGGAATCAAAGGTAGAATTTGTTGTCATTGTAATTTTACTATTTGGAAGAGCTGAATATGTTTATAATCTTAGTAAAAAGAGTAGGCTGAGGTGCAGAAGTTGGTGATATTACTTTTGTGTGGTAAAAACTACAAGAGGTAGAAGACATCTTCTCTTCTGCATCTCTTGATATAGTCATATGATTTTTCTATTATCTCCTCAGTTAGGAGTCTTTAGAGGTACCTGGGGTTCCTGTCTTCATAGTCCTTTTAGGTCTAGCAGGTATCTGTACAACTTCTGTTCTAATCTTGCATGTTCAAAAACTATTCTGTAGCTCCTTTGTAATGCCTGAGTACAGAAAATTTCACCAAGGCTGCCTGATCTTATTGCTCCTAACTATTCAAAGCATCTTTTTTCTCTTTCTGGGAAATTTCTACTTCTCTGTTTCTTTATCTAGGCAGTAAGATCACCTTGCATTACTTTAATGATATGTACAGATGGCTTTCTACTTAATGTTGGTAATGTTCATCAAAACTCATGGCTGTGGAGTCTGATACAGCTCATAGTGACCCCTCCTTGGGTTTCCGAGGTGGTATCACTGCAGAAGTAGATTGTCCAAACTTCCTTCTGAGGCGTGGCTGGTGAGTTTGAATTGCCAGCCTTCTGGTTAGCAGTCAAATGCCTTAGCTACTACACCACCAGAGCTCCTCATAGGAGAAGGAAATATGAGGACATTTGTTAATATTTAATTTTCTTTTCATTCTCCTTTTAAGATACTATAATAGTCCACATTATAGAGTATACAATGATTTTCAAGATATACTTTCTACCTATCTATCCAGCTTTTATTTCATTCTATTCTTAAGCTGTTGCTAAGTTTCTCTCCATATATTTATATTTTTAATGCATTATATTTTCAGAAGAGTTTTAAGTTTACAGAAAAATTATACAGAAAACATAATTACCATATACCTCCCATATACCTTCCTACTGCATACAGTTACTTCTGTTTTTAACATCTTGCGTTAGTGTAGTACATTTTTTAAAACTGGTGAATGGATTTGATACATTATTATTAACTGCAGTCCATCTTTTACATTGGGGTTTACTATTTGTACAGTTTTGTAAGGTATGGCAAATGCAAAATATAATGTAGCCGCTATTACAGTGCCACAGACTAGTTTCACTGTTCTTAAAATGCCCAGTGATTTAGCCTTCTTCTCCTCCTGCTGAAACTCTGAAAACCACTGGTATTTTCAACACTCTCAATATTTTCACAGTCTGCCACTCATCTGTGAGCTTGCCAGACTGTGGTGACTTGCTTGTTTTGATGATTCTGGAAATTATGTCACCAGTATTTCAAATATCAACAGAGTTACCCATGGTGGACAGGTTTCAATAGAGCCTCGAGACTAAAAAAGACTGGGAAGAATGATGGAACTATCCACTTCTGAGAAGATTGGCCATTGAAAACTTTATAAACACCACTAAACATTGTCTGATATAGCACCTGGAAGATGAGCCCCTCATGTTGAAAGATACTTAAAATATGACTGGGGAAGAGGTATCTCCTCCAAGTAGAGTTGACCTTAATCACCTGAATGGATTAAAGTTTTTAGAACCTCCATTTGCTGATGCGGCATGAATCAAAATGAGAAGAAATAGTTGCAAACATTCATTAATAACCAGAAAGTGGAATGTATGAAATATGAAGCCAGGAAAATTGAAAGCTGTCAAAAAGTGAAATGGAACACATAAAGATCGATACCCTAGGCATCAGTGAGCTGAAATGGACTGATACTGGCCATTTTGAATCAGAAAATCATATGATCTACTATGCTAAGAGTGACAAATTGAAGAGGAATCATGTCACGTTCATCATTAAAAAGAACATTTCAAAATCTATCCTGAAGTACAATGCTGTCAGTGATATGTATACCTACAAAGAAGACAGTTAATACTACTATTATTCTAATTTACACACCAACCACTAATGCCAAAGATAAGAAATTGAACACTTTTATAAATTTCTTCAAATGGAAATTGACAAAAAATGCATTAAAGATTTATTGATAATTATTGGTAATTGGAATTCAAAAGTTGGAAACAAAGAAGCAGCAGCAATAGTTGGAAAATATGGCCTTGGTGAAAAATGATGCCAAATATCACATGAAAGAATTTTGAAAGACCAGTTATTTATCCATTGCAAATACCCTTTTTCCAACACCATACACAGTGACTATACACATGACCTTAGCCAGATGGAATACATAGAAATCAAATCACCTGCTTCTATGAAAACAGGCTATGAAGAAGATCAATAACATCATCAGAACAAGGACAGGTTCAGACTGTGGAACAGACCATCAATTGTTCATAAGCAAGTTTAAGTTAAAGCTGAAGAAAATTAAAATTAGTCTATGAGAGGCAAAATACAATGTTAATTATATCCCAGTTCACTTTAGAGACTATCTGAAGAATAGATTTAATGCATTGAACACCAGCAATCAAAGACCAGACAAGTTGTGAGATGACACCAAGAACATCATACATGAAGAAAGCAAAAGGTCATTAAAAAGATAAGAAAGGAAGAAAAGAACAAAATGAATGTCAGAAGAGACTGACACTTGCTCTTGAATGGAGAGTAGGTAAAACAAATGGAAGAAATTACCATATAAAAGAGCTGAGCAGAAGATTTCAAAGGGAGGGTCAAGGAGACAAAATAATATATTATAATACTATACAGAGACCTGGAATGAGAAAACCAAAGAGGGGAACATTGTCAGCACTTCTCAAGCTGAAAGAACTGAAGAAAAATTGAATCCTCAAGTCACAATAGTGAAGGATTCTGTGGGTAAAATATTGGACAACATAGGAAGAATCAAAAGAAGATGGGATGAATACACAGATTCACTGTACCAGAAGAATTAGTTGATGATCAGTCATTTCAGAAGGTAGCTGATGATCAAGAACCACTGGAATTGAAGGGAGAAGTCCAAGCTGCACTGAAGGAATTTGCTTAAAATGAGGCTCAATATCCATTGAGATCCATTGAGATGCTTTCAACAAATGCATTCACTTGTTTATGCCAAGGAATTTGGAAAAAATCTACCTGGCCAAGTGACTGGAACAGACCCATATTTGTGCCCATTCCAGATGAAAGTGATCCAATAGAATGCAAAAATTATTAAACAATATCTTCAATATGACACACTACTAAAATATTAAGAGCTCTGGTAGTGTAGTGCCTAAGGCACTTGACTGTTAACCAGAAGGATGGTGGTTCAAACCCACCAGCCACTCCTTGGAATGAAGGAAGGTTGGGCAATCTACTTCTGTAGTGATACTGCCTTGGAAACCCAAGGAGGGGTAGCTATGAGCCAGATCTGACTCCGTGGCACATAACAACAACAACAACAACAAACTAAAATACTGCTGAAAATAATTTAAAAATGCTTGCAGCAGTATATTGAAAATTCAAGCTGGGTTCAGAAGAGAATGTGGAATGAGAGATATTGTTGCTGCTGTCAGATAGATCTTGCCTGAAAATAAAGAATAACAGAAAGATGTTTACCTGGATCTAATAGACTATGCAAAATCATTTGACTGTGTGGATTATAATGGATTATGGATAAAGTTGTGATGAATGTGAATGCCAGAACACTTATTTGTGCTCATGTGGAATCTGTACATAGACAAAGAGGCAGACTTTCAAACAGAACAAGGGGATAGTATATGGTTTAATCAGGAAAGATGTGCCTTGGGTTTATATCCCTTCACCATATATTTTTTTTCAATCTGTATGCTGAGCAAATAATTCATGAAGCTGGCCTATATGAAGAAGAATGTGGCTTCAGGATTGGAGGAAGACTCATTAACAACTTCTGATAAACAGATGACACAACCTTGTTTACTGAAAGTGAAGAAGACTCGAAACACTTACTGATGAATATCAAAGTTTTCAGTATGGATTACACCTTAACATAATGTTAAGACTAAAGCTTCACAACTGGACCAATAAACAACATCATGATAAATGGAAAAAAGACTGAAGCTGTCAGGAATTCCATTTTACTTGTATCTACGATATCAACACCTATAGAATTAGCCCTCAAGAAATGAGATGACATTGCACTAGGCCAATCTGCTACAAATGACCTCTTTAAAGTTTTAAAAAGCCAAGATGTCACTTTGAAGACTAAGGTGCACCTGACCCAAGCCATGGTATTTTCAATAGCCTCACATGCATGTGAGACTGGACAATGAATAAGGAAGATTGAATAAGAATTGAAGAATTTGAATTGTAGCATTGGCAAAGAATACTGAAAATAACATGGTCTGCCAGAAGAGTGGACAGATCTGTCTTGAAAGAAGTACAGCCAGATTGCTCCTTGGAAGTGAAAATGACCAGACTTTATATCACCTACTTTGGTCACGTGGTCAGAGAATACCATACTCTGGAGAAGGATATTGTGCTTAGTTAAGTATAGGGTCAGTGATAAAGGGGAAGACATTGAACAAGATGGATTCACACAGTAGACACAATGATGGGCTAAAGGATAGCAAAGATTTTGAGGATGGCACGGACTGGGCAATGTTTTGTTTGTTGTATGTAGGGTCACTATGAATTGGAGTCAACATGACAGCATCTAACAACAACAACAATATATGGAGTTTGCCTTTTCCAGAATGTCTTATAGTTAGAATCATACAGCATGTAGTTTTTTTCAGACTGGCTTTTGTCACTTAGCAATACACATTTAAATTTCTTCTATTTCTTCCAGTTGCTTGATAAGTCATTTCTTTTTTTTATTGTTGAATAATATTCCATTGCATGAAAGTGCCATAGTTTGTTTCTTTTACCCATGAAGGTCATTTTGGTTACTTTAAAATTTTGGCAATTATGGATAAAGCTGCTATAAGGAAGATTTTGGGTGGTCATAGATTTTGTCTCATTTGGGCATATAGCTAGGAGAATATGATTGCTGAATTGTATGTAAGCCTATGTTTAATTTTGTAAGAAACTACCAAACTGCATTCCAAAATGGCTGTATAATCTTATGCTCTCACTAACAATTAATGAGAATTTGTATTGTTCCAAATACGCATCAGCATTTGGTGTCATCAGTATTCTATTTTTTAGCCATTCTAATAGGTGTGTTGTAGAGCACAGTTCTATTCTGACACACTTGGAAACACTGTGAGCTGGAACTGACTCCACAGCAACTGGTTTTATTTTTTATTTTGGCTTCAATTTTCAGTTTTCTGTTGCAACTAAAAATTCATTGTCAAACCCCCAAAAAACTTAGATTTTCTCCTATGTCATGTTATAGAAGTTGTAGGATGTTGTGTTAATATTCACTGCTAAGATCTATTTTTAGTTAATTTTTGTGAAAAAAAAATATAGTAAAGTCTGTGTCTAGATTCATTTTTTTTTTTTAACACTTAGATGTACAGTTGTTCCAGCACCATATTTGAAAAGACTATCCTTTCTCTGTTGGTTTGCCTTTGCTCCATTGTCAAACATCAGTTGGTTGTATTTGTATGTCTTTTTCCAGGCATTCTAGTCTATTTGCCAGTGTCACACTATTTTGACCACAGTAACTTTATAGTTAACCTTGAAGTATGGTAGCGCCAGTCATCTGACTTTATTCTTCACTATTCTTCTAGCCTATTCTGTATCTTTTGCCTTTTTATATAAACTTTAGAATTAGATTGAAAGTGTGCACAAAGTGACTTTCTGGGTTTCTGATTGGTATTGCATTGACTATAAATAAAGTTGAGAAGGATTGACACTCATGAATATGGACTATCTCTTCATTTATTTAAATCTTCTTTGATTTCCTTCATCAGTGTTTTGTAATTTACCTCATATGGATCTTGTACATATTTTATTAGATTTATACCTGAGTGCTTTATTTTTTGTGAGGATGGGCAGTCTACTTCCATAGTGATAGTGTCTCAGAAACCCAAGGAGGGGTCGCTACGAGTTGGCTCTTACTTGATGACACATAATAACAACAACAATGTCAATAGTGTTTTTAGTTTCAAGTTCCAGTTGTTCACTGATGACATATAGGATAGCAATTGACTTTTCTATATTTATCTTGTATCTTCCAATCTTATTATAATCTCTTATCACTTCTATGGACTTTTTGTTGATTCTTTGGGATTTTCCATATGGACAATCATATCCTCCCAAACAAAGACTATTTTATTCCTCTTTCTTAACCTATATGTTTTATTTCTTACCTTACACCGTTTATTTTTGTTTTCTTCTTATTATTGTATTATTAGCAGTATTATTGTTGTCTTATTGCATTCCTAAAATAGAGGTAAAGCATTTATTTTCTCAACACTAAGTATGATATTAGCTGTAAGTTTCTAAAAGTGTTTTTTTATCAAGTTGAGGAAGTTCTCTTCCTAGATTTCTGAGAATTTTTAATAAATTAGGGCTTGATTTTGTCAAATAATTTTTCTTCATCTATTGATATAAATCATATGTTTTTTTCTTCTTTAGACTGTTGATTTGATGAGCTACATTACTTGAAATTTAAATGTTGTGCCAGACATACATACTTAGAATAAAAACCACTTATCTACTTCCATAGTGATACTGCCTCAGCAACCCAAGGAGTGGTCGCTGTGAGTCAGGTCCGACTCGATGGCACATAACAACAACAACATGTTGTGGTTTATAATTATTTATATATGTTGCTGGATTCAATTTGCTAACATGTTTGAGGATATTTTCATCTATATTTATAAGAGATATTTGGCCATAATTTTGCCTTTCTTGTAATGTATTTGTTTGGTTTTAGTATTAGAGTAATTCTGGTCCCATAGAATGAGTTAGGAAGCACTCCCTCTGCTTGTATTTTATGTAAGTGATTGCAGAGAATTGTATCAATTCTTAAATACTTAGCAGAATTCACCAATGAAAATAACTGAGCATTGTACTTTCTATTTTGGAAGGTTGTGAATAAGTGCTGCAATTTTAAAAATAGGTAAACTATCTGTTTATTGTATGAAT
>NW_006921638.1:14323331-14325383 GCF_000298275.1 Orycteropus afer afer | reverse complement strand
AGGGAATAATTAACAAATGGAAGAAATGACAAGATAAAATAGATGAACAGAATATTTCAAAAAGCAGCTCGAGAAGACAAAGTCAAATATTGCAATGAAATGTACAAAGACCTAGAGTTAGAAAACCAAAAGGGAATAAAATGTTCTACATTTCTCAGACTGAAAGAACTGAGGAAAAAATTCAAACCTTGTGTCACAATATTGAAAAATTCTATGGGCAAAAAATTGAATGATGCAGGAAAAATCAATAGAAGAGGGAAGGAATGCAGAGTCACTGTACCAAAAAGAATTGATGGATATTCAACTATTTCAGGAGGTGGCATATGATCAAGACTCAATAGTATTGAAGAAAGAAATTGAAGCTGCACTTAAGTGATTTGTGAAAAACAAGGCTCCAGGAATTGAAAGAATACCCATTGAGATGTTTCAACAAACTGTTACCGTGGTGGAGGCACTTACTCATCAGTGCCAAGAAATTTGGAAGACAACTACCTGAACAACTGACTGGAAGAGATTCATATTTGTATGGATCTGTATCCATTCCAAAGAAAGGTGATCCAACAGAATGTGGAAATTATTGAACAATATCATTAATATTACATTCAAGTAAAATCTTGCTGAAGCTATATCAAAAACAGTTGCAGCAGTATATTGACAGGGAACTTCCAGAAATGCAAGATGGATTCAGAATAGGATGTGTAACATAAGACATCATTGCTGATGTCAGATGGATCTTGGCTGAAAACAAAGAATACCAGAAAGATGTTTACTTGTGTTTTATTGACTCTGCAAAAGCATTTGACTGTGTGGCTCATAACAAATTATGGATAACATTGAGAAGAATGGGAATTTCAGAGCACTTAATTGTGCTCACAAAGAACTTTTACATAGACCAGGAGGTTGTTGTTTGAACAGAACAAGGCGGATGCTGCATGGTTTAAAATCAGGAAGGGAGTGCATCAGGGTTGTTTCCTTTCACCATACTTATTCAATTTTTATGCTGAGCAAATAATCCAAGAAGCTGGACTATCTGAGGAAGAACGTGGCAATAGGGTAGGAAGAAGACTCATTAACAACCTATGATATGCAGAGGGCACAATCTTGTTTGCTGAAAGTGAGGATAACTTGAAGCACTTAGTAATGAAGATTAAAGACTGCAGTCTCCAGTATGGATTACACCTCAACATAAAACAAAAATTCTCAGAATTTAAACAACAAACTGTCTGGTGGTTAAGTTTGTGTGTCAACTTGGCTAGGCCTGGTTGAGTGGCTGGGCAGCTAGATGTAGTATTCCCAAGATGAGACTGGTAATCAACTCCATGGTGGAATCTACTGTGAGCAGCTGAGTAGCTGCATTTGGGTATGAGGTCTGCTTCCCATGTTAAGAAACAGCTTTGGGAATGGCTTCTAGCTTATGGCATGCTTGAACCCTGCATGTAGCTGAGTCATTGTTCAGCAGCCTTCCGTGCTTTGCTGATCCTGGGACTTTCAATGGATTTGAATCAATGACCTGTTGTGTGGTTTGGTAACATCGAGACTGTGCTCTTTTATTTGTCAACCGTGGGCTTGTTAGCCTCAGCAGCCATCAGCTGCCTGAGTGAAGTTATGCCTCTAGCTTCAGTGGGCCAGGAGCAAGAGGCAGAGCTAAAGCCCAAAAGGTTGAGGGGCTTTCATTCAGCCCCTAGAGCCTGGCACATTGAACTTGGACTTAAAGCCTCCAAAATGGTAACAGAATAAACTTGTTTGGTTCAAGCATCTCATTTGTGGTATATTCCTGTCAGAGCGGCACTAGGTAACCAGAACAAGCTGCATCAAAATAAATGGAGAGAGTGTGAAGTTGTCAAAATTTTATATTCTAAAACTTTGCTTGCTGAAAGTGAGGATGATTTTATATTCTACAACCTTGCTTGCTGAAAGTGAGGATGATGTGAGGCACTTACTGATGAAGGCTGAAGAATGCAGTCTGCAGTATGGATTACGTCTCAATATAAAGAAAACAAAAATCCTCACAACTGGACCAATGAGCAGCATCACAATAAATGGAGAGAAGAT
>NW_006921638.1:14317025-14322189 GCF_000298275.1 Orycteropus afer afer | reverse complement strand
TTTTTTTTTTTTTTTACTCTACATTTTATTGTTTCTTTTCTTCTGCATCTCTTGGATTTAATTTGCACTGTTTTCTAGTTTTCTTAGGTAGAAGCTTTGATTATTGATGTCAGATGTTTCTTCTTTTTCTAATATATGCATTTCTAATATATGCTAATTTTCCCTCTAAACACTACTTTTGCTGCATCCCTCAACTTTTGATGAGCTGTGTTCATTTTTATTTAGTTCAAAATATTATTTATTCTGTCTTGAGACTTCTTCTTTAACCCATGTGTTATTTAAAAAGGATGCTTAATCTCCAAATATTTTAACTTTCTAGCTATCTCTCTGTTGTTGACTTCTAGTTTAATCCTATTGTGGTCTTAGAGCATACTTTGTATTAATTCTATTTTTGAATTTGGTATAGTGTTTTATGGTCCAGGATGTGGTCTTTCTTGGTGTACATTCCATGTGATCTTCTGACTTTATGTAGCTAGTTTGGATAAAATATTCTTTAAATGTCATTTAAATCCATTTGGTTTATGGTGCTTTTCATTTCAACTATATCCTTATTACTTTTCTGCCTGCTAGATCTATCAATTATTGATTAAAAAATGCCTGCATTTTCAATTGATAGCTGATTTTTCTATTTCTTCTTATAATTTTTGCCTTATGTATTTTGGCATTCTGTTCCTAGCAGATATGCAGTCAGGATTATGTCTTCTTTGAGAATTAATCATTTTATCATTATGCAGTATCTGTTTAAGCTTAATAATTTTCCTTGGTCTGAAATCTATGTTGTCTGTGTTGTCTGAACTTAATATAGCTAATTCAGCTTTCATTTGATTAGTGTTAGCATAGTATATGTTTCTCCATTTTTTTTATCTTTAATCTATCAATATCTTTATATTTAATGTGGATTCTTACAGAAAATATTCAAAAATAAGTATACTAGATAACAATAAACAAGGTGGCATATGGCTGTGTAATATACATACCTCAACAAAGAAGCTACTTAAAAAAACATTAAGAATGTTTTCCCAGATAGTATGATTTAGTGCCATTTGTAGGAACACATATTTGGGAGGAACTGAACAGTATTAGAAGGTTTGTTGTCATTGTTGTTGTTGTTGTTCAATATTACAAATACTGATAAGCTTGGAAACTATAAATCAACAAAATCTAAGTAGGTACTTTGGTTAGCAGAGAAGGATTGAGTGAAAGAGTAGGAAAATAAGTCATTATTAAATTTTGAAGTATAATTTTAAACATTGTCACTGAACTGAGATTATCACAGACCAGCTAGATGGATGTTGTTAACTTTTATTTAGCATGTGTAAATAAATGACCTTTAGCTTCTTCTATAAATATTAGAATTTTGATCTTAATTATTGTTATTTTAAAAGGTTATTATTATTTATATAGACTCATAAAGCCAATTAGGAAGGTTAGCTAAATTTAATTTTTTTTCTATAAGTCTAAAAGTATTTCCCAAATAAACAAATACATAAATAAATCCAGTTGTCATCAAGTTGATTTTGACTTACGGTGACCTCATGTGAGTTTTAAATGTAATTAAAGAGAGAGAAAAAGATTTCTGATTTTTTTTAAAGGAAAATTGTCTTTGGAAGACCTATTTCTATTACAGTATGTTCAGCTCATTAAAAAAATTCTGTCTTTTCCATAGTTTTCCCTCCTTGCAGGAGTTCAAGGCACCAATATTTTTGTGGTGAACAATAGCTGATGTGGTGACCAGGGCTTTGCTGGTCCATTGTTCAGTGAACAAAGAGACTGTGACTTCTTCAGGTAAACAAATAATTTACAAAATCTATCTAGATATCATTATTTTCTCTGTGTTCTTATCCTAAAAAAGTCAAATGCTAACTGACTTGCCAAAGATTATAGGTCTCTGTCTATGAATAAATGCTAGAGAATGTAGTAAGAGTAGACAATTTAGGGAAACATAAAGTAATGAAGATATGTTCAAGGGTGATATTTTAAATAAGTACAAAAGCAAGAAGAATATTGAGGAAAAAAATTATCATTAGCAGGAAGATTCGTTAAGGAGATAAATTAAAGAGAAAGGAGAGATAGAAACCAAAAAATGACACCAAGATGTCATGCTTTCTGCTTTAGGATTAGAAAAAAAAAGCAGGATGACCTTGGTTTTCATAGGATAGAAATTTTTTAAACTGCTAATGTAATGTATACTTTCATTCATACCACGAATATTTACTGAGCACCACATACTGTTCTTGGGCATGGGGATTATAATGATGAAGTAGACAAGATAAAGTAGACAGACAAGATTCAAGTTCTCATGAGTTTAATTTACCAACGTGTTTTATTTTTAAATAATACAAAGAGGCAATATAACATAGTAGTTAAGACAAAACCGGCTTTGAGTAACAAATCTGTCGAAAGTATTAGCTTTGTGACCTTGAACAAGTTAATCAACTACTCTAAATCTTGTCTCCTTATTTACAAAATAAGAATAGTAATATTAACTCACAGGGTTGTTGTGAGTATTAAAGTTAAATGATGAATATATAGCAGTTCACACAGTGCTTACAGCTTAACATTCATTAAATGGTAGCTTATTATTACTGAAATTTTCATTATTATGATTTAGTGCATTGTGATAACTGAACCTATTTGAGAACCTAGAAACATTTGGGCATAATCCAACGGTGACTGACAATATTTGCATTTATTGGGGTTGTGTGGGAAGAGGTAGCTAGTGGGATAAAAGATAAGGTCTTTATAAGCCTAGAAAGGAAAAAATTATATTTCAATTGGTTTCAAAGAAAAGTAGGTTCTTGGATTTTTTTTTTTTTTTAAAGATGTGGTCAACACCTTTTATTTAAGTTTAGCATGAATTATGAGTCTAATATGTCGATATTTTTTTTCATTTTTATTACTTGATGTTGCATAAGGTAATTAAATATTTAAATCTTGTATTTTTAAGTATAATATAAAAATAATTTGAAACATAACTTTGGATTTCTGAAATAAAATAAAAAGCTTGTAGTTGACTCAAAGATTGGATTTAATCAGAATTAATTCATATGTGTTTTTGTTGTTGTTATGTGCTGTGGAGTCGACTCAGACTCACAACGACCCCTCCTTGGGTTTCGGAGTCGGTATCACTACGGAAGTAGATTGCCCCATCTTCCTTCCGAGGAGTGGCTGGTGGGTATTATAATCACAGGCCTGCTATTACCATTAGTTTTCTTTTAAAATACAAGAACTATGACAACACTTCTTTTAAGATCCAGTCTTATTTGACTTAATTGACGATATTGACAAATGCAAAAGTATTCAAACAGAAATTAAACTTCAAATATAAAATTGCATTCATTATTTTCTATCCTGGAAACAAAAAATGATCTTAAAATCTTCTAACTCTTCTCTTTGAGGGTCTTATATTTTCAAAGCATTAACTTGAGATGTAAGGCACTATTTTTCTCTCCCTAATGAGAATAGTGCCTCAGGGTAAGAATAGAAGCCTGAAGCGCCAGTCAGCTTTATCTACAGATGAATTACACTAACCACCTCTTTAGGAGCTTCCATTTGATCCTCATATCCCAAATAGAACTGCCTATCAGGAGCTCTGGACGGCCCATAACAACAGCAACAACATCTTAAAAACAAAACAAAAAACTCTTTTCTATTTAAACTCTTGAATATGTATACTTCTTATTTCATGTTGTTATTGTTGTTATGTGCCGTCATGTCGGACTCGACTTATAGCAACCCCTCCTTGGGTTTCCGAGGCAGTATCACTTGGGAATTAGATTGCCCCATCTTCCTTCCAGGAGTGGCTGGTGGGTTTGAACTGCCAGCCTTCTGATTAGCTGTCAAGTGCCTTAGGTACTATGCTACCAGAGCTCCCTCTTATTTCATAAGAATATATAAATGCATTTAATAAATCAGCTATTTAATGCCTCATGGAAGCATATTCATTGCTAAAAATACTACCTCATTAATGTCAAAGCATATGTGCTTGTGTTTCATTTGAATGAAATATTTTAAAATTATTTTTTTCTTTAAAATAAAAATAGAAGCCATATTTAAAAAATAAAGGAAAAGAAAATAATTATTTTGACTTATCCCACTGCTGTTAAATATCTCAGAAGACTAAGCTGTAAACTGAAGGTTGTGTAAACCTATGGCATAAGATGATAAAAGCAGCATTAATTCAAATATAATTGTTGTCACTTAATTAACTTTTACAAATTTAATTAATTCATTTGAAAAATGAGACATTATTAACCATTTTAGCTATTTCTGGAATTTCTGAAGGGAGAGCACATTATTACACAAAACTTCAATTTGCATTGGGATATTTACCCAAATTTGTTCATAACTATAGCCAACATCTGGGGAGTTGATTTTATGTCCTCAAAGTCTAAAACCTCCCTGTAGGGCATAGGAAGGCTCATACATGGGAGGCATTAGAAGGAGGGATGCAGAGTGGATAATAGTTGATCTAAGGAAACAGGATGTTGTGTTTTTGCCTCCAGCAAGAATTTTAAGAATGAGAAGTAAGAGAACTTAGTTCAGTGTCATGCATCTGATTTAGTCAATAATTACTTGTGATATAAGTGTATGAAGTGATAGGAAAAGAAAGAAAACATTAAAATGAAAATATTACTAAAAATATTTCTTGTGAGCATTAAGTCCAGAATTTTTGACATCCTAACTCTACTAAGAGTACGGCTCTATAAAAGGCAGGGACCTGAGGCTGGGTCTTGGAGGCTGCTTTTTGCCTGGGTGTGACATTATATTAAGGCCAGGGCCTGAGGTAGGCTGGCCTGGGTCTTGGAGGCTCCTTTTTGCTTGGGTGTGGCTCTATATTAAGGCAGTGGCCTGAGGTAGGCAGGCCAGGGCTTAGAGGCTGCTTTCCACATGGGTGTGGCTCTTTATTAAGGCTGGGAACTGAGGTAGGAAGATTCAGAGAGGTTAGGGAGATGAACTTGTCTGTCAATTTGTCATTCTGTGGTGGCTTACATGTTGCTGTGAGTCTGGAAGCTATGCCACCGCATTGCAAAATGTCAGCAGGTTAACCATGGTAGGTTCCAGCAGAGCTTCCAGGCTTAGACAGGCTCAGAAGAAGGAAGAGGCCATCCACTGCTCAAAGAATTGGCCAGTGGAAACATTATGAATACCAGTGAAACACTGT
>NW_006921638.1:14313236-14314105 GCF_000298275.1 Orycteropus afer afer | reverse complement strand
TATGATTTTGAGAATATTTTTAGTTATTATTTTACATTTTCGCATATAAATGATTAGGAACAAGAAAAGAAGTTAGTGGAGTGAAGGGTGTCTTTAAATAGCATTATATATCTGTGTGTATCATTTTCTTTTTGTAACAAGAATTCTAGTAGTAAAAAATACTCCTCAAAGATAACTGAAGGTTCACTGTTCTTTCTTTTTTAACATCTAGAAAAGTTGCCAACTTGAAGACTCTAATTGCCATTAACATCCTAGTCTTGAGAATCCAACTCAAAACTACAAATATGTTCTGTCATCTTTACAGAATTTAATCTTTTCACTCTTCCCAAGAGGCTAATTCTGAATACCACTGGTATGGCCATCTTAGTTTCCGTTGTCTGACCGTCAGTCATTGTCAGGGAAGCTCCTACTGCTGTGAACATTCCACAATATTACCAGCTTTCTTTTCTTTTCTTCTTGTTTGTAATTTCCCTATCAAGTTATAAGTGTGTTTGAGAAATAAATGTTTATCTTACACAGCTCTTCTAATAAATATCTATCCTTCATGAATTTTTTTATACTCTGAGAAGTTATATCAATATATTTAAATGTCTCTTATCCAACCCTTCAGAATAGAAATTGAAATGAAATTATTTTCCAAAGCTACATATCAGGTTTTCTGATTGGGTAAGACAAAAGTGAGGAAGGAAAAACAATATTAACAAACAGAAAAGTAAACTTTACATGAAGTTTCTATTTTTTTCCAAAGAAATTTTGTTGTTTTATTTATTTCTACTTTTCCCTTTTCCCAAGTTAATTTGTGTCTTCCCTCTGGTTTGTGATTATTCCCTCTTTCCCACCCACACCTGCTAACCATCTAAGAATTTTTT
>NW_006921638.1:14310639-14312176 GCF_000298275.1 Orycteropus afer afer | reverse complement strand
ATAGTTTTATAAGTTTTGGAAAGTTAATAGCCCACAGCCATGTACCTAGAATTGTGGGTTTGTCATTTTGCTTTGTCATTTGTAATCTGCAATATAGTATAAAATAAAGAAGGCCACCTCATTATGTGGGGCACATCTTCATCTTGTGTGAGTGTGTCTCCATCATCTCGCCAACACCACCTCTCCCTACAGAGACCCACAGCTGAAGCTGGACCTCGGCAACATAACTTTTGTCCTTTTGAGATTGACTAATTCACTTAGCATACAGGCTCTGTGTTCATCCATGTTATGAGATGTCTCACAGCTTTATCATTGTTCTTTAATGTTGTGTAATATTCCATTTTATGTATGTTTCATAGTTTGTTGATCCATTTCTCCATTGATGGGCATTTAGGTTGTTTCTATCTTGTTACTATTATGAATAGTGCTGCATTGAACATACACACATGAGCAACAAGCATTGGACATGGGTGTGCATATATCTGTTCATGTCATGGCTTTTCTTTCTCCAGGATATATGACTAGTAGTTAGATTGCTGCATTATATGGGATTTCTATTTCTGGCTTTTTAAGGAAGAACCATACCATTTTCCACCATACTGCAATCCCACCGGCAGGATTTGAGGGTTTCAGTCTCTCCACACCGTGAAAAGTATTGCATCTGTTTTCTGCTTTTCTTGTGCTTTGTGAATAGTGCTGGGGTAAGATGATATCTCTTTGTTGTTTTAAATTGCACCTGTCTAATAGTTAATAATCACAAACATTTTTCTACGTGTTTGTTGGCTGCCTGAATGTCTTCTTTGGTGAAGTGTCTGTTCATGTCTTCTGTCCATTTTTAACTGGATCCTTTGTCTTTTTTGTTGTTAAATTGTTGAAATTTTCTATAAATTTTAGAGACTAGCCCTTTGTCTAATATTTTGTTGCCATTTTTTTTTTTTCTCCCAGCATATAGGTTCTCTTTTTACTCTTTTGGTGAAATCTTTTGTGTGCATAAGTGTCTAAGTTTTAGGAGATCCCAATAATCTATTTTGCCTTCTGATGTTTGTGTGTGTTTAGTTATATTTGTTAGTGTATTTATGATTTGAATCAGGACATAAATTTGTCCCTATTTCTTCTCTGATGGTCTTTATGGTTTTAAGTTTCGGTTCAGGCCTTTGATATAACTTAATTTCATTTTTTTTTTTTTTTTTGTATTTTGTGTGAGATATTCGTGTGCTCTATTTTTCTGCAAATGAATATCCAGTTTTGCCAACACCATTTATTTAATAAGTTTTGGCCCTTTGTCAAAGATTAGCTGTCCATAGATGGATGGATTTACTTCTGGGTTCTCAGTTCTGTCCCATTAGTTTATGTGTCTGTTGTTGTAGCAGTATCAGGCTGTTCTAATTACCACAGCTGTATAGTAGGTTTTGAGATAAAGGAGTTTGAGGCTTCCTATTTTCTTCTTCTTTAGTAGTCCTTTACTTATCTGGGGTCTCTCTCCTTTCCATGTACAGTTGGTGATAAGTTTTTCCCTCTCTTTAAGAAAGACGATGGA
>NW_006921638.1:14309408-14310009 GCF_000298275.1 Orycteropus afer afer | reverse complement strand
TATATATATATATATCTGAAATATAACTTTTACTCTTCCTCTATGATGATCTCCTTTTCTTACGGCCAGGAAAAATGATCATCATAATAATACAGAAATCCTGGACAAAACTTCTCTTTCCTTCCCTGATTCACAGCTAATTTTTTGAAATGTTGGGTTATGTCTCATTTACTTAATGATCTAAGTAACAAAGAAAAGGTGAAATATATTGTTTTCAGGGTACCCTGATGTGATTTGAAATTCTTTGCAAGCTCTCCCATACTTATCAATGTACCTCATAACAAAGCATATTAATAACTTAATGCTACTGTAACACAAATATTACAATTGAGTGTCTTTAAAAAACAGAAATTAATTTTATCACCATTTTGGACACTAAAGATCAAAATCAGGATTTCAGTTGTACGAATTCTGTCTGTGAGGCTTTTCCTCACTCAGGCAGCTGCTAACTGCTGAGGCTGACAAACCCAAGGTTGACAAGTAAAAAGGACAGTCCCAACATTACCAAACAACATAGGAGGCCACTAATTCCAGTCCAGAAAAAGTCCCAAGACTGTCAGGGCATGGCAGGTTGCTGAACAACCACTTGGCTACATGCAGG
>NW_006921638.1:14305562-14306423 GCF_000298275.1 Orycteropus afer afer | reverse complement strand
GAGTAGAATCGAATCAATGGAAGACAGAATTAATGAGATGGAAGACAAATACCTGAATATTTCTTTGGAAAGAAAAAAAGATCAAAACAAAATGAAGAAAGCCTAAGGTTCATGTGGGATACCATCAAAAGGAATAACCTATGTGCCATTGCAATTCCAGAACAGGAAGAGAAAAAGAAAACCACTGAGAATATTGTCCAAGATTTGCTGGAAGAGAACTTCCCTGATATGATGAAAGATGAGAATATATCCATTCAGGAAGTCCAACAAACCACAAATGGGAGAGACCCCAAAAGATAAGCAGAAATTAACAGAATTTGTTAAAACCAGACCAACATTACAAGACATACTAAAGGGAATCCTTTGAACAGATAACTAATAATAGCACACAACAACTGGCCATTAATACACAGGATTACATAACCCAGAAACCAACACACCTATGCACATAGCCAAAGTAAAATAAACTTATAAGATTGTAAACAGGGAACCAGACACATAAACTGGCAAATGAGGACAACTACAAATCAAAAATAGGGTAAATACTGTGCAGTTACAGAACTTTTAAATGTTGAGGAAGTCAACAGAGTTACAAGAGAGAACGGACTATTCTAAACTCAGGGAGAAAATTATAAATTACAGGATAACCTCAAAGAAAAATGATAAATCTTCACATCACAATAAAAAAGAGGACAAGCACAAATATTTGGCAAATACTAAAACAATAGCAA
Organism: Orycteropus afer afer; assembly: GCF_000298275.1. NCBI lineage: Eukaryota > Metazoa > Chordata > Mammalia > Tubulidentata > Orycteropodidae > Orycteropus > Orycteropus afer. Next base: position 14,305,692 of record NW_006921638.1, on the reverse strand, counting down.
CAAAGGAAATGATAACATGATTCATAAATATAATGAGCTCAGCAGAGAAAATTATATATGGAACAAAGAAACTAGGGACACCATGAAATAACACATAACAAAATAACAACAAACAATTCATACTTGTCAA
>NW_006921638.1:14281713-14282642 GCF_000298275.1 Orycteropus afer afer | reverse complement strand
TCTATAACTTAGCCAGGGTTATATAACTGTTACATGATGAAGCCATTGAAAAAGGAAAACTTAATTTAAGGAGATATGTTAAATAAGATGTCAATTACTCAGCTTCCAACAAAGAGTAAGAAGTTAGTATTGGTAGCATCAGAAATAAACTCTAAAAATTTATTTTTTTATTAATATTAAGTGAAAATTTTTATAATGGCCAGCTACCTTTCCCATTAATCACTTGAATCTGATATAAGATAAATTTGCTTATATGTATATATATCTATATATATTGGCTCAGTATCTTCAGCCAAAACAAGGCCAGGAGCTGACTGTTTAACAGACCATCAACTGCTCACATCCAAGTTCAAGTTGAAGTTGGACGCAATTAAAACAAGCCCATGAGAGCCAAAATATGACCTTGATTACATCCTTTCTGAATTTAGAGACCATCTAAAGAATACATTTGATGTGTTGAACACCAATGACCAACAAGCAGAGGAATTGTGGGATGACATCAAGACTATCATCCATGAAGAAAGCAAAAGGTCATTAAAAAGACAGGAAATGAAAAAAGGACCAGGATGGATGTCAGAAGAGACTCTCAAACTTGCCCTTGAGTGGAGTGTAGCTAAAGCAAATGGAAGAAATGGCACAATAAAAGAGCTGAACAGAAGATTTCAAAGAGTAGCTCAAGCAGACAAAGTCAATTGTTATAATAAAATATGCAAAGACCTAAAATTAGAAAACCAGAAGGGAAGAACATGCTTGGCATTTCTCAAGCTGAAAGAACTGAAGAAAACATTTTAGCCTTGAGTTGCAATATTGAAAGATTCTATGGTCAAAATATTCAATGATGCAGGAAACAACAAAAGAAGATGGAAAGAATACACAATTGCTATATAAAAAAGAATTGATTGATGTTCATCCATTTCAAGAAGTGGCAT
>NW_006921638.1:14277807-14281203 GCF_000298275.1 Orycteropus afer afer | reverse complement strand
ATATTATGGGTAACATTGAGAAGAATGGGAATTCCAGAACTCTTAATTTTACTCATGAGGAACCTGTACATAGACCAGGAGGCTGTCATTCGAACAGAACAAGGGGATACTGCATGGTTTAAAATCAGAAAGGGAGTGCATCAGGATTGTATCTTTTCATCATACTTAGTCAATCTGTATGCTGAGTAAATAATCCAAAAAGCTAGACTATATGAAGAAGAATGTGGCAGTAGGATTGGAGGAAATATCATTAATAACCTTCAATATGCAGACAACACAACTTTTCCTGATGAAAATGAGGGTGACTTGAAGCACTTACTGATGAAGATTAAAGACTACAGTCTGCAGTATGGATTACACCTCAACATAAAACAAAATTCCTCACAACTGGACCAATAAGCAGTATCACAATAAATGGAGAAAAGATTTAAGGTGTCAAAGACTTCATATTGGTTCTACAATCAACACTAATGAAAGCAGCACTCAAGACATCAGATAACGTATTGTATTGGGCAATTGTGCTGCAAAAAAACTCTTTCAAGTGATTAAGAGCAAAGCTGTCTCCTTGAAGACTAACTCATGGCATTTTCAATCTCCTCATATACATCTGAGAGCTGGGCAAAGAACAAGGAAAACCAAAGAAGACTTGATGCTTTTGAGTTGTGATGTTGGTGAAGAATACTGAAAGTATTACAGACTTATAATAGAGCTAACAGATCTGTCCTGGAAGAAGTGCAGCTGGAATGCTCCTTGGAAGTGAGAATGGCAAGACTTCATCTGACATATTTTGGTCATGGTGTCAGAAAGGACCATTCCTTGGAGAAAGATATCATGATTGGTAAAGGGAAAGGCCAATGAAAATGGGGAGGCCCTCAACAAGATGGATTGACACAGTGGTTGCAACGATGGGCTCAGGTATAACAAGGATCGTGAGTCTAGCACAGTACCAGATGGTGTTTTGTTCTGTTGTGCATGGGGTCACTATGAGTCAGAAATGACTCAATGACACCTAAGGACAAGAACAACATCTCTCTCTAGATAGATAGATAGATAAGAAATTTTGATAGATAATAAATAAAAGAGTTTTGAATAAAACTAAAAGTAAATAAACTTTACATTGCTTGAAAGACTGCTTTATTCACCCTAGAAAAATATTTTCAAGGCAGTTTCAATATTTGATTTATTGTGTTATGATTAAACATAATTGGTCATATCTATGCAAAACAGAGTAGTAACTACTGACCAGATAATTAAAGTTAAGATATTCTTTCTTGAAGGTGACACCCAAAATCATAATTATGATGACTTAATTGAGCATCAAACAGACTCATGATGCTCATAAAGCATGAAGCAGGTATACATTTTTTTTTTTTTTTTTTTTTTGGGGTAAGGCATAGTCACTTAAATCACTTCAAATTACACCTGTGACCAATTTTTTTAATTATCAGAAACACTGCTGTTGACATAATTTGGTTCCATATGACAATATCGATTACATCCCTTTGAAAAATTGCTGGCAAACAATATTACCACAGATGCCAGGCTACATGGATAGTTAAAGTTGTCTATTCTTTGCTTTCACTTTCAGAAATTTATATTAGACATTGGAATCATTTTGAAGAACAGCAATTGAACTTCAGTGTAATTAAAATGTCCAAATTATTAATCCTTTCATCATGCTGTTTCAATTGGCATAAAGTGAAATGCCATTGTGTAATGGAATTTGTTGTTATTCACTGAAATAGGAAATAGATGGGCAGATGAGTCAATTTATGGGAGCACAGTTGAACCATCTGAAATTTCATCACTGCTAAAAATGTAAACTACTGCAACTAGGTTGGGTTAGTGTGAAGTAGATTAGGGTCTCTTGTTTCTTCTTTAGGAAACTACTTCACCCCTTGTAGTAATTTTACCAGAACTCTCTTGTACATTAAGCTGGTAATAGGTTTCATTTTTTAAAAATCTGAAGAATGGCTTTAAAATGTCTAAAATTATAAATGAACATGAATAACTAAATGATTTAAAACATGTTTGCAAGGTCCAGAATGGTATATATGATATATTCATGCATTAAACAACAAATATTTTTTATCATCACACATAATATTTTTATCATCACAGGTGAAAACTAAACCTCTAAGTAAAACATATTATATATCTGTTTTAAAAATGTGGTCAGTGTGAACAAGATTAAGGCACAATACAAAGCACATGTAATTGAGCTATAAGTGGGATGACTTTATAATTTACAGTCCAAACTGAGGTGCTTTGAGCATAAAGTGGGGACTACTAAATGATTATGTTGAAGGAATAGGCGTAAAGCAGCACTATCTTGGACACAATTGAGATGTATGATCCCCTAATATACTTAAGATTGTAAATAACAATAAGAATGAGTGCTGTGAAATAATTATGCTAACGACAATACTGCTGCATTTAAGTAAGTAATTACTTTAAAATCATGTACTGATATCCATGGAAAATTAATTTCTTTTTTTCTCCTTATCTACTCCTTCACTGACATCTGTATACAAGATGCACTTTACATATTGCTATGGTAGCAGAGGAAAGGATCTATTCAAGGGCTGTTCTCTGAACTTCAGATGGTCAGAACCAAGTGTGGCTGCTCATAACTCACCCTTGTTTTCCCAGCTTGGCATCTGCTGCACTTTCTCTGATTTGGTCTCATTTCTGGAGATGATGCTCAGAGGAATGAGAGCTCAAACTTGGCAGATAAAGACCAAAGTCTTCTCAGTACCTCTATGTTGTCACACCTCCAGGAAATATTGGGAAGAGCTAAGTACCTTGCACGTCCTCCTGTTCTAGGACAGTCTGTATGAGGTGTACCACATAGACAACAATGTTTTTTTCTGAAGGTGTTCTACCAGTATAGGGCTAGGCTGGCTCTTCCTGGGAAATGAGGAACTGGCCAAAATATTCTTTACCTCTTCTTCAACCTAAGGTTTCTTCCTAGGTATGTATTGCCTCAGCTACCTATGCTTTCTTGGAGTCCAGGTGATACTGAAATCCTGACCTCATCTTCTGTGAGTTTTCAATGGCTTATGTGCTGGCTGCCTGTTACTGATTTCAAGGTCCAATGTTAAATCCTAAATTCTGTACAAATGATGACTTTTAATAAAACTATTCTCAAACTGCAGCCTGTTCTCTTGCTATATAAATGGAGACTTGTTCAATTTAGAAACTCACTATTCCCCTGAAATAATGCTGATTTTTTAAGACTTAACCTGGTGACATAGTGTATAAGGCATCTGATTGCTAACCAGAGGGCTGGTGGTTCAAACCCAGCAGTCACTCCTTGGAAGGAAGATTGGGTGATCTATTTCGGTAGTGATACTGTCTCAGAAAGCCAAGGAGGGGTCGCTATGAGTCGTATCC
>NW_006921638.1:14275394-14276891 GCF_000298275.1 Orycteropus afer afer | reverse complement strand
TGCAGTATGGATTACATCTCTATATAAAGAAAACAAAAATCCTCACAACTGGACCAGTAAGTAGCATCACAATAAATAGAGAAAAGATTGAAGTTGTCAAAGACTTCATATTACTTGGTTCTTCATTTAACACCAATGGAAGCAGCAGTCAAGACATCAGATGAAGTGTTGCACTGGGCAAATCTGCTGCAAAAGACCTCTTTCAAGTGATGAAGAGCAAAGCTGTCTTCCTGAAGACTAAGTTGCGCCTAAACCAAGCCTTGGTATTTTAAATCGCCTCATGCCTGTGAGAGCTGGACAATGAATAAGGAAGACCAAAGAAGAGTTGATGCCTTTGATTTGCGATGTTGGTGTAGAATATTAAAATACCATAGACTGCTAAAAGAACTAACAAATCTGTCTTGGAAGAAGTGTAGCCTGAATGCTCCTGGGAAGCAAGAATGGCTGGACTTCATCTCACCTACTTTGGTCATGTTGTCAGAAGGAACCATTCTCTGCAGAAAGATGTCATTCTTGGTAAAGTGGAAGGTCAATGAAAAAGAGGAAAGCCCTCAACAAGGGGGATTGACACAGTGGTTGCAACAACGGGGTCAGACATAGCAAGGATCTTGGGGCTAGCACAGGACCGGGCAATGTTTCATTCTGTTGTACAAAGTGTTGCTATGAGTGGGAGATGACTCAATGGCACCGGGAAACAAACAACAAAACAACATATCAATATTTTGTTTAGCCATATACATAGCTAACTCCCAAAACACAAATATCATTGTTTAATTTGTAAAGAATTTAAAGTAATCAAATTACTTTGAAGAGCACATCCAAAGAAATATAAATTAATATAGCAGACACTGAAATTGATTACTTTTGTTGTCCTCAGTATTTTGTAGTGGAGTTGCTTGCATAATAGTAGTTTTAAAGGTCAAGATTATAACCTTAATAATAGTAATGATAAGAAATTGGAAATATTTTTTTTTCTACTATTGGAAGTGAAATTAAGTATAAGATAATTATTTGGGTAAAATATTCAGATATATAAGATTTTATACTCTTGAAAGTTAGTTGGTAAGAAATCATATTTATTCTGTAGATAATACAGCTTAGACTACAATCTGAACATCTATCATGATCCATAGGAGGAAATTGCCAATTACAATAGCCTTATATTTTGATTTTAATATATACTATGGATTACACCTCAGCATAAAGAAAACGAAAATCCTCACACCTGGACCAATAAGCAGCATCACGATAAACGGAGAGAAAAGGTTTCATATTACTTGATCCCACAAGCAACACCAACGGAAGCAGTAGTCAAGACATCAGACAATATCTCGCACTAGCCAAATCTGCTGCAAAAGACCTCTTTCAAGTGCTGAAGAACAAAGATGTCTCTTTGAAGACTAAGGGATGGTTCATATGTATGTGAAAGCTGGACAATGAATAAGGAAGACCAAAGAAGAGTTGATGATTTTAAGTTGTGATGTTGTCAAAGAATAC
>NW_006921638.1:14268551-14273089 GCF_000298275.1 Orycteropus afer afer | reverse complement strand
TCCAGTTGTTAGGATTTTCATTTTCTTTATGTTGAGTGTAATCCATACTGTGGACTGTAGTCTTCAATCTTCATCAGTAAGTGCTTCAAGTCATCTTCACTTTCAGCAAGCAAAATTGTGTCATTTGCATATTGTGTGTCATTTGCATATTGCAGGTTGTTAACGAGTCTTCATCCAATCCTGATGCCATGTTCTTCTTCACATAGTCTGGCTTCTCAGATTATTTCCTCAGCATTCATATTGACTAAGTATGGTGAAAGGATACTACCCTGACACACACCCTTCCTGATAATCAACCATGTTGCGTCCCCTTGTTCTGTTTGAATGACAGCCTCCTGGTCTATGTACAGGTCCATCATGAGCTCAATTAAGTGTTCTGGAATTCTCATTCTTCTCAATATTATCCATAATTTGTTATGAGCAACACAGTCAAATGATTTTGCAGAGTCAGTAGAACACAAGTAAACATCTTCCTAATATTCTTTCTTTTCCGCCAAGACCCATCTGACATGAGCAATGATATCTGCCACTCCATGTCTTCTTCTGAATATAGCATGTATTTCTAGAAGTTCTTGTCAATATAGTGCTGCTGTTTTTGAATTATCTTTTGCAAGATTTTACTTGCATGTGATAACTGATGATATTTCAATGATTTCCACATTCTGTGGGATCACCTTTCTTTGGTATAAGTAAAAATACAGATCTCTTCCAATCAGTTGCCAGGCAGCTATCTTCAAAATTACTTGGCATTGACTAGTAAATGTCTCCAGTGCAACATCCCTTTGTTAAAACATCTCAACAGCTATTTAGGAGGTAGAAACGATAAAGTATAAACAGTGCTGATGGTAGAAATCCAAGACTGGATTTCAAACTGAGGAGTTTGTGTCAAACATGGCTCCAGGAATTGATGGAAAGCCAACTGAGATGTTTCAACAAATGGATGCAAAGCTGGAAGCCTCCACATTATTATACAAAAATATTTGGAAAGCTGTCAACCAACTGGAAGAGATCCATATTAGTTCCCATTTCAAAGAAAGTTGATCTGATGAAATGTGGAAATTATAAAACAATATCATTATCACATCTGGTCAAATTTTGCTGAAGATAATTCAAAAAATGGTTACAGAAGTACACTAACATGTAACTGCATGTAACTGCCAAAACTTCATGTCAGATTCAGAAAAGGACAAGGAATATCATTGTTAATGTCAGATGGAGCTTGACTGAAAGCAGAGAAAGCAGAAAGATACTTGTCGGCATTTTATTGACTATGCAAAGACATGCAACTGTGATATCACAAGAAATTAAGGATAACATTGAAAAGAATGGGAATTCCAGAACACTTAATTTTGCAGAACCTGTACAAACAAAGAGACAGTCATTTGGACAGAACAAGGGAACCTTGTGTGATTTTAAATTAGGAAATGTTTGTGTCAAAGTTGTATCCTTTTACCATATTTATTCAATTTGTATGCTGAATAAATATTCTGAGAAGCTGAACTATATGAAAAAGAATGCAGCATCAGGATTGGAAGAAGACCATTAGCAACCTGAAATATGCAGATGACACAACCTTGTTCGTTTGAAACACTTACTGATGAAGGTCAGAGACTATTGCCATCATTATGGATTAAACCTCAATGTAAAGAAAACTAAAATCCTTACAACTGGCCCAATAAATGAAGAAAAGATTGAAGTTGTCAAGGATTTCATTTGACTTGAATCCACAGTCAGCTTCCATGGAAGCAGCAGTCAAGAAATCAACTGATGTATTGAATTGGGCAAATAAGCTGCAAATATCTCTTGAAAGTGTTAAAAAGCAAGGATGTCATTTTGACGACTAAAGTAAGTGCAACACAAGACATGGTATTTTCAATCACTTCATATGCATGCAAAAGCTGGACAATGAATAAGAAGAACCAAAGAAAAACTGATTATTTAAATTATGATGTTGATGAATAATGTTAAATATACCATGGACTGCCAGAAGAAGGAAAAAATATGCCATGGAAGTAGCACAGCCAAAATACTCCTTGGAAGCGAGGATGTCTAGGCTTCCTTTCCTGTATTTTGGAAATATTATCCCTGTCCCTGAAGAAGGACATCATTTTTGGTAATGTAAAGGGTCAGAGAAAAAGAGGAAGATCCTCAATGAGATGGATTGACACAATGGCTGCAACAATGGTCTCAAAACAGCAGTGATTGTGAGGAGTGCACAGGACTGAGCAGTGTTGAGTTCTGTTGTACATAGGGCTGCTATGAGTCATAGGAGCTCTGGTAGCATAGTGGCTAAAGCACTTGACTGCTAACCAGAAGGCTGGCGGTTCAAACCCACCAGCCACTCCTCGGAAGGAAGGTTGGGCAATCCTACTTCCGTAGTGATACTGCCTCGGAAACCAAAGGAGAGGTCACTATGAGTCGGGGCCGACTCGATGGCACACAACAACAACAACAACAATGAGTCATACCTGACTCAACAACACCTACCAACAACAACATGTTTCACTTAATGTCTGTGTGGGCAACATCTACTACGTATACCTCTGTAGGACAAGGCACTCAAGTGTCTGAGTGCCAGGATATCAACACCTCTTGTGTGTAGTCTAGAAGACACCTAGTCAGTGTGGATGGAGGCCCAAACCCAAACTCCTAACCCTGGTCCCCTTCAGCCTCCATGATTTGTTGAATCTAATTCTCACATTTCATTCAGTGTGGTCCTGTAAGACACTGATGGAAATATGTGTGTTTCAGAAGCCTCAGCCCTAACTATAGGGCTTCTAGCTTAATTGACCCTCATCATCCCTTTCCCAGGTAAGTTCTCACAGGGGACTGGTCTCCCTGAGGCTGGATTAACAGTGAAGGTGGCAATAGTGGGGTGGGACTCATGGAGCACTCACTTAAGTCATCTGCACTGGGAGCTGTCAGGCCACCTATCCAGCAGGACCCAGCCACAATTTCTCTTATTGTGTCTGCAATGGAAGCTGGTGGACCACTTGCCAGGTGGGACTCGGCCTAGCTCTCACCTGAGGGGTTTGCAACAGAGCTTCTGGGATGTTGCATTGCACAACAGCCCCAGGTCACTGTGCCCACATTCCCTGTACCCCATAGGCACAGGAGTATACACAACTTCCAAATCACATGACACCCTATTTCATGGAACATATGGATGTTAAGCAATGCATACCTGTACTAATTAATGCTACACTTTTTTTTTAATGAATGTAGCAAAGACACAGATTACAGAAATCATATCTTCATTTCTTAGATATATATTGTTTCATGTTACAGAAAAAAAAAATTGAATAGCCCCTTCAATCAAAGAATATAACAGTATTGAATATGTTCTTTAATTAAAACACAGAGGCATAAAATGCTTTCTCTTACCATCTCCAAATTTTATATAAAACCTATTTGAACTTAAAAGTTATTCCTGCCAAAACATAAAATAGGGGCTTCTACTTTTAGACCTGATGGGACAACTGGGTCAAGATTTACCTTCTGACCTTAAAAAACCAAATACTGGGAAAAATGAAGCAGTAATCTGTTTGATACAGTAATCTCCAAAAGAAGGGAAGTTCATGAAGTTAGTTTTATGAGTGATCAAGCTCATTAGCTCACTGCCCGAGAAAGTTTCCAGGATTCAGCCCAGGGAAGACTAGCCCAGTGAGAACCAGGAGTTCTCCCTAGGCTGATGGAGCAGAGGTTGAAGTTCATTGAGGCAAAGGCACACACACACAGAACCACGTAAAGATAGCTTGTGAGATTTTCAGAGGAGTTCCTACCACTCTTTGGCTAAGTAATAATCAGCATAGGCTTATGAAAAAACTATAAAATCTAAAGAAATCATTGCAGCAAAAAAGCAGGAACCATTCCAGGAAGAGACATAGAATGAGCTCCCATCAATCAGAGTAGGAAGACTTTCTTTTATAAGGCTGTGGATAGAGTCCTCACTGGATATTCTTTCAGTAATTGGGTGTAGTAAGCCCTAGACTAAAGGCTGTTCAGGACTCACCTAAAAAAAGCTTAAAAGCAAGATTTCAAAGGATGAAAATGCTTCTGAATAACTTAGTTATATCCCAGAACAAAGGCTACAGTTATTTAAAGAAATGAAGAAATCTAGCACCTAATAATACAAAATCCACAATGTTCTGTATTCAATAAAAAATTAACAGGAATGCAAAGAAGCAGAAAAATACAACACACACTGTGGGAGAAAAAAAATGTCAATAAAAATAGTATCAGAAATGACAGACATATTAGAATTAAAGGACATGGAATTGATTCTAGTTCTTATAGAGGTAAAGAGGTAGAAAGCAAAAAAAAATGATTTGGAGAGAAATTAATAATGATTTATAACAGAAGGAGAAAACAAATAAACTTATTTGAATTTTCAAGCCTAAGTTACAAAATGTATCATTTAAAACAGAAAAATCAACAGTATAACAACAGATATGTATGTGTCACAGTAGGAAACCAAGAATATTTTAACAATTTCTTCTAGAAATTAAAATAATAAATATTTCCATTTGTTTATGTAT
>NW_006921638.1:14265928-14267356 GCF_000298275.1 Orycteropus afer afer | reverse complement strand
CTCTACTTTACCAAGCATGATATCCTTCTCCAGGAAATGGTCTCATCTGACTACATGACCAAAGTAGGTTAGATGAAGTCTAGTCATTCTCACTTCCAAGGACAATTCTGGCTGCACTTCTTCCAGGACAGATTTGTTAGTTCTTCTGGCAGTCCATCGTACTGTCAGTATTCTTTACTATAACCATAATTCAAAAGTATCAACTCTTCTTCAGTCTTCCTTACTCATTTTCCAGCTTTCACATACATATGAGGCTATTGAAAACACCATAGCTTGGGTTAGATGCACCTGTCTTCAAAGGGACATCTTTACTCTTCATCACTTTAAAGAGATCTTTTTGCAGCAGATTTGCCTAATGCAATATCTAATATCTTGACTGTTACTTGCATTGGTGTTGATTATGAAAACAAGTAATATGAAGTCTTTTACAACTTCAATCTTTTCACCATTTATGGCCAAGTTGTGAGAACTTTAATTTTCTTTATATTGGGGTATAATCCATACTGCAGATGGTAGTCTTTAATCTTCATCAGTAAGTGTTCCAAGTCATCTGCACTTTCAGCAAGCTAGATTGTGTTGTCTGCATGTTGCACGTTGTCAATGAGTCTTCCTGCAATCCCAACACTGCATTCTTCTTCATATAGTCTAGCTTCTTGGATTATTTGCTCAGCATACAGATTGAATAAGTGTGGTGAAAGGATACAACCCTCACACATACTCTTCCTGATTTTCAAACATGCAGGAATGCCTTTTTCTGTTTGAGCAGCAGCCTTCTGGTCTATATATAGGTTCATCATGAGCACTTTTAAGTCTTCTGGAATTCCCATTTGTCTCAATGTTATCCATAATTTGTTATGATATACACACTTGAATTCTTTTAAATCAATAGAACACAAGAAAACATCTTTTTGGTATTCTTTTCTTTCAGCCATGATCTATTTGACATCAGCAATGATATCCCTTGTTTCACATCCTCTTCTGAATGAAGTCTGCAGTTCTCAAAGTTCCCACCAATATACTGCTGCAACCATTTTTGTGTTATCTTCAGCAAAATTTTACTTGTGTGTGATATTAATGATATTGTTTGATAATTTCCACATTCTATGGAATCACCCTTCTTTGGAATGGGTACAAATATGGATCTCTTCCAAACAGTTGGCCAGGTCTCTGTCTTCTAAAATTCTTCACACATAAGGATAAGTGCCTCTAGTATGCCATCCATTTGCTGAAACACCTCAGTGGGTATTCCATCAATTCCTGGGGACTTTTTTAATGCCAATTCCTTCAGTGCAGGTTTGAATTCGTCCTTCAGTACTATTGGTTCTTGATCTTTTGCCACCTCCTGAAATGGATGAACATCAACCAATTCTTTTTGGTACAGTGACTCTGTATTCCTTCCATCTTCTTTTGATGTTTCCTGCATCATTC
>NW_006921638.1:14228414-14265623 GCF_000298275.1 Orycteropus afer afer | reverse complement strand
TGGAATGCATCAAATCTATACCTCAGATAGTCTCTAAATTTAAGTGGAATATAGTCAAGATCATGTATTGGCTCTTGTGGGCTTGTTTTAATTCTCTTCAGCTTTAACTTGAACTTGTATATGAGGGATTGATGGTCTATTCTACAGTCAACTCCTGGCTGAAGATATTGAACTTCCCCATCACTTCTTTCCACTGATTCCTGTGTATTCCATCTGATGAAATCCACATGTATGAACACCATATGTGTTGCTTAAAAAGTACCTGTAATGAATTAGTTGTTGGTCTTGCAAAATTCTATCATGTGATCTTCAGCATCATTTTTATCACCAAGGCCGTATTTTCCAACTACTGGTGATTCTTCTTTGTTTCCAACTTTTGCATTCCAATTGCCAGTAACAATTGGTCACACATTTGGTCGATTTCAGTCTGCAGAAGTTGGTAAAAATCTTTAATTTCTTCACCTGTGGCTTTGGTGTTTGGTGCATAAATTTGAATAGTAGTAGAATTAACGGGTCTTCCTTGTAGGTATATGGATATTATCCTATTTCTGGCAGCTTTGTACTTGAGGATATATCTTTAAGCATTTGTTTTGTGGTTTATTCCTCTTCAATTTGCCATTCTTGGCATAGCAAATCATATGATTGTCTGATTCAAAATGCCAAAACTAATCCATTTCATCTCACTAATGCCTAGTATATCAATCTTTATGTGCTCCATTTCATTTTTGACAACTTCCAATTTCCTAGATCCATACTTCATACATTCCTTGTTCTGATTATTAATGGATTTGTTACTTTTTCTTCCCATTTTGAGTTGTGCCACATCAGCAAATGGAAAGTTTTCCTCCATCCTTTTCATTAAGGTTGACTCTACTTTGAGAAAGCAGCTCTTTGCCAGTTATATTCTGAGTGCCTTCTGACCTGAGTGACTCATCTTCTAGCACTATATTAGACAATATTTCATGGCTATTCATTAATAGTAATATATTCAGTAATATATCAGACAGTATTCCATTGCTATTGATAAGGTTTTCATTGGACAATTGTTTTGGAAGTGGATGGTCCCATCCTTCTGCCCAGTCTGTCTTAGTCTGGTAGCTTCACTGAAATTTGTCCACCACAGGTGACCCTACTTGTATTTGAAATACCAGTGGCATAGCCTCCAGCTTCATAGCTACATGCAAGCCACCACAGTATGACAAATTTACAGACAAATGGTGGAGAGACTAATTCATTAATATCAATAAAACCTGTAAGTAATTTATGATATGGGGCACAGTCAACAAACTGCCAAATATTAGATACACAACCCATGGTTTGCATTTTGAAAAGTGGAAAAAAAAAAAACTTGATATTTTTGGTGTATGTAATACCAAAAAAATTGTTTTTATAATAACTTTTCTTTTCATTTTTTACCGTGATTTAGTGAAAATTTAAAGAGCAAACTGGTTTTATATTCAATATTTCATACACCTTTGATTTCATGGCATTGATTGCAAACCCCATATTGTTATAACACTCTTCCCATTTCTTGCTTATGTTTATTCTTTCCATTTGTCTTTTCCTATCCATTCTTAGCTACTGAGCATTCTTAGTGACATTTCCTGGGTAAATGCTGCCCTTTTGATCTCGTATGATTGATTGTTCTAAGGCCTATGACATTGTTGTTCATAGGCCTTTCTCTTGTTTGGCTAAAAGTTGAGCCACTAGGGTGAGTTTAGTTCCAAGCTTGAAGGATGACTAAGGGCCATAGTCTTTGATTTTCTTTACTCTTATTTGGATAAGTTGAGTCTTTAAGGGCCACACACAAGCTTTAAGATCCCAGTCACTACTCACCAAAGTAGAATGGGTTGTTGTTATTTTTAGGTGCTGTTGAGTCAACTCTGACTCAAAGTGACTCTATGTACAATGGAAGCAAACACTGCCTGGTCCCGCACCAACCTCATAATCCTCGCTGAACCTCACTTGGTTCCAGGATCAACACCCATGGAAGCAGCAATCAAGAAATCAGGTGACTTATTGCACTGGGCAAATCTGTTGCAAACGATGACTTCAAAGAGCTGAAGAGAAAAGATGTCTTCTTGGAGACTAAGCTGTGCCTAACCCAGGTCATGGTGCTTTATGTAGCCTCAGATGATGCATGTGAAAGCTGGACTATGAAAAAGGAAGACTGAAGAAGTGTTGATGCTTTTGAGTTGTGCTGGCAGAGATACTGAAATTACCATGGACTTCCAGAAGAACTAACAAATCAGTCCGCATTGTATTTGTGGACCATTATGCCAACTGACCTTGATATCCCCTGAGACTTTGCTCCTGAACCCCCAGGCCTAATGATTCATTCTCTCAAAGTATTTGGTTATGACTAAGACATTTTCATAACTTTGTCCTCAGTATGCTCTACTATATTTATGAATATATTTGCAGGTCACCTAAATAACTATGCAGAAATATCCTCTGTCAAACCTATATGTATATATATTTGTAAATATCATCACATTTGCCTTCCCATCCCTGTTCAGTTTGCTTGTCTACTTATGTATCCACTCATAGATTATTGTTTTAGCATTATTTCAGGATTGTACGTGTAATTGTATTTACTTTTGTTGCCTTTAACTCTTATACTCATGCCAGGGACTTCTTTTGACTTGATCATTTAGTGCTGACCTGCCCCTTATTGTACATCTTCTTTCCCTTCACCCAAGTTAGTAAGTGTCAGCTCTCTAGTTAGTGATTTATTCTCCCTTCTCCTCCCGCCTCTAGTAAACTTCAATGAATGATTCTTTCTGTGTGTAACGATTTTTTTTTTTTTTAAACTTTTGTGGAGTTGTCTATTTCTCTTTGCAATCCTGATAGTTTGATTTATGTATTTTGGAACTCTTTAACTGGGTGCATTGATATTTATTATGATTATATCCTCTTAGTAGATTGATGTTTTAATCATCCTATAATGTCCTTCCTTGTCTCTTGTGCTGGGCTTTTGCCTTCAATTCTATTTTACCAGCTATTAATATTACCACTTCTGCTCTTTTTTCATTGCCATATCCTTGGCATACATTTTACTTTCTTTGATTTTTAACTTATTTTTGTATTTGTGTCTAAGATGTGTCTCTTGCAGACATCATATTGCTAGGTCATGTTTTCTCATCTTTTCTGCTTCTGTCTTTCTCTTGACTTGTACTTTTAATCTGTTACATTGAGTGTAATTATCAATAGGTATTAGTTTACTTCTGTCACCTTTCCACATGTCTGTGTGTGTGTGGTTTGGTGTTTCTGGTTTCTTTATTCAATATATTATTCTCTGGTTTGTTTATGGATTGTCTTATCATTTCCTTTGTTGCTGTTGTTTTAGTGCTTACTGAATCTTTATGATTTTCTTTTTTTTTTTTTTATTTTGGTGAGAAAGTTTATTAATTTTCTGTGATGATACCCTGCAATTTATTATTATATTCCTAAGTTTAAAGCAGGCAATTCAAACTCGATAATTTCTTGATTTTCACTCCATTTGGTAGTTCCATAACTACAATCATTTATTTCCTTTATTTGCTTCAAAGTCACTGTCAATTACAAATTGATCTTTTTAGTTCCCTATTTTCCATATCATTGGTTTATTTTATTTTTGACACTTCTATATCTGAGTTGATTTACAGGAGATGTTTTGTATTTTTATGTCCAAATGTTTTCTGCTGTTATTTATTTTCTGTCCAGAGGGATCCCATTAGCATTTATTATAAGGTTGGTCTATTTTTCCCAAATGCTTTCAATTTCTGTTTATTTTGAAATGTACTAATTTTGTTATTGCATTTGAGGAACAATTTTGCTGGCTATATAATTCTTGGTTGGTATAATTTTGTTTCTATCATGGCTTTACATATGTCATCACATTTCCTTCTTGCTTGTGTGGTATTTGCCGAGAAATCACACCCAAGTGTTACTGATTTGCCTTTGTAGATGAGTTTGCATCTTTCCTGAGCTGTTTCAGGATTCTTTCTGGTAGCTTAGTGCCTAAGGGATTTGACTGTTAACCAGAAGACTGGCAGTTCAAACCCATCAGCCACTCCTTGGAAGGAAGGTTGAGCAATCTACTTCTGTAGTGATACCGCCTCAGAAACCCAAGGAAGGGTCACTATGAGTCGGGTCCAACTTGACAGCAGTGTGTTTCGTTTTCTTGCTCTTTGGTTTTATAAAGTTTGATTATGTTTTGGTGATTTTCTTTTGGGGTTTACCCTATTTGGGGTTTTTTGAGCTTCTTAAATACATATATTTCATCATTCACAATAATAGAGAAGTTTTCTTCCAACAAATCTTTGACAATTTTCTCAGCGTTTTTTTCTCTCTCTCTTTTCTTTTCTTTTTTTTTTTTTTTTTTTTTAATGAATTCTAGCTCTGGAATCCCATCACATGTGAGTTGTTACTTTTGACAGTGTCTCACATAATTCTTAGGCTTTCTTCATTGTTATTTTTGTTGTTGTTGTTCGTTTTTTCTGATTATTCTTCTAACAGATTAAAATTAAATGGATTATCTTCATTCTTGCTAATTGTGTCTTCCACTGATTCAATTCTACTCTTTTGTCCTTCCAATGTGTTATCTAGCTCTGAAATTTTAGTATTAATCTTCAGGACTTCTATTTACTACTTTGTGTATAGTTTTTAATTTTCCATTTATTTTTTTCAATTTCTTCTTGTATTATTATTTTTTAAATTCTTCTAGAATTTTCTGCTTTCCTTGATTTTATCTGTGGTTTCCCTGAACTTTCTATCATTCTGTTGAAGGTATATAATTCTTTTCAATTCTTTATTGCAGTTCCAATAGCATTTCTTCTTCCAGAAGATTTTCAGGTCCTGTGTTTTGGTCACTTGTTTGTGCCATGTTGTCCTGTTTTTGTTAGTGTGACTTGAAGTTGTCTGTTGCCTCTGACACCTTGCAGTATTATTATACTAATTTGTGGATTGTATGTTGGTTTGTATCATCCTGATTTTGTTTATTTGTTTGTTATGTTTTATTTTAATATATCCAGGCAACAGGAGGGGGTGCTACTCTAGTCACTTTGGAAACACTGGGGTGCACCACCTGTCTCCAGGTGGATTTAGTAACAGGTGGAAGTGTAGGCTCATCACCTGGGCAGGTGTTGGCTACTATCTAGCCTCGATTCAGTGGTGCTTGAGCAAGAGGTGGCATCAACCCAGGGGGTGGGACATCTGATTTGGTAGGTATGGCTGGGTAGTGTTGCTGGCTCCTGACTCTCTGGTTGGTGATCACTGATGTAGGGAATGATACAGTCGTAAGCAAGATGAGCCAGTTATCTTATTCTTCCTGCAACTGGAATGCTGCTTGCAAGAATTCAAAATGGTCATGTTGCACCAATTGGTAGTTTACTGCTCTTTGCTCATTGTTTCTTTTCAGTCTCTTCCTCTCATTGATATTTTGTCTAACTCTTTGCCCTTTCCTTTGAAGCACTGGGTTCCAGGATTATCATCTTTACCCATTTCACTTTGTTTCTTAAGGTTGTTTTTTTTTTTTGTAGATGGCCTGGTTTGTGTATCTGCCTAGTCTGTCATTTTGGATCCATTTCAATTGTTACTATTTTTTGGTAGTTATTTTGGTAGTGGGGTGATGCAATCCTTACTGGTAACCCATGAGCAGGTTGCAGTCATATAAAAGAATATTTTAGGACAGATTTTTGTAAATTCAGAATTTTTATCCTCTAACATACCTTAGGGATCAAAAATGTGTTCATAAAATATGAAAAAAATGAAAGGAAATATACTACAGTCACTGTTATTGTTTCCCAAATAAATGTTAGCAGTTCTAAAACACAAGAATAATTTCTTCAGAATTTTATTGTCATATAATGTGCATAGAAGAATATTACAAATAAATCATAACAAAATAATTATTACAAAGAAGCCACAAATAAAATTTTTGTTATTTTATGATATGGGTAAACTGAAGGTGATATGAAAGGAAAATGGTATGAAGTTCTAATATGATCTACTGTCTGTATGGTTTTAAAAAAATACATCTTTTAAAAACTAAAGTTTAGAGTTCATTAGTTTTATAGCTAGATTTTAAAATAGTTAAAATTTTACAGCTTTGAAAATTCCTTTTCTAGCCCAGAGTTAAGTTTTATTATAAAGTCATTAATTAATGTTCCTTAGGTATTTGGAAGAAAGAAAAAAAAAAAAAAAAACCTCATGCCGTCAAGTCATATCCTACTCGTAGTGACCCCTCTTTGGGTTTCGGAGGTGACATCACTGTGGAAGTAGATTGCCCAACCTTTATATGTAATTTCTAATTATGGACTTCCTGAGACATCTGGACATTTGGATGCAGCCGAGAGGGACAAAATGGCAATTGGAAGGATGTAATTATATAGTACCTTTAGTTTTGTGAAGTTATTACATGGGAGTTCATGCATACATAACTAGGATTCTATACTCAAACAAAAACATAGTTAAGAGCTGAAGAGTTTCATTGGGTTTGTGTAAATCTTTTAAATTATAATTTGACCCAAATGCTTAATTAATGTAAACTGCAGGATTGGAATGCAACTATTGGAATGAAAAAGGCAGCTCATTAACTGGTTTTGCACTCAAGCTAATATAATTTTTTAAATGCGTAATTGTTATTCTCCTAGCCATAACCTGAACATGAATGATATCTTATTAAATACTATAGGATGAGTACTCAATGAATAGTAACCAGTTATGGTGAGTTAATTGAAACAGTGTTTCCTGTTTAAAGGTGAAGAATTTTTATGATAGTTGATTTCCTTTGTATATTACAATTAACTCTGATTGGTGTTCTTAGATATTTGAGCTATTTTCTTCTTTGCAGGGGGATATCTACACTCTGGTAGTGTAGTGCCTAAAGCACTTGACTGCTAACCAGAAGGCTGGTGGTTCAAGCCCACACACCACTCCTCGGAAGGAAGGTTGAGCAATCTACTTCCAGTGATACTTCCTCGGAAATCCAAGGAGGGGTTGCTGTGAGTCGGGTCTGACTTGATGGCACATAACAATAACAAATCTATGCTTCATATCATGTTGCAGCATGTAATTTGCTGCAACATTATATGATGTAGTCATTTTCATGTTGTGGTAGTTATGCTTGTGTGGCAATTTGGCTGGGCCTGGTTGAGTGGCTGGACAGCTGGTGGTAGTTATTCCCCATGATGAGACTAGCAATCGACTCCATGGTGGGATCTACCACAAGCAGCTGAATAGCTGCCTTTGGATATGTAGTTTGCTTCCCATGTATAAGCAGCAGCTTTGGAAATGGTCTCTAGCATATGGCATGCTTGGACCCTGTGTGTAGCCATGTCATTGTTCAGCAGTCTGCCATGCTCTGCCAACCTTGGGACTTACAATGAACTTGAATTAATGGCCTGATGTGTGGTTTGATAACATTGGGACTGTGCCTTTTTTACTTGTCAACCTTGGGTTTGTCGGCTTCAGCAGCCAGCAACTAAGTGTAGAAATACCTCTAGCTCCAGTGGGTTGGGAGCAGGAGGCAGAGCTGGACCCCAAGGTTGAGGGGCTTTCATCCAGCCCCTAGAGAATGGCACTTTGAACTTGGACTTCTAGCTTCCTGAACTGTAAGAGAATAAACTCTTGTTTGTTCAAGTCATCCCATTTGTGGTATATTCTTGTCAGAGCAGTACTAGGTAACCAGAATACATGTCAAAGACAAATAAAGCTTGAATTGCTGACCTTTTGATTAGCAGCCTAATGTGTTAACCACTTTGCTACCAGAGAAACTTAGTATTCTGACCAACCTCCCTCATCCCTCATAATTGGCTGGGAGTGGCCATGGGAGATACAGACTCTGTACAAAAAAGGAGGACTAATTTCAGAGTAGCGTCTGGCACCCTCAATCAGCTACACTCTATAGCTAGAATGTTGCAGAGTCACTAGAGTCTCTTCCTGAATTAGATATACTTCAGTGCTGTCCCCTCTTGATGACTGAATGGACCCTCACTTTTTTTTTTTTTTTTTTTTTAGGGTTTTACACTGCTATTTGGATTTTCAAACATCAGGTCCAACTTATAGTTATTAGAAAACCATGCAGGTTGTTGTCATTATTTGCCATCGAGTCGGCCCCGACTCCTAGCAACCCCTCCTTGGGTTTCCAAGGCAGTTATCACTAAGGAAGTAGGATTGCCCAACCTTCAGGTGGTATGTCTAATAGCTGGGTTTGTTGAAATTTTATTGAGCAAAATCAGATGGGTCTCATTATGAAATTCTCACAACATAAGAAAATAGATTGAAATGTTGTTTTTGTTATGTGTCCTTGAGTAGGTTCCAACTCATAACAACCTTATGTATGACAGAACAAAACACTGAACTGTGTCACCATCTACACAATCTTTGCTATGCTTGAGCCCATAGTTGCAGCCACTGTGTCAATCCATTTTGTTAAGGGGTTTCTCTTTTTTTCACTGACTCTATTTTTCCTAGTATGATGTCATTCTTTAGAGACATCTTACTTTGGTAAGTAGCGACTAGAGTCTTGAAAGCTTGCAAGTCGCCATCTAAGATGCAACTTTAGCATCTCTTCATCCAGAGCAAAGAAGAGTGAAGAAAACCAAAGACTCATGGGAACAGTTAGTCCGAATGGTCCTAATGAACCATGAGAACCTCAACCTATATGATACTGAAACCAGAAGCACTAGCTGGTGCCTGGCTACAAATGCCGACCACTGAGAAAGGGACCATAATTGGATATCCTGAATAGAGTGGGAGGAAAATGTGGTACAAAACTTAGAATCCATAAAAATCCCAGGTTTACTTGTATAATAGAGACTGTTGGAATCCCTGAGACTATGTCCTTGAATCAACCTTCAGACCTGGAATTGCACTCACTCCTATGGCCTAACTCTCAGCCAAACAATAAATAGGTCTAGGAGCTGAAGATCTACATCAAGGAAATGCGCTCCTCAGAATAATCAACCTGGGAGATCAGAAAGGCAGCATTTGCTCAAGAAGAAAGGCAGGAAGACAGGAAGACAGGAATGCATAGGCAAGAAGGACACAGGGAAAGGAAAACCACCAGGAAGAAATAGGAGAAGAGCTAATACACTGGAAAGAAAGTCACAAAATAAAATTTGTAGAAACTGTTGAATATAAAATGAATCTACTTGTAAAGTTTCACTCAAATCACAATACAAAATTTAAAAAAAGAATATATTTGTGTATGTTTACTTATACTTACAAAGTGCATCTGACAGCATGTGTTGTATAGAAGTTAAAATTTATTATTGATTACATGACTGAAAAAAGGTAAGTAATTTTATTTTTTTCTTGTTTTAAATCAATAAACTCATGATTATGCAGGACAAGAACAAAGTACAATACTGTTGTTAATTTATGTTATAAGATTTTAATATAATGTGCTTCACATTCACTATAGATCACTTATTAATCTGACATATAAATAATTTGTTTTCTGTATTTTCACATAACTGATTTGTCCATTGCAAGCAAGAAAAGCATCTTGAGGGTTGTTATATATTTTTTTAACTTCATTTTTATAGGTATATTGATATGATTGAAAATTTTATATAAAGATTGATAAATTGCTGTCATGAGTCTGATGCTATTGTAAGTTAATAAAATTTGGATATTTTAGAAGTTGATTTCTTTTTCAAAAATTACTAATGTTACTACACTAATTGAATTAAAGTATTTTATTGCTTTAAGGGAAGGGCAGATAGCGTATGACATGAAAGTCAGTTCAAGTTCAAAATGGGAGATATTGGCCTCAAACCAAACCATGTCTCTGAAATAGAAAATAGTTCTGCTTTGAAATCTAAAAAAAAAGAAAACTAAAAACCTTTGAACAAAATATGAAATCAGAGCTTGGATGTCTATATCAGACTTTATTAAAGCTAATCATAATTAGAAATGTATGTTGAATATAATTTGAAGTCACTTTTCACCCCTATCCTGAAGAAGTCAGTCAAATTTTTATGTGTACTAGACCAGGAGGTTATAGAATTTCAGAGATGTGATAGATAGCCGTAAGGCCTGCTTCTTGCAAATTGTATGTGAACTGGAGGGTTGAGAGTAAAGGTCTTTGGATAATCTTTCAGAATCTTCACACAAATGTGGCTTCTGGCTTTCTTCTTCTGAATGGGATAGAATTATGTGGTATATTTTATAGGGGAGAGGGCTTGAGGTAGCTATTCCACTGTGCCTCTCCAGCCTTAGCCCATAGCCTGCTGTGATGTAGAGAGCATCAAAAAGTTCCAGTGTGTCTGTGATGGTTAAGGCTGTGTGTCAAGTTACCTGGGCCAAGATCCTCAGTAGCTTGGCAGTTATGTAATGATGTAGTTTGGCAGTTATGTAATGATGTAATCATCACTCATAACGTGATCTGATCTGATCAGCCAAACACTTCTAAGTGGTATTTCCTCAGAGGTGTGGTCTGCATCCTATATATATATATAGAGAGAGAGAGAGAGAGAGAGAGAGAGAGAGAGATTATGGTAAAGCTTCCTAACTTGCTCTGGATCCTGCTTATCATCATCTTGCCCACCTCTGTAGGATTCATCAGCCTCAGCAACCCGTGGGCCAGCAGCCTGCCTTCTGACCTGCTAATCTTAAGTTCATCAGCCCCTGTAACTATGTGAGGCAGGAGATGCCTCCAACCTGATGTCTGATCCATGTACTTGGAAGTTGTCAGCTTCTACAACTGTGTGAGCGATTTCCTTGAGATAAATCACTCTCTCTCCCTCTCTCTCTCTCTCTCTCTCCATCTCTGTCTCTCTGACTTTTTTTTTTTTTTCCTAGAGAATCCATCCAAAAACAGTGTCCCAGAAATGCAGAGAGGCTGGCTGTTGGATTGGAAGGGCTTTAGGATTGGGAAGAGAAGATTGTAGAGTAAGTGTCTCTCTTATATAGAGGCCAAGAGTGTTGTATATAGATATGGACAACAGTAAATGTCCACATATTCCCTACACCAAAAAGGGTGAATTTCCTAAATGAAAATCAGAGAGTCTGGATTACTTTGTGTGGAATGGAACTTCACCTCTAAAATTCTGCTATGATGTATAAACTACTTAATTCATTCAGGTGTAACCAATGGAGTAGGCAAAGAGAAATAATGAGAGAAAATATTGAAAGACTAAATATTGTTCTAGAATAGATTAAAATAATTTGTTAATGACTAAATTTAAATTGGAGTTGACCACATTACAATGAATGAACAAATTCATGTTTGTTATAAAATAAGAGAATATTCTTGCTTTAGAACTAGATTGAGTTCAGTTCAGAAAAATAAATTTACATTTGTGCATATCTGAATTGTTATGATCCTGTTTAAACCCACCTTGTATGCTTCCGTTTTCATTTATTTGAATTTATTGTTTAACATTTGCTCTTGGAAAGTAATTCCTGTGACTTCAGTGTCCAATAGATTTCTCCAATCTTCCTAATATTGTAGTTGATAACTACTAATGATTATAATTACTTAAATAGTTTAGAAAATCTCTTTACTTAGTCATAATGATCTTTCTTTTCACTGGTTTTGAATATACAACTTGAACTAGCATTTTTCATGGAATTATTGGCATTGACTCTGCTGTAGGATTTTATAGGTGTGGTGCTAGTTTATGTGAGCATTTAGAGTGGACTATGTGAGTATGTATATACACACATGCATTATGGAGGGGGATTAATATTAGGAGTTTCATCTACTCATGTGAAAATTTAGACTATTCTGAAAATGTAAATGTAAATTTCCAGCAAAAGATATGGAGTTGCAAGTATCTAAACTTGGGCTTTTTTAAAGTGTCACTTGATTTTTATGTAAATGTTAGTGAAGTACTTTAAGTATAAATATGGATACAAGCTGAATGTTATGCAGAAAGCCTCTTACAGGAAATCACTTTATGAAAAATTTCAAATATTAATCTCTATTCAGGAGCTCTGGTAGCATAGTGCCTAAGGCACTTGACTGCTAACCGGAAGGCTGGCGGTTCAAACCCACCAGTCACTCCTCGGAAGAAAGGTTGGGCAATCATACTTCCGTAGTGATACTGCCTCGGAAACCCAAGGAGGGGTCGCTATGAGTCGGGGCCGACTCGATGGCAAATAACAACAACAACAACAATCTCTATTCAGTTCTGCAGGTTCTACTTTGATTAATGAATTTCATTAAAAATATTTTTCAATACTTGCATATGTAATAAGATTAATTTTACAAAGCCAGATACAAAAGCATATAATAAGAATGAGATAAAACTGCATATAATAGTGTGTACATGTAATCATAGAAATGAGACTAATGGAAAATAAAATATTTTGTTTACTTGTTTTACTTTTGTGCAATATAGAACTCTAAGTGATTTTCTTTTCTTTTTTATATTGCTTTCTGTAATTTTTATGGTAAATATGCATTATTTTTATAATTAGAAAAAATATACTTTCTGATAAAGTAAATGAGTTACAAATGTAGTTATATCCTAATCTAGAGGCAAATAACAGATGCAATTTAAATATTTTTTTGTGTGTGGAAGGAATAATTTAATGCAGTGAGGTTTTTTTTTCGGTAGTACCTTACCATGTATTTTATTTTTAAATAGTACTAGCTTAGTATCAGAGGAATCTGGGGGGAAAAAGGAATTAAAATAGTTAATTAATTTCTTTTGTTTGTAAGTACCAGAATTCCAGAGAAGTTCCATTTGCATTAAGAACACTATAAGTGTAGAAGAAGTTATCTATGGTCTTATCAAAGCAGGAGATACAAACTTGAGGTGAATAATTATCAAGGAGGCTTTATCATTAATGTCCAAGCAGGCTTATTCATACAATATGTTGTTAAATTCTGAATAAAACAAGTGTAAGAAGGCAGTTTGCCAATCCTTCAGGGACTTAAACATCTAAAAGTTATACCCAGAGTTGGTCTAAAATATATAAGATACCCCCATTGGAAACATAAAAATTAATAGTCTTAAATACTGTATGATCCCACTTATGTGAAATATCTAGAATAGGCAAATTAGAAGCCAAAGTATGTTAGTGGTTATCAGGGGTAGGAGAAAGGGGGAAAGGGAAGTCATTGTTCATGAGTCACTGAGTTTCTAAGAACTCTGTGTTTCTGGTAGGGAAGTACTTTGGAAATGGATAGTGACGGTAGTTACACAAAATAACAATAGTTATCAATGTCACTGAAATGTACATATAATAAAAGATGAATTGACAAGTGCATATAACCACAATAAAATTAATTTAAAAAAATTAATAGACTTGAAATAAATTTAGCTATTCTTTCAAATATAAAACTAATTAATGCTGTGTACAAGTATTAAATCATTTAAAAAATATTGAAAAGATACACTATCAAGTTACTCTTCCATCTTTTAATTCAGTTATAATAGTTCAAATTAAGATACAATCTTTTTAAAATTTGTTTTGAATTTTGTTGTTAAGAATATACAAAGCAAACATATACTATCTTAGAATCTTTAGAAAGAAAAAGAATATAAATATAACCTAAGTTCTTAAAAAAATGATAACTAATTTCTATGATGTATTAACAAAAGCAAATGCCTGCAAAATGATAACAAATTTCTTACTTTGTATCTTCAATTGCAAGAAAAAGGCAATGTCTTAATATAGAAGTTGGGGCAAACAATGTTAGATAGAATCTTTGGTTATATGTTTGTTTTGGACATCCACCTGAGTCAGGAATCTCAGAGAGAAAGAAAAGTTACTCAGCCTGTTGTGGAATATGTAAAAAACTGAAATGGGAGTATGCTTATGGGATACTACCTCAGTACCAAGGAAAAGGAGCTCTGGTGGCATAGGGCTTAAGGCATTTGACTGCTAACCTGAAGGCTGGTGGTTTAAACCTACCAGCCATTCCTCAGAAGGAAGGATGGGCAATCCAATTCCATAGTGATACCACCTTGGAAACCCAAGGAGGGGTTGCTATGAGTCGGCTCTGACTCCACGTCAGTGAACTTGATTTTTTGGTTTGCTACCAAGGAAAAGACACTAGAAGCTTGCTTATGGCACACTCCTAACATTCTGCAAAAAGAGAATGAGCCAAAGATCTAAAAAACCTGAAGGTCTCAGTGCAAAAACTTGGCAGTAAGAGTGCTTCAGGCTATTTGCAAGCAATAGGGTGGATCAGGCCAGATTATACTTACTACCTTGTGGAAGAAGGTATCAATCTCATATTAAGAGAATGTGTTCTCACTAGCTCAAAGCCTAGGAAAGCAGATTTCTCTGGTTTGTTGAATTATTTAACCAAAAGTAGAAAGAACACATGAGGAGCTGACATTAGTGATGATGGCTTTTACTTCTGTTTACTCCTTTAAAATTCATAGCACAAACCCTACTGAGATGCTCTTTATTTTTGTTTGTTGTTATATTCCATGCACTAGGAGGTAAACACCATGAAGGCAAAGATGTTATCTTAGCTGCTTATTAATTCATTTCTAGCACCTAGAACAGTGGATGCACTGTGCACTGACTAATTGGTACACTGAATGAATGAATGAATAGAATCACTTTGCCAGAGAATGTGATGCTTGAGTCTTTTATGGGTCTTGTATTAAGGGGAAACTTTCTGTTACAAGAAAGATGAGGGAACTATTGTAGACAATGACAATAATATATACCATGATGTTCAAAATTTAAAGTAGCTCAAAGCACAACACCAAACTATTTTTTTCTAAAATTGAATGGACATTAAATACTTTGAGTGTTGATATTTATTACTCTCTTGGACATGTAGTTATTAAGCTTGAGGCTTTTTGAGAGAGAGGCAGTTCTTGAGAATAGTGTGAATGAAGCGAGTTCTTGAGAGTAATGTGAAGAAGACTAAATATTTTTCACAGGCTTCAGAAAAGTTGAAGGAACCCTGATGGCACAGTGGTTAAAGTACTTAACTTCTAACCAAAAGTTTGATGGTTTGAACCCACCAGCAGCTCCATGGGAAAAAGATGTGGCAGTTAGCTTCTGTAAAGATTTCCCAACTTTGAAACCCTATGGGCATTTATAATCTGTTCTATAGGATTGCCATGAGTTGGAATTGACTCTATGGCAATGTATTTGGTTTGGTTTTGGGTTAGTAAAAATTTAGTTTGAATTGTTTCTCAATACTTTTCTTGATAAACCAAAATTGTCTAGGCACTAAGCCAAGATTCCAGTCTTTCTACCCTGACTTTTCATCTCATACTCTGTTTTCCTGTACTTTCTGAGAAATTGAAAATTAAACAACTAAACAAAGGTGAAATTTGAATGTCCAACTTCTATAATATTTTTTGTTGTTGTTTCTTATTCACCTATAGCTGTCATGTGATGGTTATTCTCATTTGTAGTATTGCAATAAAGGCTTGAGCTAATGGATTTTTTTTTTCATCTTCCACTAAAGGAAAAATGAAAACATTAGTGTCAATAAAGCCAACTTTAATATATTCAATGTGTTTGCTTGAAGTCACACCCAGCATACTTTAACAAAGAAGCTTGACATCTTCTCTATCGAGTGGTTATATTCAGAACTTTACTAAATCAATATTGTTGTTATGTGTCATCAAGTTGGATCTGACTCATAGCGACCCCTCCTTAGGTTTCCAAGGCAGTATCACTATGGAAGTAGATTGTCCCATCTTCCTTCCGAGGAGTGACTGGTGGGTTTGAACCACCAGCCTTCTGGTTAGCAGTCAAGTGCCTTAGGCACCATGCTATCAGAGCTCCCACTAAAAACAATAGGAGATACAAACGACAAATACATTAATCCATTCTTTCATTTCTGAGAGTGTCCCAAGTAAGTTCTTTAATTTCAATCCACATTGCTTTAATTTGGGGCATACCAGGAAATTTAAAAATATATACAAATAGAAAATGTCTGACAATGAAGAGTCTTCACCCATCATGCTCCCAGCTTGCTCTGATTAATAACTTATGGATAATTTAAAAAGAGTTATTATAACAATATTTTTTGTGAATCCCTTAAGACAGTTTTCACATTAGTGGTAAGAAAAACAAAAAATTGGGGAAAATGCAGATGTTCATGGATTCCAGTACTCTGAACAGATGCATATTAGTACCTTCATGAATTCTAGGGCAGTGCTGTTCAGTAGATTTTTCTGCAATGGTGTAAAGTTCTTTATTTTTATTGTTCAGTGTGGTAGCAACTAGCCATGTGGATAAAGAACTGACATTTTTGTTTTGTTTTATTTAATTATTTTAAGCTTAAATAAACACATGTTTCTACCATATTGCTTGTTGTTGTTGCTATGTGCTGTCAAGTAAGACCCGACTCATAGCAATCCCTCCTTGGGTTTCCAAGGCAGTATCACTATGGAAGTAGATTGCTCTATCTTCCTTCTGAGGAGTGGCTGGTGGGTTTGAACCGCCAGCCTTCTGGTCACCAGTCAAGTGTTTTAGGCACTACACTACCAGAGCTCCTATCATATTGCTTAGTATAGTTATAGATTGAGCCTTGGGTCTCAAAGTATGATTTATTTATTAGCATCACCAGGGAGCATTCTGTGGAAGAAAGACAGGCAATCTACTTCCATAAAGATTTCCTACATCAGAAACCCAGAGAGGGTGCTAGGAATCAGAATCGACTCCATGGCAGTGGCTTTGGGAGCATATTAAACATGCAGAATCATGGGCTCTATACAAGTTCCACAGTATCAGAATCTACATTTTAACAACATCCCCAGGTGATTCATATGTACATTAATATTTGAAAGACACTAGTCTAAGCCATGGTCCTCAAACTTTGGCAGCATCAGAACCATATGGAAGGCTTGCTGAAACAAAGTTTCAGTAGGTATAAGTTGGTAATGCTGACACTAATAGTCTGGAGAACACATTTTGAGAGCCAGTAGGACATTAATTTTTCTCAAACCAATAAGAAGATCAATGGCGGAATATATGGTTTATAATCATTTGAAAAGTTTGTTAAAAATACACATATTTAAGACTCACCTTTGTAGATTCAGATCTATTAAGTTTGGGATGGGACACTTGAATCTGTATTCTAACAAAATCTCCAGGTTTAATGATGTCCGGGTAGAATTGAGTAACATTATCTATGAATCTCTCTTCAGCACAGTATTTTGCGATGTTGGAATTTAGAAGTGTTTATTATAAAATAACTTTGGTTAAAATGGTTAAAGAAAATATGGCATTCATATGTTAAGAAGGCAGTTTATCAATAAGAAAGGATTGCCCTTAGAGGTTAATGAAGCTTATTATCTTCCAAGAGCCAATGATTAAAAGTGTGTCATTTAGAATAGTTACTTTATATAGATGTATATAGATGATGTTTTGATTTCTATGAATAATGACTACTCAGAATACTCAACAGTCTGAAAAAAATGTAGGCATAAATTGCCATTTAGAGAATACCAGTTCTACAGCATCACTGAAATAACTAAGATACACGGGGTCAAAAATAGGGTGTGTACAGAGCCTAAGAAAATTATTTAACCTCTCAGTGCCTCATTGTCTTCATCTATAAAATGAGTATAATAATAGAACTTATTTCTTAGGGTTACTGTTGTTAAATGAGATAATATATTTTAAAGGTTTACACCAGTTGCTGTTATTGTTACCATACAATCATTAGTATTACCACTGCTTTGTTGTTGTTAGGTGCCATCCAGTTGGTTCCACTAAACAGAGTAGTGACTCTATTTACAACAGAATGAAAAGAGTACCTGTCCTGTGCCATCCTTACAATCTTTGCTATCATGAGCCAATTGTTACAGCCACTGTGTTAATCTACCTCGGCGAGGGGCTTTCTTTTTGTCACTGACCCTTCTACTTTACCAAGCATGATGTCCTTCTCCAGGAACTGGTACCTCTCGAAAGCATGTCCAAAGTACATGAGACTTCTAAGGAGAATTCTGTATGTTCTTCTTCCAAGATAGATTCGTTTGTTTTTTGGCAATCTATGGTATATTCAGTATTCTTAGCCAACATCATAATTGAAATTCATCAGTTCTTCATTGGGCCTCCTTAGTCTTTGTCAGCTTTTATATGCATATGAGGCTTTTAAAATACCATGATTTGGGTGGGGTATACTTTCAGTAAAATCCTTTTGTTAGTCATTGCCTTGGTTCTCTAGTGCTGCTTTATGCTTGTGCTATAAAGAAATACCACAAGTCTTGAGTTCACAGTGCCACCTCTAGGGGTCAGATGGGGGCCCACTGACCTTGGGCTGCAGCTCTCCCTCTTCTTCCAGGCTCACTGGAGAAAACTAAAGGCTTCTGATGTATGCAGCTACTGGCTGCTGAGGCTGACAAAACCAAGACAGATCGGTAAAATGGCATACTCCCAAGATCAGTAGGACACATAACAGGGCACTGGCTGAAGTCTTGGAAGAGTCCCAAGATTGATGAACAACACAGCAGGCCACTTGTTATCTAAATGTGAGAATAAGCTAGAGACCTACCTTTAAACTTCTCTGTATTACTGGAAGTAGGCCAACTAATTAGCTGCTCACAGCAGATTCCATCATGGAATTGGTTACACCACATCCAGTTATCATGGGAATAAATGCATCCAGCTGCCAAGCTACTCAAAGTCACAGCCCAGGCACATTGACACACAACCTTAACTACCACACCCCCCACGATACATACAAGTATCACATATTCTATCTCTGGGGATCCTTGGAAGGTTTTTTCTCCTGTGTAGTATTTGTTGGCTTTGGGGTGGGGACTTGTATTATTGCATAAAATGAAGTGACTTCATCAGTGCCATATTGCTGTGTTAAGAGATTATTTTATGAGGGTATTGGGAAGGTGCAGTTTGGGATTAGGTAATATTTAAGTGAATAAGTTATTTTCACGTGCAATACGGTAGAAGCACACATCATCGACTTACTTCATGAGCTTGGCTACAAATACGTACACTTACATTTTTGCTGGTTCTTCCACAGTAGTCTCTTGCCTAGGAGCAGTTGCAGAACACAATGTAATTATTATGGAAGGAGTGGAATTCGTTGACCAGGGAGTCGAAAGGTAGGTAATTGGAAAATGCTCTTTCAAATAGTGACATTGATTGCTGCATTTCCTTATTGACATTGGCATTATAAATAGCTTTACAATGTGGAACTGTAACAACAGGGACCAACTGGAGAATTCTCCTCACTCACATGATTGCAAGGGTCGACTAACCCAAATTGACAGGTCAGATGACTGGCTGCTTTCTCAAATCTGGAGGTCACATGACAATGAACCAGAAGCAAGATCCAAAGCAAGAGAAGGAACTTTGACAGGGCATTCATATACATTGGATGCAGGCCAAACTCTCACGGAAACTAAGGATGGTGTAACCAACTGGCCTTCAGGATTCCTCTCATTAGGCAGCTTACTGTTGAAGAGGAAATCAAAAAAGGAAGACCTTTCTTTCTTGTCAAGAATAATCGAGAAATCAGTGGGGTGCCAAATGATGTCTGGCTGCAACAGGTTGGCAATCATTTACCTGTCAAGGGAACCAGAAGATGATGAAGAAAATGCAGCACTAAGAAGCAGATTTCAACAACAATTACATGCAGTCACTGTGCAGGATGCTTTCACGTTTTATCCTGTGTTTGAAAAAAGTTCACTCAAAAAAAAAAATGCTAATACACAATATTTTTTTTTCTATATCTCACTTCCTTATCCAACTACCAGAGTCCATCGGGACAAATCTGTCCTACAAAATATTTATCAAAATCCATCATAACTAACAGATATTTATAAACAATTATTCAGTGTGCATTCCATTAGTGATAAAAAAAATTATATCTACAAAATCTTGCTATTGTTAAGTGCTATTGATTCAGTGACAACTCACAGCGACCCTACTTACAATAGAAACACTGGCCGCCCTGTGCCATCCTCACATGCTATGTTTGAGCTCATTGTTGCAGTCACTGTGCCAATCCATGTCCCTGAGGCTCTTCCACTTTTTCACTAACCCTCTGTTTTACCAAGCACCATGCCATTCTCCAGGAATAATTCTGCCTCACAACATGCCCAAAGTACATGAGACAAAGTCTCACCATCCTCACTTCTAAAGAGCTTTCTGGCTTTACTTTTACCAAGACATACTTATTTGTTCTTCTGGCAGTCTTCTGAAAGTAATATTTATATTCTCCCCCAAACCATTAATTCAAAGGCATCAACCCTTCAGTATTCTTTATTCATTGTTCAGCTTTCTCATGCTTTTGAGGTGATTGAAAAGTAGCATGCTTTGGGTTATGTGCACCTTAGTCTTCAATGTGACATCTTTGCTTTTTTTTTTTTTTTTTAATTTTAAATTTTAAATAGGTCTTTTGCAGCAGATTTGCCCAAGGACACCATTTGATTTCTTCACTGCTGCTTTCATGGACATTGATTGTGGACCCAAGTAAAATGAAAATTTTCACAACTTCAATCTTTCTCCTTTTTCCATGATACTGCTTTTGGTCTCTAGTTGTGAGGATTTTTGTTTTCTTTATGTTCAAGTGTAATCCATACTGAAGGCTGCAGTCTTTGATCTTCATCAGTAAGTGCTTCAAGTCCTCATAACTTTCAATAAACAAGGTTGTGTCATCTGCATATTACAGATTGTTAATGAATGCAGTGCAGTGAATTACTTAATATAGTCCCTCTAGCCTGGAAGCTCTGGTAGCATAGTGGCTAAGGCACTTCACTGCTAACCAGAAGGCTGGCAGTTCAAACCCACCAGCCACTCCTTGGAAGGAAGATGGGGCAATTTACTTCCATAGTGATATTGCCTTGGAAACCCAAGGAGAGGTCACTATGGGTTGGGTCTGATTCGACGGCACATAACGACAACAACAGCCATAGTCCTCCATTTTACAATGTATTGTAAATCCTAGTCTCTATACCTGTAGTTATGATCCCATTTTAGCGTGAGTTATCTGTTATGTCAATGAGACAGGAATAAGATGTGATGTATCTTGAGTTCCTTCCTTACTGGAGGGTGAGATTCAAGCCACTACCCTTAGTTTCCTTGAGGGTATGACCTGTATCCAATGTGTATGAATGCTCTGTCAAAGTTCCTTCTTTTGCTCTGGATCTTGCTTCTGGTTCAACACCATGTGACCTCTGGATTTGAGAGAGTAGCCAGTCATCTGAACTGACAATTTGGGTTAGTCAGCCCTTGCAACCATGTGAGTGAGGATAATTCTCCAGACTGATGTTTGACTCATTGATATGGGACTTGCCTGCCTCAACAACTGTGTGAGCCATTTCCTTGGCAGTTCTTGAGTTCTGTGAGATGTTACAGTGAAGTATGGAACCGTAAGGCAGGAGGTTTCTTTGCTATTCATAAGGTTTTCAGTAGCTTATTTTTGTCAGAAGTGTGTGGCCCTGTCCTATTTTGGAAACAAAAAAGGCACATCCATAGTTGGAAAATATGGCGTTGGTAATAGAAATGATGCTAAAGATCTCATGACAGAATCATGTAAAACTAATGACTTACTAATTGTAAATAACTTATTCTAACAACAAATTGGCAATAATACATGTGGACCTCAGCTCATGGAATACACAGGAATCAAATTGACTTCATCTGTGGAAAGATAATATCATCAATCAGAGTAAGGTCAGGAGCTGACTGTGGAACAGACATCAATTACTCACATACAAGTTCATGTTGAAGCTGAAAAAATTAAAACAAGTGCACAAGAGCCAAAATACAACCTTGATGATATCCAACCAGACTGTATAGACCATCTAAAGAATAGATTTGACACATTGAACATCAATGATCAAAAACAAGAGCAGTTGTATGATAACATAAAGAACAGTATATGTGAAGAAAGTAAAAGGTCATTGAAAGGGCAAGAAAGGAAGAAAAGAACAAAGCGGGTATCATAAGAGACTCAAACTTGTTCTTGAACATAGAGTAGCTAAAGCAAGTGGAAGGAATGTTGGAAATAAAAGAGCTCAACATAAATTTTCAAAGGGTGGCTTGAGAAGACAACGTAAAATATTATAATGCAATGTACAAAGACTTGGGATTAGAAAAATAAAAAAGGACATGCTCAGCATTTCTCAATGTGTAAGAACTGAAGAAAAAGTTCAAGCCTCAAATCATAATATGTCACTTGACTGCTAGCCAGAACGCTGGTGGTTCAAACCCACCAGTGACTCCTCCGAAGGAAGGTTGAGCAATCTGCTTCTGTAGTGATATGCCTTGGAAACCCAAGGAGAGGTCACTATGAGTCAGGTCTGACACAACAACATATAACAACAACAACATAGGCAAAATACTGAATGATGCAGAAAGTGCTAAAAGAAGATGGAAGGAAAACACACAGTCACTGTACCAAAAGAATTGGCCAATGTTCAACAATTTCAGGAAGTAGCGTATGATCAAGAACCAGTGGTATTGAAGGAAGAAGCACAAACTACACTGAGGGAATTGGCTAGGAATAAGGCTCCAGGGGTTGAGAAAATACCCTTTGAGGTGTTTTGACCAGCGAACACAGTGCTGGAGACGCGCACTCATTTATGTCAAATTTAGAAGACAGCTAGCTAGCTACCTGGCCAACTGCTAAAATGGCGAGGAGGCCACATGTTCTGACCTCCTCTAATCCCACAAGAGGAAGACAGGATTACCAGCAGTAACCCAAGGCCCATTATTGCAAGGCCAGACATACTGCCACTCTCCAGCCCTTTCACCAACTGTTCCTCCCAAACACCCACCATCTCTCTCCTGGGTTTGATAATTCACTGCAGTGGCCACACAGAGCTCACAGATTATGGGGTTTATTAGGGAAGCACCACAGGCTACAATTCAAGTTCAGGAAAAAAAAAATGCTCAGTCTCTCTCCCAGCCCACCGTCCCTCAGCCAACAGTCTCACAGCCTCTTTCCCAGCAGTGCTGGTCCCTCGGTGTCTCACTCAGCAACGCTTGTCTCTTGTGTCTCTTTCCCAGCAATGCATGTCTCAGGAGCCTGTGTCTCTTTCAGCAGCACGTCTTCCTCAACCAGCAGTCAGAGAGAGAGTTCTGCCTCTAGAAGGCCTCCTTTTGAGCCCGGCAGTGTGGTCAAATTAGCCAATCATAGCATCAGAACTCTAAGCACCTGAGAGAGAGTGGGTACCTCCCGGAACATTGTTTTGTGCCACTCCCAGCAGAAATACTCCAGGTGGACAACTTCAGCAATCAGGAGTGCCTCAGTTGCTCATAGAAAATCCCACCTTGGAGTTTACAAAGACTTATGGGTAGAAAAGCCATACTAAGTAATTTACTACACCACACCAACTAACTGGAAGAGATCCATATTTGCAACAATTCCAAAGAAAGGTAGTCCAAAAAATGTGAAAATTATTGAACAATTTCATTAATATCACATGCTAGTAAAATTTTGCTGAAGATAATTCAAAATTGATTGCAGCAGTATATTGAGAAGGGAGTGTCAGAAATTCAAGCTGAATTCAGAAGAGGATGTGGAATGAGGGTTATCAATGCTGATGTCAGATGGATATTAGCTGAAAGCAAAGAATATAAGAAAGTGTGTTATTGATTCTGCAAAGCTATTCAGCTGTGTGGATCATAATAAATTATGGATAATATTTTGAAGAATGGGAATTCCAGGACATTTAATGGTGTTCTTGAGGACCTTGTACATAGGCCAAGATGCTGTCATTCAAACAGAACAAGGGATACTGCGTAGTTTAAAATCAGGAAAGGAGTGTGTTAGAGTTGTATACTTTCACCATACTTATTCAATCTATGTTGTTGTTGTTGTTGTTGTTGTTAAGTGCCATTGAGTCGGACCCGACTCATAGCGACCCTCCTTGGGTTTCCGAGGCAGTATCCCTACAGAAGTAGATTGCCCCATCTTCCTTCCGAGGAGTGGCTGGTGGGTTTGAATCGCCAGCCTTCTGGTTAGCAGTGAAGTGCCTTAGCCACTATGCTACCAGAGCTCCCTATTCAATCTATATGCTGAGTAAATAATCCAATAAGGTGGACACTATGAAGAATGCAGAATCAGAATAAGGGGAAGACTCATTAACAGCATGTGGTATACAGATGACAAAATCTTGCTTGATGAAAGTGAAGATAACTCGAAGCACTTAGTGATGAAGGTCAAAGATGACAGCCTTCAGTATGGATTGCACCTCAACATAAAGAAAGCAAAAATCCTCACATATGGAACAATAAGCACATCAGGATAAGTGGAGAAAAGATTGAAGTTGTCAAGGATTTCATTTTACTTTGATCCACAATCAAAA
The DNA here is from genome assembly GCF_000298275.1 of Orycteropus afer afer. Lineage (NCBI taxonomy): Eukaryota > Metazoa > Chordata > Mammalia > Tubulidentata > Orycteropodidae > Orycteropus > Orycteropus afer. The sequence goes on along the minus strand of NW_006921638.1, from coordinate 14,241,417 downwards.
CCCATGGAAGCAGCAGTCAAGAAATCAGACATCATATTACACTGGGCAAATCTATTCAAAGGCACTGAACAACAAAGTCAAGAGAGAAAGTACTGCAGCTGATGTTAAAGATGATGGAGTGAGCTATTTCCTTGGCAGTTTCTGAATTTGGTGAGATCTTACAGAGAAATACTGAAATCTACGATGGGAGGCAGAGTAGTGAGGGAAGAAGGAATTGTTGATGTGAGAGAAGAGGGAGTGGTACAACAGTTTGGAGAAGATGGACATTTGGGACATCTTTAACCTCTGTCTCACAGGGACCAGCCTTGTGTCGATCCATCTTTTAAAGAATTTATTTGAGCAGTGAGTTGTCTTCCAATCCAGATACTGCATTCTTCTTTCTGTAGTCAAGATTTTCATGTTATTAACTCAGCATCAGATTGAGTAAGTGTGGTGAAGAGACACACTTTTCCTGAGTTTAAACTGTGTAATATCCCCTTGTTTTGTTTGAATGTCTACCTCTTGGTCTATGTATAGGTTCCACATGAGCCCAAATAATTGTTCTGAAATTCTCATTCTTCACCATGTTAGTTGTAGTTTAAGATCTCCACAGTCAAATGTCTTTGCATAGCCAATAAAACACAGGTAAACATCTTTCTGGTATTCTCCTCTTTCAGCCAACATCCATCTGACAGCAGCGTTTTACCTCATTTTGCAACCTCTTCTGAATTCAGCTCGAATTTCCAGTCAATGTATTGTTGCAGCCATTTTGGAATTATCTTTAGCAAAATTTTACTTGTGTGATGTTAATGATATTTTTGATAATTTATGCATCCCATTGGATGACTTTTGTTTGGAATGGGCACAGATATGGATCTCTTCCAGTGTGTTGTCCAGACAGCTTTCTTCCAAATTTCTTGGAATATATGAGTGAGTGCTTTCAGCTTTGCAACTATATTTTAAACATCTCTATTGATATTCTGCCCAAAATCTTGTTTTTCTCCAATGCTTTCACTGCAGCTTGGACATCTTCCTTCAATATCATTGGTTCTTGGTCATAAGCTACCTCTTGAAATGGCTGAACATCGATCAATTCTTCTTTGTATACTGACACTAAATATTACAGCTTCATGGAATACTTCTTTTATTTTCAATATTTTGTTCATATGCTGTTCTGTATTGCAACTTGAGCTTGATTTTTTTCTTCAATCTGTTGAGCTTGAAAAATGCCAAGCGTATCATTGCTCTTTGGCTTTCTAACTTGAGGCTTTTGCACATTTTCATATAGTACTTTACTTTGTTTTCTCAAGCTGCCTTTTGGAATCTTCCTTTCAGCTCTTTTACTTCATCATTTCTTCAATTCACTTTAGCTACTCTCCATTCAAAAGCAAGTTGCAGAGTCTCTTCTAACATCTATTTTGGTCTTTTCTTTATTTCCTGTCTTAATAATGACCTTTGCTTTCTTCATTTATGATGTTTTTGATATTATTCCACAGCTCATCTGTTCTTTAGTATTTGTTGTTCAGTGTGTCAAATCTATTCATGAGATGGTCACTAAATTCAGGTGGGATACATTCAAGGTTGTCCTTCAGCTATTGTGGACTTGTGTTAATTTTCTTCTCTTTCAACTTGAGCTTGCATATGGGAAATTGACAGTCTGTTAATCAGTTGAGCATGGGCTCTGTTCTGAGTGATGATGTTAAGTTGTTCCATCATCTCTTTCCACAGATGTAGTAGACTTGGTTCCTATGTATTTGGTCAAGTGAGGTCCATCTCATAGTCACTATTTATATTGTTGGAAAAAGTACTGACATTCAAAGTTGTTGGTGCTGCAAAATTCTATAATGCATTCTCCAGCATTATTTTTGTCACCAAGGTCATATTTTGCAGCTACAAATCTTGTTCTTTGTTCCTAACTTTCACCTTCCAATCACCACCAATTATCAATGCATCTGGATTGCTTTTTTAATCAGATGCAGACTCAATTTTTTTTTAAATTTCTTCATCTTAGATATTAGTAATTAGTGTGTAAATTTGAATAACTGTCATAACAGAATCTTACAAGCAAAAAATAACTTGCTAAACAAAGAGTTTAAAAGGTCTTTGGTATCAGATTTCCCCAATGCAAAATGTCATTTAATTTCTTTGCTGTTGTTTCATGGGCATTGATTGCAAATACAGGTAAAATGAAATCCTTGACAACATTGGTATTTTTTCTATTTATCATAATATTGCTCATTAGTACTGTTTTGAGGATTTTCTTTTCTTTTTGTTGAGGCATATTGTATACTGATGGCTGTAGTCTTTGATCTTCATCAGTAATTGCTTCAAGTCCTACTTGATTTCAGAAAGCTATATCATGTCATCTGCATATAGCAGGTTCTAATGAGTTTCCTCCAGTCCCAGATTATTTGCTCAATGTACAGATTTAATAAGTATAGTGAAAGGATAAAACCCTGACACAAACCTTACCTGAATTTCAGCCATGCCATATCCTCTTGCTTTGTTTGAATGACTGACTCTGGTTCTATATACATGTTCTGCATGGTACAAGTAAGTATTCTGCATTTCTCATTCTTCACAATATTATGTATAATTTTTTGGGGATCCATTCAGTAAAATATCTTTGCATTTTCAATAAACATAGGCAAACATATTTCTGGTATTCTCTGTTTTCACACAGGATCCATCTGACATAAACAATGACATCCATCTTCGTTCCATGTCCTCTTCTGAATCTGGATTGAATTTCTGGAATGTCCCTGTCAATGTACTGCTTTTTGGACCAATTATGCCATTTACAGGGAACCAAATATTATATGGCTTGATGTATAGGATTGGTGGTATTTGAAAAGTGAATCAAATGATCAGAACATCCTTTATTCACCCAATCCAGACTGAGTGATAGACAAGAAAAATGTAGTACAAAGAAGACAGTGAGTTAAGTTAGCCTGCTCCCTTGCCCCCTTCATCCTCCATAATTCTATAGAGCTCAGCCTGTAATTAGGTATTCACAGTCTTAATGGATTGTTTATTTCAACTTATTTTATATGCTTATGGCAATTTGAAGGGACTTTGAAGCAATCAAGATGTTGAAGATTAGAAGCATCATAGAAGCATCACTAGAAGTATATCTGCTGATGTTATATCCTGTTCACAAATTATGTATCTTAGCTTACTGAGAAATGTTTTGTGTTACAGTACTGAAGAATCTTTTTGTAGTTTCTGGAATTTCTTTTTCTTTTTTAACTTAAACCTCTGTGAGCATCAGTTCCTTCCTCTGAAAATCAAAATAATATCATTTCCTGCTTTGCAGGTTTGATTTGAAAAATTAAAGAGTCAAAATTTGTAAATCAATCAGAACAGTGCCTTGTATATAGCATAATATCAGTATTACTTGAGTTGTTGTTATTAGGAGAACATGATTTTATTAATGTTTTTTAAGATACAGAAAGCTTCAGCAGTGACTGAGAAGTTTCTTTTTTCTCTTAGCTTATTCCTTTATTAGGATGTTGTTGTTGTTGTTGTTATGTGCCGTCGAGTCAGACCTGACTCATAGTGACCCCTCCTTTGGTTTCCGAGGCAGTATCACTACAGAAGTAGATTGTCCCATCTTTCTTCCTATAAAAGGCCAGTTCCTGAACTACCAAAGATTTGAAATTAATGATAACTTGGGTTTTCCACCTAAACTTCCATTTTTGGTCACATGAATTATCCATATGAATCAAGAATGGTGGATACGCTATATTTCCTTTTACTCAGATCTTAAATGTTGGCAGTTTGAAACCACTAAGTGGTAGCACAGAAGAAAAGATCTGGCAATCTGTTTTCCTTAAGATTACAGCCAAGAAAACTCAATTAATTAGTTCTACTCTCTAAAACCTGAAGTTGTCATGCATTGGAATTAACAAGATGACAACTAACAACAACAGGGTTCTCACTATGTTCAATAAAATGGAGTTTAATATGTCAGTTTGAGGAAAACACTAAGAAGAGGTAGAGAGGAAGGTTATGGACATTTTCATATCGATATAACAATGTGGAGAACGTTTGACTTTCTTTGTAGCTGGAGATCTCTACATTCTTCTCCTCTCTTTAACAGTATCTATTTTTTCTTTTTTGATTTTTTATTTTAAGAGTTTGTTTTACATTTAATCTTAAGTGTGTATTTAGTTTCACTCTCATTTACCATGCCCAACCCTAACCCAGTCTCCTCCCGTCCCTGCCCAGTAATCCTCCCCCACCCCGCCCCTCATAGTTATGCACTCCTGTTTGTCCTGCATTTCCTCTGTGAGAATGTTGCCCTTCTGGTGCCCCATGGTCAATTGCTCCAAGGGATGTATTTCCATAGAATATGTGGGGGTGTTTCACCCTGGGTTGAGTGGTCTGCATGTACATCTTGTTTACTATTGGGCTGAAAGCCAGACCTTGGGAGTAAACTTTATTCCAGGCTCAGAATTTATCCCAGGGCCGTAGTGTTGGGGGGTCTCACCAGATTCCATCTAACCAGTAATTCTAGTCATTATTGAGTTTTTGGATTTTCTTCAATGTTTTTCCTCTCACTCCATCCAGGATGTCCAGAATTGACCCTTTCCTGGGTGATTGGCATTGGTACCTGGGCACCATCTAGTTCTGATGTTGAGGGCCATTGTGGCCTAGGGCTGATTGCTTCCAAATGCTTTTGGAGACCATTAGCCTCTTGAAAGTTTTTAAGATGGCTTCTTGAAAGCTTTTAAGACCCCAGTCACTACTCACCAATGTAGGATGAGGAACAAGGCTTTTATGTATTTTGTTGAGCCAATTGAGTCTGGTGTCCCCCAATACTATGGTCCTGAGATGGTGGATCAGTTGGATCTCTCTCCCATAGTGTCTGTGTGTTTGTGAGGGATTACTCTTTGTCTTCTATTGTTTCTATAAGGATTACAGGTATTTTGTACCACTGGTATCTGTGCAAGATTGTTGTTGTTGTTGTTATGTGCTGTGGAGTCAGCCCCGACTCATAGCGACCCCTCCTTGCGTTTCCGAGGCAGTATCACTACGGAAGTAGGATTGCCCAACCTTCCTTCCGAGGAGTGGCTGGTGGGTTTGAACCGCCAGCCTTCTGGTTAGCAGTCAAGTGCTTTAGCCACTATGCTGTCTTTGGTCTAGAGTGCACTCCTGTTCCTGACCCCCATCTGATGCTCTCAGGTGTCTATGTGTTTATCTGTAGCCTGGTGTTTGGTGTTAACAGTAATACGGTATTTTGGGCACACTGGTTGGTATTAGCATCTGTCGTCTATCTCCTATATGCAAAATTTGGTGTCCTCCCTTTTCCTAATGTTATCAGGGTGGTCACGGACTCTTTCCATGCATCCATCCCCTTAGGCACATCAACATGTAGGCACCAACTAGCCCGAAATTAATCCCGACTCTTCCTTCCCCACCTCGGTAACCTACAAAGTGAGTTCCTTTTCTCAAGCAAACCCTTCTTTATCTTTTTACAGTAAGGGGCTCACACGGGATTTGTCCTTCTGTGAATGATTTATTTCAGTCAGTGTAATGTCTTCCAGGCTCATCCATGTTGTGAGATGATTCGTGTATCCCTCATTTTTCTTAAATGTAGCATCATATTCCATTCTGTGCATGTACCATAACTTGGTTATCCCCTCAACCATTCATGGGCATTTAGGTTGTTTCCAACTCTTTGCTAAAGTGAACTGTGCTGCAGTGAGCATAGGTGTACATATATCTGTTCAGGCACTGTCTCTGAGCTCTTTAGGATATATTCCTAGTAATGGAATTGCTGGGTCAAATAGTAGTTTTATTTTCAGTTAAGGAAATGCCATACCATCTGCCACAATGGTTGTACCATTTTATAATCCCACCAACAGTCCACAAGAGTTCCAAACTCTCTGCAACCTCGCCAGCATTTGTTGTTTTCTGTCCTATTGAACTTTGCTATTATTGCTGGGGTGAGATGATATTTCATCATTGTGTTCATTTGCATCTCTCTAATGACTAGTGGTCACGAGGAATTTCTCATGTGTTTCTTGGCTGCCAGTATATCATCTTTGGTGAAGTGTCTGTTCAAGTCTTTTGTCCATTTGTGAATTGGGTTGTTTGTCTTTTTGGTGTTGAGGTGTTGAAGTTTTCTATAGATTTTGGAGAGAAATCTTTTATCAGATGTATCATAAGAAAATATGTTCTCCCAATCTGTAGGTTCCCTTTTTACCCATTGATGAAGTCTTTCGATGCGTATAAGAATTTAATTTTTAAAAGGTCCCAGTCATGTAGCTTCTCTTCTACCTCCTGTGCATTCTGGGTTACAACTGATAGTCTATTTATGCCATAAATTAGGGACCCCAGAGTTGCCCCTATTTTATCTTTGATGAATATTTTAATTTTTGGTTTTACATTTAAGTCTTTGATCCAGCTTGAGTTTGTTTTTTGTGTGTGGGGTGAGGTATGGGTCTTGTTTTTCATTTTTCTGCAAGTGGATATTCAGTTTTGCCAGCACCATTTGTTAAAGAGGCTGTCTCTTCCCTATTTAATGCATTTTGGACCTTTGTCAAAGATCAGCTGTCCATAGATGGATGGGCCTATACCTAGACTTTCGATTCTGTTCCATTGGTCTATCTGCCTATCATTGTACCAATATCATGCTGTTTTGAGTACTGTGGCTGTATAGTAGGTTTTAAAAATGAGGAGTGTGAGACCTCCCACTTTGTTCTTCTTCAGAAGTGCTCTGCTTATCTGCAGTCTCTTTCCTTTCCATATGAAGTTAGTAATTGTTTTTTTTCTATATCCTTAAAAACTTTGTTGGTGTCTGGATTGGGATTGCATAAAATGTGTAGATTGCTTTAGGTAGTATTGACATTTTCACAATATCCAATCTACCTATCCATGAACAAAGTAGGTTCTTTCATTTATGTAGTGCTCTTGTCTTTTGCAATAGTGTTTTATAGTTTTCTTTGTATAGGTCTTTTGTGTCTCACATAAGGTTAATTCCTAGATACTTTACCTTTTTAGTAGCTATTGTAAAGGGTATTGTTTCCCTTATTTTTTTATCAAGAGGACTCTGTTGGTGTAGAGGAATCCAACTGATTTTTGTATGTTGACCTTGTATCCTGCCACTTTGCTGAACCCCTCTATTAGTTCCAGTAATTTTTTTTTGTTGAGTCCCTTGGGTTGTCTATGTACAGGATCATATCATCCAAAAACAGAGATAGTTTTAGTTCCTCTTTGCCATTTGTATGCCTTTTCTTTGTCTTTCTTGTCTTATTGCTCTGGCCAGGACTTCCAATACAATGTTAAGTAGAAGTGGTGATAGAGGGCATCCCTGTCTGGTTCCCATTCATAAGGGGAATCCCTTGAGTCTCCATTAATAATGATGCTGGCCATTGGCTTCACATATATACTGTTTATTAAGTTGAGGAATTTCCCTCCAACCCTATTTTGCTGAGAGTTCTGAACAGGAAGCAGTGTTGGATTTTATCATATGCCTTTTCTGAATCGATTGATATAATCGTATGATTCTTTTGTTTTGTTTATGTGGTGGGTTACATTGATTGTTTTTCTGATGTTGAACCACCCTTGCATCCTGGTATGAATCCCACTTGGTCAGGATGTATATTTTGTTGTTGGATTCTGTTGGCTAGGATTTTGTTGAAGATTTTTGCATCTATGTTCATGAGGGATATTGGTCTGTAGTTTTCCTTTTTAGTGGTGTCTTTCCTTGGTTTTGGTATTAGTGTTATGCTTGCTTCATAAAATGAGTTTGGGAGTATTCCATCTTTTTCTATGTTCTGGAATAGCTTGAGTAGTATAGGTGTCAACTCTCCTCTATATATTTGGTAAATTTCTCCAGTGAAGCCATCAGGGTCAGGACTTTTCTTTGTGGGGAGTTGTTTATGACCTGTTTGGTTTCTTCTTTTCTTATAGGTCTGCTCAAGCATTCTATCCCTGAGTGGGATAGTTTAGGTAGGTCTTGTGATTCTAGAAACTTGTGCATCTCTTCTAGGTTCTCAAATGTGTTGGAGTACACTTTTTCATAATATTCTGTCAGTATCTTTTTTTTTATTTCAGTTGGTTGTGTTGTGATGATACCCTTTCCATTTAGTATTCTTGTAATTTGCATCTTCTTTTTCTTTACTTTTGTTAGATTTGCCAATGGGTTATCAATTTTGTTAATCTTTTTGAAGAACCAGCTTTTTGTTTTGTTGATTTTCTCTATGATTTCTTTTTGTTTTCTGTTTCATTTATTTCTGCTCTGATCTTTATTATTTTGTTACTTCTAGATACTGTAGGATTCTTTTGTTGTTCTTTATCGAGTTGTTGGAGTTGATGAGTTAGAATGTTGATTTTGTTTCTTTCCTCTTTTTGATGTATGCATCTATTGCTATAAACTGACCTCTGAGTACTGTTTATGCTGTGACCCATACGTAGGTTTTGGTATGATGTGTCTTCATTCTTGTTGGTTTCTAAGAGTTTTTTTTATTTCACTTTTTATTTGTTCTATTACGCAGTAGTTTTTGAGCAGTGAAATTTTTAGCTTCCATATGTTTGATGTGTTTTCCTTGATCTTCCTATTATTAATTTCTAATTTATAGCATTGTGGTCTGAGAAGTTGCTTTGTTGTATTTCAATGTTTTTTTTTTTTTTTTTTAACTTATTGAGGCTTATTTTATGTCCTAACATATGTTCTATTCTGTAGAAAGATCCATGTGCACTGGAGAAGCATGTGAATTATGTTTTTGCTGGGTGGAATGCTCTGTATATGTCTATGAGCTCGAGTGGGTTGATTGTCTTGTTAAGTTCTTCTGTATCTTTGTTGAGTTTTTTTCTAGCTGACTTGTCCTTCTTTGTAAGTGGTGTGTTAGAGTTTCCTACTACTATTGTAGAGTTGTCTATTGTCCCTTTTAATCCAGTTAATACTTGTTTCATGTATTTTGGAGCACTTTCATTGGGTGCATAAATATTTATTATTGTAACATCTTCTTTGTCAATTGACCCTTTCAGCATCATATAATGTCCTTCTTTGTCTCTTATGATATTTTCCACCTTAATGTCTATTTTATCAGAAATTAATATTGCCATTCCTGCTCTTTTGATTACTGCTGGCTTGGTATATTTTTACCACCCCTACTCTTAATTTGTTTTTATAATTGTGTCTAAGGTGAGTCTCTTGTAGGCAGCATATCGATGGGTCTTCTTTTCTTATTCAGTCTTCCACTCTCTTTCTTTTGATTGTTGTATTTAATTCATTCACATTGAGTGTAATTAGTGATGGATATGAATTGATTGCTGTCATTCTATTGTGTTTTTTTGTCATGTTGTTAGAGGAGGTGTTGCTGTGAGTCAACTCAAGGGTGTTTCCTTGGTCCATATACTTTTCTGTGCTGAGTTAGATTTGATGTCAAATGCTTCCTCTCTTTTCTCCTTTATTGTTGGTTCTGTGCTTATTAAACCCATGTGTTTTCCATCCTTCTGGATTTGCCTAAGGGGATTGTTAATTTTCTCTGTGGTTACCTTGGAGTGAATTCTTTTCTCTACATTTTTAGAACAGTGTGTTCTATGAGGACATTGTTTCATCTCCACTTGGAAGTTTATACCTATAAAATTTTTTTCCCTGTATTAGATTAGTTGCTCTTGTCATGTGCAGATTGGCTTCCTTGATTTTTAGTGTACAATGTTTTATGGTCTTATCTTGAGTTTCTATTTCTGATTGGTTTTAGTGTTAACATCACGTATCCTGATTTTGTTGATCTCTGTAGAGGGTTCAATATTGGAAGGATTTCCTTAAGCATTTCTTGTAGGGTTGGTTTGGTTTTCACAAAATCCCTTAATTTCTGTTTGTCTGAGAATGCTTTAATTTTGCCCTCATATTTGATGGATAATTTGGCTGGTATAAGATTCTTGGTTGGAAGTACTTTTCCCTCAGTGTTTTATATATGCTGTCCCATTGCCTTCTTGCCTGCATAGTTTCTGCTGAGTAATCAGAGCTCAGCCTAACTTTTGATTATTGTAAGTAATATTTCTTTTGTCCCGGGCAGCTTGCAAAACTTTTTCTTTGTCTTTGGTTTTGGAGAGTTTGATTATAATATACCTTGGTGTTACTCTCATGGGATCTATCTTGTGTGGGGTTCTATGAGCTTCTTGGACAAATATCTTTTCTTCCTTCATGATATGGGGGAAGTTTTCTATTAGTAGGTCTTCCACAATTTTCTCGGTGGTTTATTCACCTCTTCTTGTTTTGGAATTCCAATGAGGCATATGCTGTTCCTTTTCATGTCGTCCCATATAACTTTTATGTTGTCTTCATTTCTCTTAAATATTTGTTCTGATTTTTCTTCATGCAGGCTGGTGTCCAGGGATTTGTTTTCTAGTTGGGAAATGCTTCAGCCAGTTCTCTCCTACTCTTTTGTGCTTCTACTGTATTGTGCAATTCTGTAATTTTGTTATTCATCTTCTGGATTTCTAACTGCTGTTTTTGTATGAGTTCTGATTATGCATTAATCTTGTTATTTTGTTCTTGAATGATTTTCTTGAGTTCTTCCAGGGAACTCTCTGTTCTGTTTGGGGTTCCTTAGGCTCTTGTAGAGCTCTATATATCTTCTAAATTCTTTCTCAGATAATTCTATTGCCTCCTTTTCCTCCATATTTAATGAGACCTTTGTTTTGGGTTTGCTTCTAATGCTTGCAGAAGGAAGGTTGGACAATCTTCTTCTGTAGTGATACTGCCTGGGAAACCCAAAGAGGGGTAGCAATGAGTTGGGGCTGACTCAATGGCACATAACAATAACAACAACATCTAATGCCTTGTCCTGTTTCTTTCTTAGATTTCAGGTTACCTGTTGTTTCCTAGACATTTTGAGGTTGTCTTTAACTGGGTTATGTGTTGATTTCTTTTGTCTTGATTTTTTTATTTAATATTTTGAAAAGGTAGAGCTGATTTATTTATTTATTTAGGTTAATAATTCAGGTGTGCTGGATTAATGTGATGATGGAATCACTGTGTGGAATGTGGATACAGGTCTTTGTTTGTCATAAAAATGGTTTAGAATTGGAGCCAGCAGGTATTATAGTGGCTGAATGTGGTTTTTCTATTGGTTGAGTGAGGCTATAGGTGGGGAATGTGGGAGGAAAAGAGAGAATGAAGAAAAGCTCCAAGATGCCAAGAGCAGTTTTTAGAGCTTTGAGTGGGCTGCTAATGATGACATTGTGCTGTTTTTCACAGGTCCTCAGCTCAAGTTCAGCAAAGAATCCAATTGCTTGAGGGTCGTCACTTTCCTAAGGTTCTGACACATGCAAAAACCCCACTCTCGGGGCCCCTCCATGCCAAAAAGCTGACCTAAGATAACTTCCACATTCCACGATCAGCTGTGGGAGCTCCTCCCAGGGCCCACCCACTTGCAGTGTCAATGTTCTCTCTACTTGGGTTTCAGCAGTGCTGGAGCCAGAGAAATGCCTGTTCACACACAGCAAACCTAAGTTTACTGACAAAAGCAAATGCCGGACCTTCTGTGCCAAAAAGCTGACCCAAGATAACTGTCCCATTCTGCAATCCACTGTGGGAGTTTCTCCAGAACCTGCCCAATTGCAGCATCAATGTTCTCTCTGCTTGGATTTCAGCAGTGCTGGAGCCAGAGAAATGCCTGCTCGCACCCAGTGGACCCAAGTTTGCCACTAAAAGCAGGTGCTGAAGATATATACTTGGGGAAGCCACTGGTTCTCTGGAGTGTGGTGCATTTCTCTCCTACCCTAGGGAAGTCTCTGATGGCCTTTCTCACTTGCTGGTTGGCACTCCGCAGGGCAGATTTCCCTGTTTTTGTTATTTTTCCCTTGCCCTTTCTCCTTTCAAATCCTATTCCCTTGAGTTTGGAGCTCTCTGACTCACTGAGCTGTTCAGAGCTCAAGAATCCCTATTTCAAACTGCTGCACCTAGTGTTTCAGGCTATTTCCATAGTGATACCTCCTTGGAAACCCAAGAAGGGGTTGCTGCAAGTTGGGGCTGACTCGACAGCACATAACAACAACAACAAAGATGCTAAAGAGAATTAGCATGGGGACTACTAAAGAGACACCATTTTGAAAATCTCCCTCCTTGAGAGTATGTATTTTTTTCTTAAGTAAATATTTTAGTAAGCTACTTGGAATTACAGAAATATGGGCAGGCAATTAGAACCATATAGGTATATGCTCAATAATAATACAAGGTTATTGCTAAGAGAGGTGGGAGGAGCCAATTGTTGGGCTCTGGGGCTTTATGAAGGATAAATATTGTGATGATAATCCTAAATTAGTGATTTTAGAGATGAAAAATGAGAGAGATGAGTGGCCTCCCCAAAATGAAAAAAACTTTGGGGAGAGAACAAATATATTAAGAGGGAGATAAAAGTATCCCCTCTTGTGTATGTACCATAGTTTGTTATCCATTTATCTGTTGATGTCTATGTAGGTTTTTTTCTGTTTTCTTGCTATTGTGAATAGTGCTATGATGAATGTGTGTGTGCATATGTCTGTTTGTGTCACAATTCTTATTTCTTAAGGATGTACAAATTTTAGTGGGATTTCTGAGTCATATGATATTTTTTTCCTTTTTTTTTAAGGAAAAAACATGTTTACACCATTTTAAAGGAAAATTTTGTAGTGTAGTGATTAAAACATTCTACCAAATGGTCAGAAGTTCAAACATACCAGCCACTCTGTAGGAGAAAGATGGAGCAGTCTACTTCCCTAAATATTTACAACCTTGGAAATACTGTGGGGCAGTTTTATTCTGTCTTACACATCACTATGAGTAAGAATCGACTTGATGGTAGTGAGTTTGGCACCATTCTACCATTCAACTACAGTGTATAAGGGTTCCAGTCTCTCTACAACTTCCTCAACATTTGTTGTTTTTGTTTTGAGCTTTTTTGAATGAAGGGATGAGATGATAACTCATTGTTTAGGTTTGCATCTGTCTAACGGCCAATGTGATGAAGGTTGAAGAATACAGTCTGTAGTATGGATTACGTCTCAATTTAAAGAAAACAAAAATCCT